>NC_060142.1:88676777-88982193 GCF_021461385.2 Schistocerca piceifrons
CTAAGTGACTTATATTGCTATAACCCTTTTTCCCTGAACATTTTTGTGCTTCCATCTTTCGTTGATCAGTTGTAGTAGTATTTCTGTTACCTAACGTTTCCTGGCAGTTACCTTTCTTGTGTATATGTCTCTCTCTTTCCTACTTCAGTGATTCTGGAAAAATCCACTTTCCTTCAAATGAACTGCCTACTGTTGTTTTCGTTATCGCAGTATCTACAGCCTTAGAGAATTTCAAACACATTTCACCATTCCTCAGAATTACTGTATTCCACTGCTTTCCTCAGTGATTCTTCCAGTGGACTCACTTAAACTTCAGTCTGCTCTTCATCATAGCTAAAATGTGCTTGAAATGGCTCTGAGCACTATGGGACTTGACTTCTGAGGTCATCAGTCCCCTAGAACTTCGAACTACTTAAACCTAACTAACTTAAGGAAATCACACACATCTATTCCCGAGGAACTAAAATGTGATCTGATTGTATATCTACTCCTGGGTTAGCCTCGCAATCCAATAACTGATTCTGGAATCTCTGCCTGGCAATGATGTCATCTAGTTGGTATCTTCCCGTGTGTCCACCCTTTCCAAATACTGTAGTAATTTCTGTCGCTAATATTGTAATCCTAAAGGAAACAAATTGAACGGCTTTTGTTCTTCAAAATCCGATTAGTAGTTTCGGAGAGAGCCACTTCCGCGCCCGACGGGGGTACAGAAGCACTGGGGCAGCGGAGTTCGCTCCCAGCTTTCGACTACTATGTAACCCATCCGCCCCCCCCCCCCCCCCCCCCCGCCTCGCTGTCCTGCCTCCCTCACTCCACCCGCTGCGCCGTGCGACAGAGCACTGGAGAACCGAAAGCGAAGACGCTCGTTCTACAGGTATCACCTGAAGATACGCCAAGGTATGCCGTCGAAATATCGTGCTACGAAAAAGACTGCCACCGGTTGGCCTCCAGAGAATAGTTCAAGCAATTTCGAAATAACGACAGTGTTCAGAACTTACGATTTCTCTGTTTTGAATAGGAATCTCCCGACATCAGACACAGAGTTTCATTAATAATATCTTTGTGACAAGAGTAATTTGTTTCATGTTGGTAACCCAGTATTCTCCTATGGAATTGTGCAATGTATGTCAGAAATTGTGCCACTGAATGATGTGGCAATGTGGTTTTCTTTCAGACACTTTTGTTTCAGTTTTCAGGTAGTTCGTTTTCGATTTGATCTTTTACGTAATCTAATAACTTCTTTTCCAATACAGAAGTTAGCTTTAGGGTTAGAGTTTAGTTCTTTCGTAACACCATCATCGCCCAGCGGTAGTTTTATTATACTGTCTATCGTAGTCTCAAAATATGCCCACTTGTATCACTTGGTCTGGCATGAGCCTTCACTTATAATAGTATTAGGGCGCTTAGGCTTCCGGAATGTTCCGAATTTCTATTTACCGCTTTCCTTAGTCAGGCTCAGATCGAAAATGTTGCTACTATTCTCAGTCTTAAGTACAGCGAAAACGTTTTTTTTTTTTTTTTTTTTCAGTTGCGTGCCATGCATTATTCGTACTATTTATTGCGTGAGATGTTTTGTTTGGCTATCATGAAGCACAACATTTGTTTCCGACGCTTTGGCAATTATAAATAAGCTTGAAGACGTATCACTGTTGTTTTTATCCAGGACACCGAAAAACATACGACCATTACAAGAAAAAGCGAGCGTCCATTTTGAATGATTTTGGGTTAAATTATAATTTAGCTGTTGATATCCGTAGTGAACAAAATACTGCTTTTAAAGTCGGCCAGTCACAGCCTTATTAATTTTCTTCATTTGACTTTCGAAGTGACGTTTCTATATTGCCCCGAGCGTTCTGAGGAGGCACTCAATGAAAATTTTTACTGTCAGGCAATACTTGAAATCCGTGGCAGTTAAAAACTACATACACTTTGAAATTCGAGAGGAACTCCCACCGTTTGCAGTCAACGTTCTTCCAATAATTCATCTGATATCGCCCTCTAGACTCACTATTTAGTCCACGCCCCCGCTAGTGTGGACGTAGCTAAAAATTCCACCGGTCTCCTGTGAATTCAGAATAACCAACGCTCTGCGGCTAAGGGTGCATCAGAGGAAATGCCGAAGTTTTATGACATTTTAGTTGCACAACTGCAACAATAGCTTCCTAGGTTACTGTGCTTTAGGCTGCACAGTTCTATTTGGCTAATAGTGAATTTTATCATTTTTCCACTGATCCATCAGTCCGATGACGCGCTGTACACGACGTACACTGCTGTGGAGAACTTAACATCAGACATAATATTCGTTCGATGAATTACTGTCAAGTAAGATAACTCGATGAAACTTTGATCATACACACAAAGAGATGCTGCAGTATAATACGGAAGTAAGTATTGCAGTGAACAGAAATTATACTTTTATTAAAAAATAATAATTACACTGAAGTCACTCTGATTTATTATGGTCCACTGGACATTGCAAGAGACAGGAGATTTCAGTAGGGCGTGTCATCACAAGGCTGGTAAGGAATTCTTGTGGTAAGACGTTCCATTCCTGCACCAGCACGGGTGACAACTGCCGTAGGGTCGTTAATCCATGCGGACATACTGGAATACGTTTTTGTGGCAAATCACACACGTGTGTATTGTTATTGTGTGTACTGAACTGGGGACCTAGAAACGAGGCAGAGGCTTCACCCCGGCGTAGCCCTCAGTGGTTCACAACCCCACAGCAATCCACCCACCCCACCCCCGCCCCACACCAAACCAAGGGTTATTGTGCGGTTCGGCCCCCAGTGGACCCCCCGGGGAACATCTCATACGAGACGAGTGTAACCCCAAACGTTTGCGTGGTAGAGTAATTATGGTGTACGCGTACGTGGAGGCAGTGTTTGTGCAGCAATCGCTGACTTAGTGTAACTGATGCAGATTAAGAGAAACCAATCTGAATTCGCAGAGGCAAATGGAAAACCGCCTTAAAACCATCCACAAACTGGCCGGCACACCGGACTTAGACACTAAGCAGCCAGGCGGATTCATGTCGGGGACCGCCACGCCTTCCCGCTCGGGAGGCAGCGCGTTAGACCGCGCGGCTAGCCGGTGGGCTATCCCACACGTGCTCGATGGTATTTAAATCGCGGGAAAGTAACAGGGAAGTCCATTCACCGAGCACATAAGGAAGGAGTATTTGACCGGTAAGTGTACCGTGTCCAAAGATCTGTAGGTCAATATGTCCAGAGAACATTACATCTTCCCATATAATAACACTAGGACTACCAAACCGATCGTGTTCGACAATATTCCTGAATGCATTACGTGTTCCAACCCATCTCCATATTGGGGGGGGGGGGGGGGCGGGGGGCGGCCTCCAGCATTGTCGACCATGATTCGGCAGTAATCAGTCGCTCTGGTGGATGGATGAGGACGCCCTACCACAAGAACTACTTAGCAGCGCAGCCTTCTGGCCAGCAGGGGAGCGCATTGCAGAGCACAGCCTATTAAGAACCATCTCCTGCCTTATGTAATGTCCATGGAACCGTCATATATCGCGGTAACTTCAGTATCATTACTGACTTTGAATAAAATTGGCAGGCTGGCCGGTGTGGCCGAGCGGTTCTAGGCGCTTCAGTCTGGAACCACCCACCGCTACGGTCGCAGGTTCGAATCCTGCCTCGGTCAGGGATGTGTATGATGTCCTTAGGTTCGTTAGGTTTAAGTACTTCTAAGTTCTAGGGGACTGTAGACCTCAGGTGTTAAGTCCCATAGTGCTCAGGGCCATTTGAACAATTTTTGAATAAAATTGTCACTGCCTCTCACTGCGTATTTCTTTCAGCTTAAAAGTGGATTACAATAATATTCGATATAGAGAGAGAGCAGCTGTTTCGCTCCTGAATGTCGGGTTGTCTTCGCAGAGTGTTGCTCCGCTAGATACGCTATCATGCGTCGTTCGGCTACTAACACCACCAGCCTACCTGCAACGACATACGGTGCGACCATTCTGGATGTCTTTGCCGAGTGTGCTCTATATTATTGCTCACGGTAGCCATTAATCCAGCTTGCACGTAGCGTTCAAATACAATATGAAGAATGACAGATGAGTGAGATAAATATGGCCTCACACATCGTGTACGAACACGGCACACCCGCCTCGTCATCACCTACCTTCATGAAATATGAATCAAGCGAACCGAGTGGCCTGCAGTGTCTTCTGTCATGAGCACGATAAGACGTATTTGAGACCTGTTGAAGCTCACAGTGTGGTATATCAAGAAGCCCCCCTCACACACTGGATGACCCCAAGAGGGCTTCTGTCGAACGGTGGAACATCCGTGACCACATCGTACACAGATTGCGAAAGAGTTTTCAAGCGTGTGACAAAATGTGTTGTGAAGTAACACGGTGCTGGTTGATCCTCAGAATCGGATTTGGCAGAGACGTGCCTTTAGGTGGATCATATATTGTAGCAGATATTTGTATTTATCGTCGAGGTTTCATAAAGTGACATTACTTGGCAGTTGCACATCATACGAACGTTAACGTCGTCCTTAAATTGTGCTCACCAGTGTCTTTCTGTCCTCTGCATAAGATATGTACAGCAGCAAATAAGGTATATGGGAATCTTTAGTACATAACTGTTATCTCGTTTGAAGGTGACATGCAGACAAAAGACTTTTTTTTATAGTTGAAAAGCCGTTATATATACAACTAAATACGTGGAATTTATACTGTTAGCAGATACGTACTTACCGCAAGTAGGCGACAAACTGCCCTCTTCTTCGTAGCTACATCGTCGTCTGCTCTAAGATAAGCCTGAGTAACTTCTTGCCCTAGCTGAGCCGTGCTCAGCTGATTAAGTTGGTGAAATAATGATTTTGTTGTAAGCTATCAGAATTCGTCAAATTTCAAATAAATACCCACCATGTTTGTTTTGTCCGTTGATACTGAGAGAGAATAAAACATGTTTTCTAATCATTATTTGCGTGTCATTTCCTACGCCTCACTTACGTACATTATTCTGTGGTCGAACAAGACAGAGAATTCCATGTTTACAGTGAGAATTTGTAGATTTCGCCATTCGTGTGTGGTAGTGAATGTCTCTACGGTTGTGAGTGAAACAATATTGCACTTACAGCAGGTACTAACTTCACTAGCAACATCGCTATTTCATTTATCGCAATACAGTTCTCATTCGGATAAGTTTCCTCTAAAACACACACACACACACACACACACACACACACACACACACACACACACACACACACACTTACCCTATTTCATTTCAGTCGCGCAGTAACTCTTTCCCCGTTGATTGTCATAAGCTGCCTAAGGGGCTCTTCCCACCGTTTTTACAGTTTTCTAACTACGGTAATATGACTCTGAACTGTTTTTTACAAAAGGAAATTTAAAAACAAAGAGCGGCCGGAGCGCTTGCATGCATTCCAATTCCCAATTAATTACTTTGGTGTTTGCTTTACCTTTTAGCGTGCACTTCTGTTATTGTTTCGTTCGAAGTACGTCTCTTGCCCTGAGCCCGGCGATACCAGTTTTAATTTTAAATAAACTGTAAGTTATTTCAACTTCAAAAAATTTCATAACGGACATTTTCGTTCATTTGCATGAAAAATTTTGGGAGCTTTCACGTTGTGTCTGGCGCACAACAGAAACTTCTATTTATCACAAAGGATACGAGTAGGGAAACCTCTCACACTACAGTACTGTGTCGAAGTTACTGTGACCATACCACTTTACAACAGAGACATTATGCTCTATTTTCACGTCATATCTTTCACACTAACGTCGGTATTCACAGTTTTCCGGGATAATATGATTGCCGAAGAGAGTACAGTATCAGCCCTCACTTACGATCCTCTTGCTGACGCCTTTTCTTTAGCTCTCAATCATTTTGATTATGCTGTAAGAATAATTTTTTATTATCTGGCAAATTACGCTCTATTTTTTGTTCAAAAATGAGTTAAAAATTTTCTTTTTAATTTCTCAAGCATTTTATAGAAATGAATAGCATTTTTCGTTAAAAAACAGTATCAGACATATGCTGGTGTAGACTTTTCATATTTTCCACTGTGATATACATTCATCGGTACGTGTGTAACTCGTGTCATGCGCAAAAAGAGTCTCTCCACATTAGTATTATGCGTACTGCAAATGATCAGTGGGATATGTAATTAAATACCTAGCAAGCGACTGTACGAAATACCTAGAGACTTAACGATTTCATGTGTTTTAATCACCTTGACCACAGCCTCTCTATCTGTTATATGGAACACATTATTTGTCCCCGTATATCACCTGACAGCTTTACACCTTTCTAGACATCTCTTACATCTAAACAAACATCATTAGTGGTTACCGTACTGCTGTGATGAAGAAGTCGACTGGTTGGTGGAAGAGGGAGAGATTATATCGTAAGGTTAACAAATGAGGGAAAGTGAACAAAATAGAAACGGAAAACGATCTCAAAACATGTTGTCCAGTGTAACGAAGATACTGGTTGCTCGTTGAACAGAAAGGAAACAGGGCTCAAAAGAGCTATGAGTACTTGGTCGTCTTCGCTAACGTGAAACACTTATCTTCTACTGAAAAAATGCACATAGCTGTTAAGGTATACATTTTAGAGCCCATGTTTACTGGACGTTTTTGCTTGGAACTGTCGTTCCTGTCATATCCCTGAATATTGATCATTCCTCCTGGAACACTCTGTGTGTATAAAAGGTGAAGTTTAGTAAAACCGACAAAGTGCAGGGACGGATTCATGACCGGAAATGTAGAAAAAATAAAGTTACTACGTACGGAAATGGACGGTGTGGGTGCAAAGACAAGAAATCGTCCTGGAGTACGGTACAATGCAGTGTTTCGTCGCATCTACCTCACAACAGGTGTCCAAAGTGGCCTCCGTGGGATGCAATGCTATACTTGATACACATAAGCGTACCTTGGCTTACACCATGTTGGCGGGCCACTTCCCTGGAGCTTGTACTTAAGTTCGTCTCATATCTTACAGAACCAGGTACTCCAAACCTGGTGTACGCAAAGACCGCCACCTTCCTGCGCGTTCGTCTGTCGGAAAGACCCATGATCACATAAAAGCTCAAAAAGGGCTTGAAATGTGTTGTGGTTGGTTGAAAGGTCTCTGTTGGATTCCTTTCATGTTAATTTCTTAAATCTGTTGTCATTTACGGCATAAATTCCTCTTCTAAATTTACTGTGGCGTTTCTGACTATCTGGGAGGAGACTGAGCAGTGGAACGTGTTACTTCTACACATAATCAAGAACGATCTGTCGCACTACTACACTTTAAAACACAGTTTATATGTAATTCGTGTCACACAGTCTCATACGGAACCTACATCCGCTTTCTTTTATATACTGTATATGATAAGATACTGTCATCCCTCTTCCCTTCTGTGTGAAAGGATGAATGAGCAAATGTATTTCTAGTTGCATGGTTGATGGTAGCAGACAAGCCTGTCTGCTAGAGAACAGTAGGACCAACGTCGGAACAGGTAGCTACGCTTTCTAAAAGCAAAGAGGTTTCTATTCTTTGTATGGTCCTGTCCGTCCCGTGTCATGTTGGTATAGGAAGCTGCCTCTCTGGTCACTTCCGTTTTGTATCTGGAAGCACCCTTGGTAGGGGCCCAGGGCAGTCTGTCCGCGGCGAGCGTCTGAAGTGGTAAGATCTGCGGCTAAGCGCGTGTCTGCTAAGTCCGTAGGACAACGGATTTCTTAAGTTCAGCCTAACTGAAAATTTAATCACCTTTATTTCAGGTTTAGATCTAAAATATCTTATGTTATCTTAAATCGCAACGCAGTGTAATTCGAGTGTGAAGTTCAGAATATCTTCCAGTAGTTGCTTTGTCACTACTTTGTGAGTAAAGTGGAACCACGTGTGGATCATCCGTAACTCTTAACTAAGATCATCAATCTTAAATGCGAATGTGCGTGAGATTATAACGTCTCGTCTTGACAATATTTTTCAATATAGCAACTTTTCTTTATGTTCAACCCACGTGGGGTGTACTTTGTGAGACCAGTACCACGTGCTTATACAGTTGTTTGACCCATCAGGTTAATAGTAAGACGATAGTAACGAGTTCGAGGTTTTTCTTTAGTAAATCGCTTTTCGATGTAATTTATTTTAATTATCAAAATTATTGTGGAGTTACACTCTATGTGTAAACCAAGTTGACCACGTGAAGCATGTGGTGTAAGCATCAAATAGCCCTCAGCTATTCTTTTCGGGAAGATTTCACAGAGAGTTAGTATGAATTTAGTACACCAGTGTGTGGTAATTTCATGACGGACAGGATTGCGTTACGAACGTAACTTCTTTGGGTGAAAATTGAATCGGTTGGTTGTGGTTAATTTCCTCTTGCAAATGTTTCAACGTTCTTCGTGTGTTATTTTATGAATGCAGTGTTGTATGCAGTCTCCCAATCTTGGCTCCATATTTGAAGTGTTCCATAAGATTACAAACTCACATTTTCACAGTCCTAAATAAGGCACCAGCTTAGTTATGACTCACGTTTAATATGCTGAAATTTCAATGATCAATGTTAAAATAAATTTCCAAATATGAACTGATTTATTTCTCTTTATTTAAATTCTCTTTATATATATATATATATATTGTCGTATGACTATTAAAAGATTATAATTAATGCTAGTCTGGTTGGGAATTTGGTAAGCTAGACTGGGTACCTGGTGAAACAGTTGGGCAGTAATGCAAGGTTAACTTCCCCAGACAGCTCACAGCTTTTAACCCGCTTTTATTGGCTATCTGCATCGCTTTCATAGCAAATTAAAGCAACAACATTACATGGTGTCTGTGAGGGTACTTGTTTTTGTTTACCTGTGTTGTCTGTCGACCGTTTCTATCTGATTTGCCGGATTCACAAACACCATGTCGGCTTGTACCCGACATGAATACCGGACCATTCAGCTGCTTACAGTATGCTCCATAAATCACACAAGCTGCAGCGCACAAGGAAGACACGGCGAGTGGTTCAAATGTGTGTGAATTCCTAAGGGACCACACTGCTGACGTCATCGGTCCATAGGCGTTCACACTACTTATACTAACTTTAACTTATGATAAGAACAACACACACATCGAAGCCTGAGGGAGGACTTGAACCTCCAGTGGGAGGGACCGCGCAGTCAATGACGTGGCTCCTCAAACCATGTGGCCACTCCGCGCGGTGGCACGTGGTCAGGGGAATTTCGTCAGCGCCCTCTACCATGGCAACGCTGCATTTCCTGACATATGTTCATCGGATCTTTTTCCTCCATTTCCAATCAGGAATCCGTCCCTGCAGTTTGCCAATTTTATTAATGTTCACCCTGTGCAGCTGTGTATGTTGAAATAATAGTGAGCATGTGCGTGGGATACAGAACGTGCTGGAGTTTGTATTGACAAGTAACGCTTTAAAAAACATTTATTAACAACAACCATATGTAGAATTTTTCACCTCCTCCAAGAGCCACGCTGCAATAATCAAGGTAGCATAAGTTAAAAAATCAGGGTTTTGAAGCATATAAATGACACCTCAAATTCTTTCTTTCTGTCTTTTGCTTGTGCTGTTTTTCCCGCGGATACGCAGGGTCGGCATGGTTAATCGGATGTGGCAATGTTAGTTGAAGGGGTGGCCGGATGCCCTTCCTGCCGCCACCCCGTACCCCCCCCCCCCCCCCCCCCCCCGGGAAGGAATTCGTGTACCGCAACTGTCTGCGACTAGTGTAATCCATGGAATAGTGCGAAAGTGTTCAGATGTCTGCGAGCCGTGTACCTGAGGCGGGACGTGGGGACCAGCCCGGTACTCACCTAGGGGGATGTGGAAAACCGCCTCAAAACCACATCCAGGCTGGCCGGCACACCGTCTCTCGTCGTTAATCCGCCGGGCAGATTCGATCCGGGGCCGGCGCGCCACCCGAGTCCAGGAAGCAGCGCGTTAGCACGCTCGGCTAACCTGGCGGGAAATGAGAATTCAAATAATCTTGCTTAAAAAAAAGGTAGAGGCATTTGCCACCCACATGGGATGGATTCAGTACACAGAAACTGAATCTCGATGACGCACTCATTGTTCTTCAAAATACGTACAAGGTCTTTGCGGTGTAAGTGCAGATATCAATATTTACTTCTTTTGCAGATTATATTATTATAAAGAGTGTTAGACTTTAGGTCGGTTAGTACCTCCAAGTAGATGCGGCACAAGCCAGCCATTAGCGTTTATTTTCCCCTGGGCAGCAGATCAAGTGTTGAACTGTGGACACATCGTCCCAAAACAGATACTCTGTACTGATAGGCATAGTTCACTTTGCTCTGCAGTCACGACCGTGCAAAAAACATCAGATAGGACATTATGTGATGTGTTTTCAGGATTGCTGTTCCACGCAGAGAAAAAATAACTAACACATTGAAATAGGTACATGTTAAGGTTGTAACTGTCACAATATCTGTACCTTTACTTCTAACATCCTGTACACAGACTGTATCATACTTAATGCCGTAAAGGCATAGAGTCGAAAGCACACGGTGAAAAAGTCTGTAAACATAGGTCCGCAAATAACCGTCTGCGGGCTAACTGCGACTTTGTCGTTGGCAGCCACTACCGACGTGATTCTGGGTAAACATCGCACACCAGTCCGTGATGGAGTTCAGACGGAATGGATACGATAGGATAGTATGTACCCAGAGTGTCACTAATGTCAGCTGTTTGCAGAGCGTCTTTGTGTTGTACGTGTGTTGGTGGCAACATGAAAAATTACAGCAACGAGGAGTATGCGGATAGGCGTTCCATGCATGGTAGGGCTTACCGCATGGAACGGGAGCTGCACGCTTGTACAAAAGAGAATCCTCTTCCCGGAGACACCCAACGAGTAAAAAATTTATAATGACGTACACGTTAACAAACAAACTCAATGGACGGAATTACCTTCGGTTTCCACGGCATCTTTTTGCAGTATTGCTTTAGGTTATCCCTTAGAGAAACGCCAGAGGATGCATAATGGAGCACCAGCAGATTTTACTGCTGTGGTGAGACGATATCTAACGCACCGCTATGGCCAAAGATGGTTTGGGCGAGAGGGACCTAGACATGGCCTCCAAGGTCACCTGGTCTGAACCCGGGTGTCTGGAGCCACTGACTCCTGTTAACAAGGATAAAGAATTGGATCAGAGACCTGTCAATGCTTGACGAAAATTTTGAAATGATCAATGCTTTTGACAGCTTGTTACCGCCGTGTCGACCCAACAGCAGTCAACCTACCCAACAGTCTCCACATCAATCTGTCCTCCAAAATTCCGCTATAAAGGGTAGCAATAAACTTATTTCCTGCCCCCCCCCCCCACCTCCCCACACACCTTTGATAGCAAGGAAGGTACACAAGGTAGGGTGGGACTAGGAACAAAGGTGCCAGGTTTTCTTCGCCGAAGAGTGCAAGATTTTTCTATCGCCTGATGGTAGTCGCATAAGAGTGCGGACGCGACCACATACGAATGCGTGTTCCACAGTTTCATTTCAACAGAGGTACTGCGGTCAGTTATGAAACTTCCTGGCAGATTAAAACTGTGTGCCGGAACGAGACTCGAACTCGGGACCATTGCCTTTCACGACAAGTGCGGGTAGTTGAAGAGCACTTGCCCGCGAAAGGCGAAGGTCACGAGTTCGAGTCTCGGTCCGGCGCACAGTTTTAATCTGCCAGAAAGTTCCATATCAGCGCACACTCCGCTGCAGAGTGAAAATATCATTACGGTCAGTTATGTTTTGGGACGAATATCATGAAGAGATGTCGGACGACTATCGTCGCTGGTGAAGATAAACTCCAACTGCACAGAATCGGCACAGAATGCTCCTTGCTATTGTCCAGCCCTGTAATCGACATATGAGCAATGAGTTCGCCTTTCAATGACGTCTGCAAAATCCTCTCGTGAACTAAAACTCATTGTTTCTATCTGAGAACAATCACCAGTTAGTAGAGGGTACATTAAAGCTGTACCTTTTAAGCTGAGCTTGCCTATTCACCTGACACTGAAGGGAAAGACAACCTGTTCTTGGATTAACTTCGCAAAATGACGCGTATGACATTCTTCTAGGTGTTCAGTTTAGTCCTCTTACTGATGTCATCCCTCGCAGCAAATAACATAGCGCCTCTGGAAAAGTACCGACTTGTGTGACTATAGATAGACGTGCGGGTAGAAAATCTATGGCGTGTTTGGGGTGCCATTACAGTGAATTTATTGATAAACTGTAAAATAATACAAAATTACTCATTTTAACACTGGGAATTCCGCATAGTGCTGAAAACTGAGCGTTTTTATTTCAGTTAATTTGCTGCGTGGAGTAATAACAGTAAGAAAGCTTTAGTGACTGTTAGACTGCCTCTAGCATTTATTATGTTAAAAGTGGATTACAATAATATTTGATATAGAGATAGAGCAGCTGTTTTGCGCCTGGATGTCGGGTTGTACTCGCCGTCTAGTGTTGCTCCGCTAGATACGCTATCATGCGTCGTTCGGTTACTAACACCACCAGCCTTCCTGCAACGATATACGGCGCGACCATTCTGGATGTATCTGCCGAGTAGTTCTCTGTGTTATTGCTCACGGTAGCCATTAATCCAGCTTATACGTAGCGTTCAAATACAATATGTAAAATGACAGATGAGTAAGATAAATATGGCCTCACACATCGTGTACGAGCACGGCGCACCGACCTCATCACCTACCTTCATGAAATATGAATCAAGCGAACGGAGTGGCTTGCAGTGTCTTCTGTCATGAGCACGATAAGGCATACTTGAGACCTGTTGAAGCTCACAGTGTGGTACATCAAGAAGCCCCCCCTCACACAGTCGATGAGCCGGCCGCGGTGGCCGTGCGGTTCTAGGCGCTCCAGTCCGGAGCCGCGCTGTTGCTACGGTCGCAGGTTCGAATCCTGCCTCGGGCATGGGTGTGTGTGATGTCCTTAGGTTAGTTAGGTTTAAGTAGTTCTAAGTTCTAGGGGACTAATGACCGCAGCAGTTGAGTCCCATAGTGCTCAGAGCCATTTGAACCATCACACACTGGATGACCCCAGAGGGCTTCTGTCGAACGGTGGAACAGCCGTGACCACATCGTAGACAGATTGCCAAAGAGGTTTCAAGCGTGTGACAAAATGTGTTGTGAAGTAACACGGTACTAGTTGATCCCCAGAACCGGATTTCGCAGAGACGTGGATCGAGATTTTCTTTTGTAGCGAATATGATTCGTTTAATACTCGCTGAAAGATTGCAGTATCCAAACACTGCCATCTGGCTGGAAACCCGAGAGCTTTTCGACAGACTGACTGTATTTTCCTTATTACGTAGCTTGTTTTCTATAGAAAAAGTTTTCTTAGTTCCATAACATTTATTCTTTCGTACCCTGCTCCTTTTTAATGTAGCCCACATAGATTCTCAGACGTGCAGGTGGCGAAACAATTTTTTGAACTGTTTCTTACAGTTAGTATTGGATTTTACAGCATCGGTTGCTGTTCGTTTTGTTCATTTACTGTTCTATCAGCACTACCTGTTCCAAGGCGCTCTTAGATCATCAGGAATCTCCATAATATATCATTTTTTTTTTACACGGTAGACCTCACACATCAGTCGTGCAACGTCGTCCTAGAAAAAAATGTAGAAAAAGAACGAGATGGAAAATAGTAACCAAGTAGTCATTTATCAATGACGACTATTCCACAGAAACTACGTCCTCAGAGGAAAATGTTTTTTTCTTTTTTTAATGCAGTTCTGGCGGTTCTCATAAAACTTTCGATTCAACGAGCTGTGTATTATTAACAGACAAAAAGCAACATTGATAGGTAGGTTACAAGTTAAAATTTCTTCAGAGCTAATTTTTTACCGTCCGAATTCATTGGTCTTGCTTACAAAGGCATTCCATACTTGTTGCGTGTTCATGAAATTCCTCAGTAACGGCCGACGGTTCCTTCCATAGAATACTTGCAAATATCCCTGAATAACACAAAATTACATATCCACTGTACATGTTCATATTTTGGCAGGACGCACTAGAATACAAAACCAGCAACGTAGGCGTCACCGTAACTATTCATTACAACTGAGCAGAACTATAAAGCGGCGATGTTGGACTTCTCAATAATCGACAAACTGCGTTTCGTGTTACCCAGTCATTTATACGTTTGAAGTCTGTAAAGCTTTTACTTTTCTTTACTAATATATTATTGTTTAGTATTGCACAGTGAGGATCATAAAAGTAAGTAAATTCATGTCGATTATGTTTAAATAACCATTTTGCTTTTCCTTAGATGCATGTTGATGACTACCATTTGATTAACTGCCTGTTTTGAGTAGTAATTTTCATATGGATTACAGGATCTATTTTCCCATGTCCACGCCGGCCGGAGTGGCAGTGTGGTTCTGGGCGCTACAGTCTAGAACCAGGCGACCGCTACGGTCGCAGGTTCGAATCCTGCCTCGGGCGTGGATGTATGTGACGTCCTTAGGTTAGTTAGGTTTAATTAGTTCTAAGTTCTAGGCGACTGATGACCTCAGAAGTTAAGTCGCATAGTGCTCAGAGCCATTTTGAACCCATGTCCACAGGCATAATTTGTATCTCACTTACAATACATAAATCGATTAACTGAGAAGGAAGCTGTTCTTGCCATCGTAACTCCAGGAAACTCCATCAGGATTGCAAATTACTCCTAGGTGTTCCACGTTTGTGGCAGGTTATTCTTTGCTCTGTGGTATTTATATACGATTTTGTGCGAATAAGTCGCACGGAGGAGATCATTTCTCGTTTTGGAAGAAAAAATGGGCCATTACAGTGACAACAAATTTTGAATAAGCATTTTAGTTTTACTCCTTGACTTCTGAATTGCTTGTTTGTGTATGGAATATTAATACTGCATATTATGTACTCTGTAAAAGATAAAGTGTGCAGGTTCTTTTTAATAAGAAACACCATTTATCTATTACTTCTCCATAGTATATCCGAAGCACGTAATCGTATTGTTACATATACTACACCTTTTTTGACTGACATTACATTTAACGTCCAAGCATGTTCTCGTCTTGCCAAGTAATTCTAACAGTTTTCGTAAAGCTTGACTGAAACAAGACAATTTTAAATAGAGAAACTCTGCTAGAGTGGATAGTGATTCAGTCCCTAAGAACTTACCAAACTTGACATGAACTCTATTAAAAAATAGTGCAAAGTAGAAGGTAACTATACTACAAGATATTGTCACCTGAGAAATATCAGGTATACAAGATTTTCAAAAACATAGGTAACGGAGAAAGAGGACGAAAACAATTGTATAAACTGGCTGTGCAGAACGAATAAATTCATTTGAGTGGAAACGTTTGTTTCTGACACGGCCTTCAAAGCGCACAGTCATTGTCGGACGTGTAGGGAAAGGAAGGCAAGTGTGATTCCGGCACACATTGTAGCGTCCCTCACGCTAAAGCTGTTCTTCCGAATCCATTCGCCCCGAACGCGGCCAGACCTCCCTGTGTGCCTATTGTTTCCTTCTGAGCGGGCGTTGTACACACGTGTCAAAGCGATATTATCCGCACCACTTCATGTTTGAACGCGCCGGCCTGAAAGCCAAACAGACGCTGGTTTTGCATCCCGCTGGGCTTATACAAGCTGTTAGCATCCATCAGCAAATATTACACATCCTTTCGCCAAAATCGTTCCGTAATACTGGCGATGAACGACAGGTAGGCATAATGGTTGGAGTTTCCCGTCACTACACTTTCCCTTCAACTTTGCAACGTGTCTAGGAAGAGATGAATGTCACCGAGTATTATTTACATTCTCAGAAGATGACTTGTGTACGAAAACATTCTGAAAACCTGATCATTATATGATGACATGTGGGTTGCTGAGTGGTGCACGCCCGAACAATCGCACTTACGAGAAATCTGACAATTCTCGAAACATGCTTTAGGGAAATGGCCTGCTATTGTCAGTCTACGTGATTCGTTGATTTCGGGTAATACAGATCCTGTACGTTTGAAAGACTTCCTGTAATAATGACCATGACATCTTTCGAGTAGAATAATTAGTTCCCTTCCGAAAATGTTGCCACTTTGTTACTTCGAGTCGTCTATTACGTCTGTTAATCACAATGTTGGTAACGCAAGAGGCTACATCTGTACACTAAATATACTTCATTGGTTGGATTACCGACGGATTTGCATAATTATGTGATTTCGGAAACGATTTAGTGTATTTCTGAGAATATATGTAAATCCGTAAATGTCAGTTTTTGCAAGGAAATTAGATATAAATTCCTATTACGTGCGCAGAATCCGTTTGTTACGCTTACTTATCAAATTCTTGTAAACCTGAAGTACAAATAGCCGGCCCCTGTGACCGAGCGGCTCTAGGCGCCTCAGTCCGGAACCGCGCTGCTGCTACGGTCGAATCGTGCCTCGGGCATGGATGCGTATGATGTCCTTAGGTTAGTTAGGTTTAAGTAGTTTTAAGTCTAGGGGACTGATGTCCTCAGATCTTAAGTCCCATAGTGCTTAGAGCCATTTGAACAATTTTGTGAGCTTGCAATGACTCGTGATGCTACACTGCTTTCTTTCTATTTCGTAGTTTCTAGATGATTCTAGTGTGTAAAACCACAATCAAAAGAAGCACAGTTCATTTTACACATACACGTGTGTTATCAATTTGCAAATTTGTGGTAAGGTCTTATGAGACCGAACTGCTGAGGTCATCGGTCCCGAAGCTTATGCACTACCCAGTCTTACTTAAACTAACTTGCGTTAAGGACAACCCACACACCCACGCCCGAGGGAGAACTCGAACCTTCGACAGGGGGAGCCGCGCGACCCGTGACAAGACGCCTCAAACCGCGCGGCTACCCCGCGCGGCTGTGGGTTATATGTCTCATTTTAACTATGCAGATGGGAGATTACAGATGTGTGATTTCATGCTGGATATGGGGAAATGAGTTCCTGAGCCTGACATACGTCAATTACTCACCCTAAAAATCAAGAAATTAATAATTAAATGAGTGTTATATGAAGTTAGAAACACATTCAGTTTTACCATTAAACAAAACATTTGACAAGCAACGATAGCATTATCCTAGTAAAACCTTGTCACATATGATAAAAGGTTTTAGGTTAAGATTCTAATAATGGCGTAAATGAAATAATTGCAATTGCAAAGTCGTATGATGATTACCGTGATGTTAGCAGAAAAGACATACAGTTCTACAGAAGACCGTGATGTTAGCAGAAAAGACATACAGTTCTACAGAAGGGAATATGTTGAGGCTATAGCTGGAGTGGGTGAAGTTATAAAGTTCTATAGAACGGCTTGTCTCGTGGTTGTCGTCGACTTCATCATAGTAAACTGTAGGTGGAGGCTGAATTGACTCCAGAATCAGTCATTAGCGGACACCGACGACTCTCGCCAGCAGCTAAGTGCGTATCAGTCCAAAATCTCAGCATCTCGATGCATCTGCTCTGGTGACGTCACAGCCCAATGGAGTCAGTCTGACCGTGGTGGCTCTCAAACAAGAAGTACCGGTAGTAGAAATAATGCCATATTAAGTGTTCGTTTCAAGGAAAACCTACATTTCCACATTTTCGCTCTTCTCAAAATTCGGACTGGTTGAGATATTGATCTTCCGAACACTGACCAATAAAAATGTTCCTTAGGAAAGACGGCTCCCTTTCCCTGGGCTATTCTTTAGTTTGTTAACGAGCAATGTGCATCCTAGCGTTTAACACTGAAAAAGAGGCTCTCGCTCGCTTTTCATCTCTCTCTGTGGCTAATGTGGTGGGCCCTTGCCAGCAAAGTAGCATTTCTGTGTCTACCCTCTGGTTTATTCATATTACCCAATGCTCGCAGTTCTTATGTTTCATAAACATTTGGATTTTGTTAAGTCAGCGTTCAGTGATGTCACACGCTTACAAAGCATCCGAAAACTGCAGATCTTCATTCCATTTCCGAGAAAGCATCTGAGCACCTGGCGGTTTCCAGAGATAATATATCCTTCTACATTTTGAGCGCAGTAGTGCCTTCTTTGACTCCGCTAAAACTGGCGTTCTTTGTCATTCCACTCCTGAGTTGTAGAAACTGTCTTGGCTGGTGGCTTTGTACCACAGGAGATCTCATCTGTGTTTCTCTGCAGTGTGTCGGACATCCAACAGCTGCCCTACAAAAAACTGGCCGGTGGCTTGCGAGCTATTGACCTGCGAGCCTCCCAGCTTTCCCTTGCGAGAACTGATACAAGGCTGGTGGTCTACATGACTCAACGACTCTGTCCCTTTCCCACAATCTGCTTTCAGTCTCCTCCCACTTATACAGGGCATACCATTTCGCGGGGAAGAGTAAATGAAGACTAAGTTACTTTAGTCGGCTACTGATAAGTCCTAGTACTGCTGTATAGGGTGTCTCCGTAAGAGCGTGCAAAATGTAACAGGACATAGAGAATGCTCCAACGAACAGTTTGAGGTAGGGCACTTGGGGTCAGGTGAGCCAGATTAAGGCGTTATCTTGTTTAATGCTTTGTCTAGCATACTGCTTTCCAGCTTATTTACAACAATAATACGTACAAGCCTACACATACTGTGTTGCTTATTTACATATACATTCTTTATTTCCTGCAGGGAAATACGGATGACGAGCCCGAGTACCAGGAAGTCATAACGCAGGTTTTGTTTATTTTACGTGTCCATAAGGTGGCTCTGTTGTATCGTGTTTACATTGTCCCACAAAAGAACTTGTTGTGAATCAACGACCGATCCCATACATTACTCAGTGCTATTCAGAGACGCAGAGTACAATACGACGGCGGTGTACCGGTACAGTATTTCCGGATCACAGGATTGGAGGAGGAGGTCCCATTACACGGCCCGCGATGTCACCTGATCTGAATCCCCTTGATTATTTCCTATGAGGATATCTAAAGTGACTTGTATATGAGACCCCAGTGGATACGAAGATGGAATTAATTGCCAGAATCGTAGCTGCCTGTAATGTGATTCGAAACGCACCAGGCATATTTGTCAGGGTGCCTCAGAATCTTGTTCGCCGATGTCGTGCTTGCATTGAGGCTGATGTTCGTCAGTTTTAGCACATTTTGTAAGATACAGTACAAATGGTACGTTCATTGTGTCAGTGATTCCTTTTGCAGTTAACTAATGTAAATAAAAAAAGTACGCAGTAACGTGATTTTATTCCTATTATCCTCTTAAGCTGGTTTCTCCAACCCGAGGTTCCCTTCCTGAAATTGTTCAGTGGAGCATCCTCTATGTCCTGTTACGTTCTTGCGCACTCTTACGAAAACACCCTGTACATCACATTTCTCTGTGTGGAGCCGGCCGGTGTGGCCGTCGATTCTACGCGCTTCAGTCTGGAACCGCGCGACCACTACGGTCGAAGGTTCAATTAGGATTAAGTAATTCTAAGTTCTAGGGGACTGATGACCTGAGATGCTAACGAGGAAACGCCCCCATCGCACCCCCCCCCCCCCCCCCCCCCCTCAGATTTAGTTATAAGCTGACACAGTGGATAGGCCTTGAGAAACTGAACGCAGATCTATCGAGAAAACAGGCAGAAGTTGTGTGGAACTATGAAAAAAATAAGCAAAATATACAAACTGAGCAGTCCATGCGCAAGATAGGCAAAATAAGGATAGTCTGAGCTCAGGAGCGCCGCGGTCCCGTGGTTAGCGTGAGCAGCTGCGGAACGAGAGGTCCTTGGTTCAAGTCTTCCTTGGGGCGGAAAGTTTAACTTTTTATTTTCAGACAATTATTATCTGTCCGTCAGTTATGTTTTCATCACTTTTTTGGGAGTGATTATCACATATACAAGAAAACCCTGAATCGGGCAAGGTAGAAGAATCTTTTTACCCATTCGGCAAGTGTACAAGTTAGGTGGGTCGGCAACATATTCCTGTAATGTGACGCACATGCCGTCACCAGTGTCGTATACAATATATCAGACGTGTTTTCCTGTGGAGGAATCGGTTGACCTATGACCTTGCGATCAAATGTTTTCGGTTCCCATTGGAGAGGCACGTCCTTTCGTCTACTAATCGCAAGGTTTTGCGGTGCGGTCGCAAAACACAGACACTAAACTTATTACAGTGAACAGAGACGTCAATGAACGAACGGACAGATCACAACTTTGCGAATATAAAGAAAGTAAACTTTTCACTCGAGGGAAGACTTGAACCAAGGGACCTCTCGTTCCGCAGCTGCTCACCCTAACCACGGGACCACGGTGCTCCTTAGCTCAGACTATCCTTATATTGGCTATCTTGCGCATGGACTAATCAGTTTGTATATTTTGCTTATTTTTTTCATAGTTCCACACAACTCCTGCCTGTTTTCTCGATTGATCTGTGCTCCGTTTTCCAAGGCCTATCCATTGCGCCAAGTTATAACTAAATCTGAGGGGGGTGCGATGGGGAGGTTCCGTTGTAAGTCCCATAGTGCTCAGAGCCATTTGAACCATTTTTTCCCGGTGTGGATGAAGTATTCTGATCGAATGGATCTTTGCATCATGGTCTGACATGCGTTAGATTGTTACCGAAGATGATAGGTGTGTAACACAGGTAATAAGCTGTACTTGTAAAGGAGAAATGAATCAAGCAGAAGTTTTCGTGACGATTGTTGTCGGCAAGTCTGGAAACTCGGGTGAAAAACACACGAAACTTTGTCGAGGAGGTCTCTGTGGCGACTTGCAGAGAGGGCGAGAATATTTCTCACCTGGCGGTCGCGTTCGCGGCAGATTCGCGGCGCCTCTCCTCTTCCTCTGCTGCGGTCCCGGCGGCTGGCGCCACTTTGCGCTCGCGGCCTGTTTGTTATATATTCGCCGTGTGTTGATCTGAAATTCAGCGCCGGCACTTCTTCGCCGGCAGGAGGCGTCTATTTCTGCAGCCGCCAGGCGCCAGCAGCAGCGGGAACAAAGCGTTCTCATCGCGGCGCTATCGCGCAGCCCCATCTTCCGGCAGGGCCTCACTGCCGGCGCGCCGGAACAATACGGCCCGCGAGCGGCGACGCCGCATGAATTTTGCGAGAATTGTCTCGCGCCAGCCCCCCGAGCTCGCGCCGGAAATACTGTAATTGTGCCGCCTACGGGATCGAATGAAAACTCTCAACTCTTGCCGTAAGTTCACACCTCTGCGAGCCACTGGCATAGACGTAACGTTCCTTTGGAGACATGAATCGTATGGAGAATCATTTTAACTTAACTGGGTCGAAAACATGTATGCTTTTCTCGCCATTCAAGCTCTGCATTGTAATGTTGGAAACAGAAGCGAATATCTCAATGAAGACATGACGGGTAGCCATAGAGTTTTAATTATCCCCTCGGAAACAATAAAGTTACACAAATAATTTTTTGTTCTTTTTTAGGTACGTGTCTGAATTCTAGGTGCTCACTGAAATCACGTGACACAGTACCGTAGAGGAGGCAAAGCAGAATGGGGCATCCTACTACAGTAGCGCTCCTACAGGCTTGCTACTGTACTGAAACGCAGGTACTTCAATGTGTACCACAAAGGAAACGACCAAAAGATATTTACGTAATTTTTTTGAGGCCGTAATCAAAACTATGATAACACTTCGTACAGTAGTCACAAAAAAATGGCTCTGAGCACTATGGGACTTAACTGTTGAGGTCATCAGTCCCCTAGAACTTAGAAATACTTAAAACTAACTAACCTAAGGACAACACACACATCCATGCCCGAGGCAGGATTCGAACCTGCGACCGTAACGGTCGCGCGGTTCCAGACTTTAGCGCCTAGAACCGCTCGGCCACGCCGGCCGGCACAGTACTCACACCATGCATATTTAACTGCTGTATGAATTCTAATACATACGTGCTAGACACGTTAGGAACAGCACTTCGTGTTTATCGATTTTTCAACAGGCAGTGGTGTGGTGCAGAAGAGGCAAGTTTTTTAATTAGTAAAATAACAAAACCGAGAGAGAAATCAACACTACAGCTATTGATCTTCTCATAATGTTCTGCAGTGCAAATCTCCAAACAATCCTTAAAGAAAATAAAGCTGTCATCACTACGAAGGTTCGCTCGAAAACTTCAGTGCTTCAGTGTGGTTACACTAAACGTCATATGCCCCTCGTTTCCTCCAAATTTTGAAATAACTTTCCCTGCCAGTTATAGGAGGGCGTGGAATTTAGCTTTTGCTCCGTAGGATGGTGCAACTCGTCGTTTTTCACATTGGATAGTTATTGCAAGACATACAAAGTGAGGTAGGTAACAAAAAAATTCTTGGATGGATTGAGGGTCGAACCATGGGCCTTAGAATTTTGCTGTCTGGCAGTTTTCCCCTCAGTTTTATTTTTTCTGTTGTGACAGCAAATATATTTCAGAAGTAGAAAAAGAAATAAAATGAAAATATATATGGTACTGTGTGGGCATGCGGGAAAGTAATTCCTCCGAATTTTTAATGTGAGAACTCTTAAATATGTTTAAATAAAACAAATGTTATTAACATTTTGCATCTTTGTTCTTCATCTCTACATATTTATCTCCCAACATATTCAGCCTGGCAACGAACGTTTTTCTCCCAACGAGAGCCAGTGTTGCCGATCTTGGAATGTTTGACTTTCACCTCTATTTGTTTCACTTCATCCCTATCAAAGTGGAATCCTCGAAGGTGTTTTTTAACTTTTGGAAAGAGATGAAAATCGGATGTGGCCAAGTCAGAATTGTGTGGAGTATGATCGATGATAGTGAACCTAACGATAATTGCAGATGTCGTAGCTCTCGTGTGTGGTCTGGAATTCTCATGCTGAAAGGGTGGGTGTCCATGTGTGGACGAACTCTTCGAATTCGAAACTCGACTACACCAAGCGGTTTTCGACGAACCACTTTGTTAGACGGTACAATTCGGAGCCCTCTAGCGGCAGACGGGTGCAAATATGTAGACATGGGGAGTACAGATGTGGAATGTTAGTAACGCGTGTTTTTTTAAAACGCTAAAGGTTTTTCACATAAAAATTCGAGGATAGGAAATATGAGAAGAAAAAATTATTTTCAGTATTCACTGCATTAATACTGCCTCGTAAACATGACCTTGAAGCTCAGGAAGCAAATTATTGTCAACTGCTTGAAACGTAAGAATAAGGCAAATAGTATTATTACATCTTGCAAAGCTTGAAGTAATTTCTGAATTATTGAAAACTTGTTGTCAGAAGCGCTCAGAATCACAGAATTTCTAAGTCCGCTATACGGATTATGTCGTTCAATGGACTCTGCATTAGCTGCGTACTAGTAAGCAGGCGCTTGGAAATGATAAGATCTGGGTGAGCTAAATACGTCATATTTAGTTGACCAGTGATTTCTGGATTTAAGAAATACAGATTCGGGTGATAAAATACGAGGGCAGTTCAATAAGTAATGCAACACATTTTTTTTCTCGGCCAATTTTGGTTGAAAAAACCGGAAATTTCTTGTGGAATATTTTCAAACATTCCCGCTTCGTCTCGTATAGTTTCATCGACTTCCGACAGGTGGCAGCGCTGTACGGAGCTGTTAAAATGGCGTCTGTAACGGATGTGCGTTGCAGACAACGGGCAGTGATCGAGTTTCTTTTGGCGGAAAACCAGGGCATCTCAGATATTCATGGCGCTTGCAGAATGTCTACGGTGATCTGGCAGTGGACAAAAGCACGGTGAGTCGTTGGGCAAAGCGTGTGTCATCATCGCCGCAAGGTCAAGCAAGACTGTCTGATCTCCCGCGTGCGGGCCGGCCGTGCACAGCTGTGACTCCTGCAATGGCGGAGCGTGCGAACACACTCGTTCGACATGATCGACCGATCACCATCAAACAACTCAGTGCTCAACTTGACATCTCTGTTGGTAGTGCTGTCACAATTGTTCACCAGTTGGGATATTCAAAGGTTTGTTCCCGCTGGGTCCCTCGTTGTCTAACCGAACACCATAAAGAGCCCATCTGTGCGGAATTGCTTGCTCGTCATGTGGCTGAGGGTGACAATTTCTTGTCAAAGATTGTTACAGGCGATGAAACATGGGTTCATCACTTCGAACCTGAAACAAAACGGCAATCAATGGAGTGGCGCCACACCCACTCCCCTGCCAAGAAAAAGTTTAAAGCCAACCCTCAGCCGGTAAAGTCATGGTTACAGTCTTCTGGGACGCTGAAGGGGTTATTCTGTTCGATGTCCTTCCCTATGGTCAAACGATCAACTCTGAAGTGTATTGTGCTACTCTTCAGAAATTGAAGAAACGACTTTGGCGTGTTCGTAGGCACAAAAATCTGAACGAACTTCTCCTTCTTCATGACAACGCAAGACCTCACACAAGTCTTCGCACCCGAGAGGAGCTCACAAAACTTCAGTGGACTGTTCTTCCTCATGCACCCTACAGCCCCGATCTCGCACCGTCGGATTTCCATATGTTTGGCCCAATGAAGGACGCAATCCGTGGGAGGCACTACGCGGCTGATGAAGAAGTTATTGATGCAGTACGACGTTGACTCCGACATCGACCAGTGGAATGGTACCGTGCAGGCATACAGGCCCTCATTTCAAGGTGGCGTAAGGCCGTAGCATTGAATGGAGATTACGTTGAAAAATAGTGGTGTGTAGCTAAAAGATTGGGGAATAACCTGGTGTATTTCAATGCCGAATAAAACAACCCCTGTTTCAGAAAAAAAATGTGTTGCATTACTTATTGAACTGCCCTCGTATAAAGAATGTTAAATTCGTCACGAGGTCACAAAAGTGACAATTTCTGTATGTCTCTCCAAAGCAGGTAGATTTTATGGCTCGTATCTATCCGCGTCTTGAGCATGCGTCCCCCTGTTTACCTCATGGGGTCTGCCACTCTATTTCAACCTTAAACCAGCGATCCACACTATGCAGTCTTTTCTATCCGTTTTAAATCTTCGGCATTTCTCTTCATTGCGATATGACGAGAAATTGAAACAGAGGTTGTGGAAACTTAATTTTGCTGAAAACAATGAAATCTTTGCTAACTGTCACTGATACTGTGGTATCAACGTTCGATATCACCTTGTTAGGGGTTGCAGTTATCGACCGCGGTCCGCATAAGTATGGATGGACCCGCGAATCGCGACCAGCGCCGCTCCGCGGCTTGTATCGACTTTCTAGCGAGCTGTCGTCCAATCTTGCTCGGGACGTCAAGTAGTAAAGTAGCACAGCCTTAAGCTGATAGGGAGCAACCTGTAACTAGGCCCTTAGTAACGTATGGCCCAAGTGAGGCCTCAATAGCTATCTGTTTATAACTACGTGTATGCAGCCAAGAAGAATCCTGACACCTTACAGGCAGATTAAAACTGTGTGCCCGACCGAGACTCGAACTCGGGACCTTTGCCTTTCGCGGGCAAGTGCTCTACCAACTGAGCTACCGAAGCACGACTCACGCCCGTTACTCACAGCTTTACTTCTGCCAGTACCTCGTCTGGCAGAAGTAAAGCTGTGAGTACCGGGCGTGAGTCGTGCTTCGGTAGCTCAGTTGGTAGAGCACTTGCCCGCGAAAGGCAAAGGTCCCGAGTTCGAGTCTCGGTCGGGCACACAGTTTTAATCTGCCAGGAAGTTTCATATCAGCGCACACTCCGCTGCAGAGTGAAAATCTCATTCTGGAAACATCCCCCAGGCTGTGGCTAAGCCATGTCTCCGCAATATCCTTTCTTTCAGGAGTGCTAGTTCTGCAAGGTTCGCAGGAGACCATGCAGCCAGCACCTTATCGACGTTACTGCCAAACCTGCTGTGATTTATGTTTCTATGTAGTACTGGCCACCAGTCAACATTGGCGACGACTTGTTCGTCGTCGTCATAACCGAGACTATACTAACAAACATGTTTGTTTCTTTTTCAGGTAAATGAATTGGAGCATCTTGGTCAAACTTGGGACTGATCATATTCAGGTTAGAGAAAATTAATATAATATTAATACAGGCCGACCTGCGCTGTTGATGCCTTGCGTCCAGCACCTATTCATTATTTGTGCTGTCAATAATCAGTCAACGGAGGCTACATCGAAGGCTTCAACAGGACAGCGCACTAGTCCGATAATTTATAGAATTCCCTTTAAACTGAATTACTTGTTGCTGCAGTTCTGTCTGTCGTCAATCAACTCTGCTGCATGGGATGGATATGAGCTGTGTTCTTGGACGTCTTTGAGAGTCTCTTCGGCCCATTATCAGTGGTGACTGGGAGGCGTGTCGTACCAACTCGCAGTTCACGAGTGCTGGGTCAGGAAGAAGCAAAAAATGCCGATTACCGACAAGTAGTAGAGTTTTAATGGCTTTTCTGAACTTTGGGATCCATGACTTACATGGTTCAGATGGCTCTGAGCACTATGGGACTACCGAGCGAGGTGGCGCAGTGGGTAGCACACTGGACTCGCATTCGGGAGGACGACGGTTCAATCCCGCGTCCGGCCATCCTGATTTAGGTTTTCCGTGATTTCCCTAAATCGCTCCAGGCAAATGCCAGAATGGTTCCTTTGAAAGGGCACGGCCGACTTCCTTCCGCATCCTTCCCTCACCCGATGAGACGGATGACCTCGCTGTTTGGTCTCTTCCCCCCAAAACAACAACAACACTATGCGACTTAACTTCTGAGGTCATCAGTCGCCTAGAACTTAGAACTACTTAAACCTAACTAACCTAAGGACATCACACACATCCATGCCCGAGGCAGGATTCGAACCTGGGACCGTAGCGGTCGCTCGGTTCCAGACTGTAGCGCCTAGAATGGCACGGCCACTCCGGCCGGCATGGCTTACATACTGAATCAGACAACCATTTTGAAGCCAAGGTGAAGAACGGAACTATTTATTTGTCTGCGAAGAAGAAAACTTGCATTTAGTATACGGCCATCTCCCAAAGGAAAACCCATTGTTCAGTGTCACAAGTATGCTCTTCTAGATTGCAAACCATCAATTTTAATTCATAGTTGTACCAGAAGAGGGAAGTATCGTCGATGAACGGTTGTTGACACTCAGATTCTTGAGGAATATATTTATAAATATATGTATTTGAAGCTCCAAGATTTAAGGTCAAAATTCAGCAGATGGTAGTGGCTGAACCAAGTACTTTGAGCTTAGAAAATAATGGACTGAAATTGTTTTAAATAATACTTTAAAAAGATTTTAAATCATTCGAGCGACAGTCTCAATGCACGCATTACGGTAACATAAAATTTAGTCACATTCTCTCAAATATTCCAGTTGTCTGCTGTACGTAGCAGTAGGTAATTGGGACCCTACTTCTCAGTTCCGTCCATGTTCACTTTCTACTGGTCTCTCACACATCGACGACTAAGTGTAACCCAAAATAAAAGACTCCTACAAGATATCGTGCGAGACGATAGTATATTATTTCTGAAGACAGCACCACGAATTTTGACGCTGACACACGTGACTCTTACTTACCACCTGAAATATTCAATGGCGACGATTAATTGCCTCAAAATTCTCAGTTAAGTATCCACAGCGAGTCTATAATTTGGTTTTGAGCTCCGTGTATAGCGTAAAGAACCGATTCCCTGGAAGAGACTCGGGAATTCCGTTTCGGTTTCCACTGATTGACAATAGCGTTTTTAAATTGTTTCAAGAGCTAACAAAATAAAGCAGTTTCCAAAAGAGATAATAGGATCATTTGGTGGATTGTGCAATTGAAGACTGTGACTGACTGCAGAGAATAAATGAAGTGCAACAGACAATAAGAAAAAAAGACAGTCTAATGCAAAATTCCTGAAAACAACAGAAAGTATTCAGATCCAGCATGGATGTGTGCCTTTATCTCTTTTTACTGCGGTTGGTGTGTGTGGGAAAATGTGAGTTGCTTTCACTGTGACACAGGTACGTCACCTCACTTACCACTTTTGAGATCTCCTGCATCTTCTTTCCCTTTTTTTCTTTTTTCTTTTTTCTCGCCGGTGTGTGCAGCCGTTCGCAGTAATGAAAGCTGCGAAGTCAAACTCATTAATTAGTTCATAGCGACATTAATGAGTCGCCAGACTTCTCTGTAAATATCATCTACTACTCCACAAATGATAGGCAGGATGACATAAACTAAAAGCATTTCATTCAAGTATCTTATTTGATCGACCCATTCGGGAGCTTAATCGTGTCTGAACGACGCATAATCATATAACAACTACTCAGCAGATGCGCATAACTCTTACTTAAAAACCAATGCTGAACTATATGCAGGTAGTTAGACAAATTCCTCCTGCAACACTCATGATCCACCGCATATCAACACTGTGTTACCGACTGCTACTTACCATCGCCAAGTGTACCATTAAGGGCACGTCTGCCCTCCCTCTTGGCCCATACTAAAGTGACCAAGTGAAGCCCCCTCTCTTCACTCGCCTAACTGTGGTACAGAGCGAGAGATCCTGACCGGTGTCCAGCGTAGTTTCTGGCGATTGTTTCAATTTCGAGTATGGTGTCTTATGATTCGTGCAGAGTGTGGCACATAAACCTTAGAGGTCCCAGCAGAGCGAAGTCACGTTACGTGAAAGCGTTCCGCCTCAGTGGCCGTTAAAAGTCTGCCTTGTCTTGGGGATATGGGATGGGAGCAGCCAGCTTCCAGTTCGAGTGGTCTGTTACGCGATTGGCCGTTTGAATGCCTGAAACCTTACCTCCAACGTGGCAGAGTTTTTCCTCCGTCCGTGAAATTTTATGTCGACCATTACTCCAAAACTCAAACTTCGCTGGCCTCTAGATGTCGGTTTATGGCATTACCGGGTGAGCTCTTTCGGCCATCTTGTCGTCTGCTCCTTCTACATTGCTACAATGCTAATTTAGCTTAACAAGCTGTGTGTTCCGCCTTAGAATGAAGATTATTATAGCGATGGCGATTTTGATGATGGTGATGCAGACCCTATATTGAAGCAAGGAAGCATGCTTAATATAAGCAATGACAGTTCTATTGTAAAACTTTGTATATAAGATATTTATGCCACATTTTGTCAACCGCCTTTTTGAGACTAAGACATGCTCATTTTTGTTGTGATGGACTGCGCATATGCGTTAGCAAGTGTCGTAGCTTTGTGACGTGCAGGTGCTTGTGTCAGGAATGAAAACGCAATAAATATATGATTTTTCTACACTTCAAAGATATTATTGCAACTTTAGTAAAGTTGTCTCGAAGAACTTCTCAAATCCACGCAGGAGAGGATATCCTATGAAATTTTGCGGAAAACATTATTGCCAGCTTTGTTATTGTGGCTACTTCAGCAAGTTTCCGTGGCTTTCGAAAATAAAATTGATCAAGTCATGTAATGCATATGTTGGTTTTAGAAGTGGTATGAGCATTATTTATTGAACATTCCTCGTAATACTTTTTACCTCGGTTTTCTCCAGTGCTGTCCATGGTAAGGAAATGATACTTCTTTCATAATTTAGAAAGAACTAACTTGCTTATATAAGTCAGAATTGGAACAGCGATGAACCTTAATTGCGTATAACTGTGGTTTTTCGCCTTGGAAGAAAAATGCAGAAAGTTGGCGGAAACGCTTGGCTGATGCACGAATTCCCACCGACGAAATGAATCATCTTGTCTGAAATATCTCGCGGTGACCGCGGCAGTTCTTGGCAGAAGTGGTGCATCGCAGTTGCAGGTGTCAACGATCTCGAGCCATCACAACGCGCGTGACCTCGATCGTGGCCGTCGCAGACACATTAAGAGCGCCGCCGCCTGGCAAGCGCCACTGCCCCGCCAACAATGCCGCCTCTATTCCCGGCTGCCGTTGCACGCTCTGCGCTCTGCGCCCAGTGTCACCGGGGCAGTGACTGTCACCTTGCCGTCCTGTGTGCTTTGTACAGCACTGCGCTGTCCTCCTGTCCCGTGCCCGAAATCACCTCTTCGTCCACAGTACGTTAACGTACGATTACATGTTTTCCCTATTCGTTCTGCAAGTTATTCGTCATTCTCACATACGTTCTCTATTTTTCATCACTGCCGTACTTTCCTGTTTTATTCTTTATTCCTCAATTAAATAGAAGGTCGACTATAAACTTCGTCTTGTTTGCAGTTTCGCTTCTCTCTGGCCCTTCTAGACAGTCCGATTCCGAACGCTGTTAATACTAGAACTGGTCATCTCAGTCTTGACCCACTCGATACACTCACAAGCTCGTCACCTCAGTGTTTAAAACACGCAGCCAAAAAAAAAAAAAAAAAAAAAAAACCTGAGCACTATGGGACTTAACTTCTGAGGTCATCAGTCCCCTAGAACTTAGAACTACTTAAACCTAACCAACCTAAGGACATCACACACGTCCATGCCCGAGGCAGGATTCGAACCTGCGGCCGTATCGGTCGCGCGGTTCCAGACTGAAGCGCCTAGAACCGCTCGGCTACCCCGGGCGGCCACGCAGCCAAGAAGTGAATCAAGGCAAGAGCGGGCGATAGACATCGGGCACAAAATCCCGTGAGCTGTCTACAGGGGGCTTCGCTTCCCCTACAGCTGCCGCAGCCTCGCCACAAGACGCAACTGTACCTCGGCGGATGACCCAGGGAAAGAGGGAGAGGCATAATGATGTAATGACTCCACCCTCACGCACTCTGAAGTATATTTTGCTAAAAATGTTTCTGATCTTTCATTTGTTAGCTCTCAAGTTTTTCAGACAAATTTTGGAAAGGAAAGTAGCATCAAAACCAAGTCTCGAAAATGCCGAAGCATTATAGAAAGTTTCAAAGCTGTCCATAAAATAGGACAGTTTTAAGTTGCTTACAAAAAAAAAAGCATTATAGAAAGTTTCAAAGCTGTCCATAAAATAGGACAGTTTTAAGTTGCTTACGTGAGAGCCTGCCCACATGGATACGTTTTCGACCTCACCGGCTGCAGAGAACATTCCAGCCAGAAAGATCCACGTTTAGCTACCTGCTGCGAAGACAAATCTGACACGGTTCAAAAGTCCACAGGTTTTTAAACTATTTTTCCCTGCCGAACGGAAGCAGTAGGGCTGAAGGAAACATTATCCCCATTCTATATGCTCACATAACCGTAGATAGCATGCTTGTGTTCACAGTGGTGGTGCTGAGTGAAATACTGATAATGGTTCCTGCATGTCTGGATATTTTATAGCGTGTAAATGATGACGTCATCCACTGAACATTGATGCAATTATATTTCTGAAATCCGTTGTGGTACAAGTGAACTTTCTCGCCTATTCAAAAGATTGATTTTAAAATTCAAAATTTTTCTGAATTCCAGTTTCTTGCAAATTACGCTAAATCGAAATAATCATCAGTTCCTCATTTATGTGGACATATTTCCCGTAGTTGCTTTACAATTTCTGTTGTTACAACTACAAGAAAATGCCTGTTTTTTTTTCTCTCTCTTCACCAGACGCGGTTCGCTTTATTGAGATATTGGATCATCAGCGGTCTTTAGTTAAAGATGTTTACAATTTGATTAGTTCTTAAGATCGAAAACCAGTTCGGTTCGTTAACAATGTGTTATTTATTTACGGTGATTTCCGTTTGGTCTCTTGCCTACTTCTGGAAATGCCTTCTGCTAGCACATCTTTGGTTTCTTTCTTCACTACACACCGACACTTATAGTCAAATTTTTCGCTGCTCTGCGAAACTATGCATTTCTTGTGTTTTACACTGCACAGTTTTTCGCATACCACTTTTTCAGTTTATTTTTATAGTTGTAACTGTGTATTGCGTTTCGTAGAGTTGCCAGCATAAGATTGTCACTAGTTTATCTTTGACTTATACGTTTTAAGTTAATTGTATATGTGTTATTCTGTTTAATTAAGTTGCTGTGTATTTATATGAAGTGCATGAATAATGAAGGGACACTGATGCAGAGTTTTTTCTTTTCTTCTCGGGGAGGGAGGAGCTATGATAAGTGGACATACACTATGTGATCAAAAGTATCCGGATACCCCCTGCCACCTACTGCAAGGTACTCCGTATTAGCGACCTATGTAGTTAATAGACATCGTGAGAGAGCAGAATGGGGCGCTCCGCGGAACTCACGGAATTCGAATGTGGTCAGGTGATTGACTGTCACTTGTGTCATACGTCTGTACGTGAGATTTCCACACTCCTAAACATCCCGAGGTCCACTGTTTCCCATGTGATAGTGAAGTGGAAACGTGAATGGACACGTACAGCACAAAAGCGTACAGGCCGACCTCGTCTGTTGACTGACAGAGACCGCCGACAGTTAAAGAGGGTTGTAATGTGTAATAGGCAGACATCCATCCAGACCACCACACAGGAATTCCAAACTGCATCAGGATGTCAGTTAGGCGGGAGGTGAGAAAATTTGGATTTCATGGTAGAGCGGCTGCTCATAAGCCACACATCCCGCCGGTAAATGCCAAAAGACGCCTCGATTGGTGTAAGTATCGTAAACATTGGACGATTGAACAGTTGAAAAATGCTGTCTGGAGTGACGAATCACGGTAAACAACGTGGCGATCCGATGGGAGGTTGTGGGTATGGCGAAATCTCGGTGAATATCATATGCCAACAGTAAAATTCGGACGTGGTGGTGTTATGGTGTGGTCGTGTTTTTCATGCAGGGGGCTTCCACTCGTTGTTGTTTTGCGTGACACTATTACAGCACAGGCTTACAATAATGTTTAAGCTCCTTCTTGCTTCCCACTGTTGAACAGCAATTCGGGGATGGCGACTGCATCTTTTAGCACGATCGAGCACCTGTTCATAATGCACGGCCTGTGGCAGAATGGTTACACGGCGATAACATCACTGTAATGGACTGGCCTGCACAGTGTCCTGACCTGTATCCTATACAACACATTTGGGATGTTTTGGAACGCTGATTTTGTGCCAGGCCTCGCCGAACGACATCGATACCCCTCCTCAGTGCAAAACTCCGTGAAGAATGGGCTGGCATTCCCGAAGAAACCTCCCAGAACCTGACTGAACGTATGCCTGTGAGAGTGGACGCTGTCATCAAGGCTAAGGGTGGGCCAACACCATATTGAATTCCAGCTTTACCGATGGCGGGCGGCACGGACTTCCAAATCATTTTCAGCCAGGTGTCCGGATACTTTTGATCACATAGTGTAAGAGTGATGGATTGTGAGTTGGAGGATAGAATGAGGAGCAAGAACTGAAATGAAGTTGGGAGTGGGAGGTATGGATGGGAGAGGATGAAGGATGGAGAAAGCTCTTTTCGTTTCCATGTAGTTTTAGGGCTTCAGGATGTTTTTGTACAAGTCTCTGTTTCTGTATGTCTCTAACTTGAAGTGGCAACCAAAGTTCTGTAAAGAATGCTTCCCCGTCCGTCCAGTAGTGAATTTCGACACAGCTTCTACATACCTATTAGGAAAACAAATGCAGTCACAACTTACCTAATACTACGAACTAGAAAATGATAGATAAGAAATGCCACTCAACTAATAGAACATAAGAGACATTAAAATACCTGACACAGAAACACTGCTTTCCTTTGATGTAGAAAGTATGTACAGTTGCATTCCTGTTGTCGTAACCATAAAAATAAGTGAAGAAACCGTGAAAACACACAACCTGCTAGCTCATGAACTCGCAGATGAAACAGTAAAATTGTTACAGCTAATAACACAAGAAAATCGTTTTGGTTTTAATCAAGAACACTATATACAAGAAGAAGGTTTTCCCATGAGTACAGGTATTTCAAGAACATTAGCCAACATTTCATGAATTATATAGAAATATTAATGTTTCGGGACATAATAACAAAGAAAAGCTACAGTGGCATCTGTTGATACAGGTACATGGATGTCATAATATGCAGGTTAAATGAACCTAAAAATAGCTTACAGCAACTTCACAAAGACATAAATACAGTACACAAAAACATAATGTTCACAAGAACAAGAAAACTCGCTACGCTTTCTAGACGTAACCATAAGAGAAGGCAATAATCAAAACAAAATTTACATATACAAAAAAAACAAAAACAAATAACAGTTTCGTAAACAGACTGAACATGATCCTCCAAAAACGTCTGATTACCAGAAAGAGCTGGCCATTGTAAAACAAATAGCGCAGACAAGTACATGTGTCAAGTTGAAATTATCTGTGATCGCTTGGCAATGTAAAAATGTTAATTTTCTTAGCTGTTTTAGTCAAAAGGTACTACCAGTTATATAACGTATTTTGATACTCGCAAACTCACTCAACATAATCCGTCGACTTCGAATGACGAAATTTGGCAAGAAGCAAGGTCTCACAGTACAAGTAAAGTAAAAAAAAACCGAAATTTGTTAAACAGGATGTGACGTCGCAGGTTATTAGGGGATAACATTTATTGCAGTAAGATACGTAGATGTGCAGCTGGTGGCTGTTAGGATGCTGCAGAAAGCCGCCTCAGCTGTGAATCAAAGCGCAGCTGACGCTATGAATGTGTTTTGCCGACGGGCTACCGTGTCACCTAGTTCCACCGTATATTTACACCCCATACGAATCTAAATAAATCGTAGCAAATATTAACCAATTGGTTTCAAACTTGGTATACTTCCATTTGTTATTCATTAGAAGATCTTTAAAATTACAGCTTCCTAACTATTATAGTTTCGGAGATTGAGAAAATTACCTAAGAACCATGAAACCGATACTTACAGTGTACAATTCAGTTAGGAACAATAACCGTTTGTCTTTTGTTATCAGTTGAAATCATTACCAAAGTTCAGAATGTGTAGCATCATTTAATTGGGATTTTTAATTTCAACAACTTTAATTATTTCGCACTTCGTAGTATCAAATTCATGAAAAATTGATATTTGTTTATTATATTGTTGTGGGAATAAATGGGAATGTATGAGAGTGTGTATGTGGGACATACCTAAAATCTGATATTACATTCTGTAAAACATTACGCAATCTGATCGTGGGAAAGCTGTATTGCACCCACATTGCTGATGTATGTCAAGGTGTGATTGCTTTTGTAAGAAGGCAGCCAGAATATCAGTTTGAAGTCTAATCGGTTTCTAAATTAATTTCAAGATTATTTTCTTTTCGGTATTTTTGTTAAATATTATATTAATATTTGCATTTTAGAATTACGTAAATTACTTTCTGTTTAGTGATTGGCTCAGGCAAGTTTTGCTGCGAGAATGATCCAGAAGGATCATTCTGATTGGTCAGTCAGACTCATCAGCCAATCAGAATTCAGCTGTTCCCGCGCGCAGGAAGTTAGATGTCCAGAGAGTGGGGAGGCATCGAGAGAGTCGATCGCCAGCTATCGGACGCGAAACGTCAGGGTAAATGTCACGGTGCTCATTATGTGTAATACGAAGAAATATTGAGTTATTGCGTTTAGTACGAGTTTTGACTAAAGCTATCGGAGTTACGAACATTTTGATGAATGTTTGAAGTTTCTGGATTGTTTTGTTGGAAAGTTACTAGCGTGTGAACTTTCGCCCTTAGTGAAAATTCAGCGTGGCATATTCTGTATTCATTTATGAAGTATTTGGCGAGCACGTCTTTTATGTAAAACCACTGAATGAGACCGAATGTAAAACTCGCAAAAAGTGGTGAATCAGAGACAGAGAGATCGCAAACATGAACGAGTCGGACTTGTATAGACTTCTGGCTGCTTTGCGTGTGAAATTTGTTGGACTTGATAGCAATAAACGTGTGTTCCAAAAATGGCTCTGAAGACTATGGGACTCAACTTCTAAGGTCATCAGTCCCCTAGAACTTAGAACTACTTAAACCTAACTAACCTATGGACAGCCACACACATCCATGCCCGAGGCAGGATTCGAACCTACGACCGTAGTGGCCACGCAGTTCCAGACTGTAGCGCCTAGAACCGCTCGGCCACATCGGCCGGCTAAACGTATGTTATTAAGCAATAAACATTACTGGGCTTGAAATTTTAGGACGCGTATTTCAGTTAAAAATACACCATATTACCACCCGAAATCTTGATAAATAGGAACTCTCAGGAACTGTTTCCACCACGAGAGTTACGCTGACTATACCATGTAGGTATTAGGCGACGTTTTCTTCAAAGCTGATTTTTCGCCGTCAAGTACATACCTACGATTGCAGAGTGAAGGGACGTCGAGCGAAAGCCGTACTGAAGTAGGTGAACATTTAATATGAACAGTACGACGATGTTCGAGACAAATATATTTTAACCCGCTACGCCGCAAGTAATTGCGTCATACAAAAATATATTTTTGCTGATAGTACTAGCACTGCATTCATCATACTCCAAAAGTATAACAGAAAAACACTACTGCATTCAAACATAAAATACAAGTTGAATTCATGTTTTAGTATGTAAGTACAAAAGATTTTAGCACGTATTCTGTCCGTGTTTATTTAAACTTAAGTCCACTGCTCATTTCTTTCTGTCTGCCTGCGCTTACCTCAGGAATTACTGTAGAGATTTCGATACGGTCTTGGAAATATCTTGCGGTGTCGATATCATTCAAAAATCGTCGACATTCTTCATCCTCGGGATGGACAAACTGTAACTAAGTTTGTGAGGAACACTCAGTGCGTGAGTCATACTCGCACCACACACACACACACACACACACACAACACACACACACACACACACACACACACACACACCGTCAATAGGGCTTCTTTATTCGAATCTGCTAAACGTGAACATGTTTTAACTGATAATCTACGAACATTAGGCGTATAAACAGTTTTTATTTGTTTTGTCATTAGCTTGTATTTAGATTGCAAATTATGCAAACGCGAGGGCTTGCTACGTGGTATGGGGCGCCTTGCCACGGTGCGCTCGGCTCACCGCGTCGGAGGTTCGAGTCGCCCCTCAGGCGTGTGTGTGTGTGTGTGTGTGTGTGTGTGTGTGTGTGTGTGTGTGTGTGTGTTGTCGTTAGCTAAAGTTAGTTTAAGTTAGATTAAGTAATGTATAAGCCTACGGACCGATGACCTTAGCAGTTTAGCCCATATGAACTTACCACAGATTATCCAGCATACTGTGTATGTTATCGGGCACTCGAATCTTGTCACTTGCGACTAAATGACGTTTCATCTAAATGATATTAATGTGAATTTGTTAGACGAGTGAACACACCGTGTTACATCCAAACATGATTTTGTTGTGCGAAGATATTTCTGGATTATGTTTGCGATTAGTTCCATTTAGCTTTAGCAAATCCTTCTTCATCTGCATTCGGATGAGTTTTTGAGAAGCGCACAAAAACACTACACATGTTTTGTAGCCATGTACACAGCTATTACTTTTGAATTCGTTTGGATTTTTAATAACAAATTTCATAAGTATATAGGGTTATTACAAATGATTGAAGTGATTTCACAGCTCTACAATAACTTTATTATTTGAGATATTTTCACACTGCTTTGCACACACATACAAAAACTCAAAGTTTTTTTAGGCATTCACAAATGTTCGATATGTGTCCCTTTAGTGATTCGGCAGACATCAAGCCGATAATCAAGTTCCTCCCACACTCGGCGCAGCATGTCCCCATCAATGAGTTCGAAAGCATCGTTGATGCGAGCTCGCAGTTCTGGCACGTTTCTTGGTAGAGGAAGTTTAAACACTAAATCTTTCACATAACCCCACAGAAAGAAATCGCATGGGGTTAAGTCGGGAGAACGTGGAGGCCATGACATGAATTGCTGATCATGATCTCCACCACGACCGATCCATCGGTTTTCCAATCTCCTGTTTAAGAAATGCCGAACATCATGATGGAAGTGCGGTGGAGCACCATCCTGTTGAAAGATGAAGTCGGCGCTGTCGGTCTCTAGTCGTGGCATGAGCCAATTTTCCAGCATGTCCAGATACACGTGTCCTGCAACGTTTTTTGGGACCGTAAACTTTAAACCGTGAGATTGCACAAAACACGTTAACTTTTGGTGAATTGCGAATTTGCTGCACGAATGCGTGAAGATTCTCTACCGCCCAGATTCGCACATTGTGTCTGTTCACTTCACCATTAAGAAAAAATGATGTTTCATCACTGAAAACAAGTTTCGCACTGAACGCATCCTCTTCCATGAGCTGTTGCAACCGCGCCGAAAATTCAGATCGTTTGACTTTGTCATCAGGTGTCAGGGCTTGTAGCAATTGTAAACGGTAAGGCTTCTACTTTAGCCTTTTCCGTAAGATTTTCCAAACCGTCGGCTGTGGTACGTTTAGCTCCCTGCTTGCTTTATTCGTCGACTTCCGCGGGCTACGCGAGAAACTTGCCCGCACGCGTTCAACCGTTTCTTCGCTCACTGCAGGCCGACCCGCTGATTTCCCCTTACAGAGGCATCCAGAAGCTTTCAACTGCGCATACCATCGCCTAATAGTTAGCAGTTGGTGGATCTTTGTTGAACTTCGTCCTGAAGTGTCGTTGCACTGTTATGACTGACTGATGTGAGTGCATTTCAAGCTCGACATACGCTTTCTCGGCTCCTGTCGCCATTTTGTCTCACTGCGCTCTCGAGCGCTCTGGAGGCAGAAACCTAAAGTGCGGCTTCAGCCGAACAAAACTTTATGAGTTTTTCTACGTATCTGTAGTGTGTCGTGACCATATGTCAATGAATGGAGCTACAGTGAATTTATGAAATCGCTTCAATCATTTGTAATAGCCATATATATATATATATATATATATATATATATATATAGAGAGAGAGAGAGAGAGAGAGAGAGAGAGAGAGAGTGAGAGAGAGGATACAGTCAAGATTTCTAGCTCTTTAAATGTCTGCAGGATGATCTTCGATGAGCTCCACCAATTATTCTGATTACACGCTTTTGTGCAATGAACACTCTTTTAGTCAATGATGAGTTACCCCAGAATATGATGCCATACGAAAGCATATGGACAATCCTTCTTTCCGCGAACAATACGAGACTGGAATAGAAGGGAGAACCGATAGAGGTACTCAGGGTAGCCTCCGCCACACACCGTCAGTTGGCTTGCGGAGTATGGATGTAGATGTAGAAAGCGGAGAATGAAAATATGCGTGGTAAGCTAATTTACTGAGATGTATATCGCCAAAATTTGCAATGACCCTAACAGCATAAGTAGCCGAACTCAAACGTTTCAACAAATCCTCAGTGTGTTTTTTCCAGTTCAACCCCTCATCAATGCATACACCTAGAAATTTTGAATATTCTACCTTAGCTATCGATTTCTGATCGAAGTCTATATTTATTAATGGTGTCATTCCATTTACTGTATGGAACTGGATATACTGTGTTTTGTCAAAGTTTAATGAGAACCCATTTGCAGAGAACCACTTAATGATTTTCTGAAAAACATCGTTTACAATTTCACCAGTTAGTTCTTGTCTGTTGGGTGTGATAGCTATACTTGTATCATCGGCAAAAAGTACCAGCTTTGCATCTTCGTGAATACAGAATGGCAAGTCATTAATACATATTAAGAACAGCAGAGGACCGAAGACCGAACCTTGCGGCACCTCATTCTTGATTGTTCCCCAGTTTGAGAAATCACCAGTTTTTTTGCATATTATGTGAACTGCTTATTTTAACTATCTGCACTCTTGCAGTTAGGTATGATTTAAACCATGTGAGCACAGTCCCATTCATGCCACAGTACTTGACCTTATCTAGAAGAAATGGATTCTCAGAGTTTTGTTTCAGCTATTCTTCGTACTCATATTATTTTCATTCTCTCAACTCGTTCCAGTCCTCATGGGATTTTCTGCGAGGCCAGCTGTTCAGTCGTTAATTTTCTGATTAATCGTTTTCCTTCTTGGCATATCAAGTTGTGTTGTTCGTGCTTCCTTCAGGCCTCCTTTCACAGCATCGAACCTACTGTTTCAGTTTTAGCCTTCCTTCTATTTTCGTGCAAATTCAGAACCGTTCTGGTTAATTCGGTTGATTTCATTTTTTTTAACATACTCACAGAACTTCTGCCTGCGTTTTTACACCTCCGAATATCTTCGGTACATTTTGATTAAAATTGTGGACATATGGATCATTGAAATCGTGTTGATAGCAATTATACAGGGTGGTCCATTGACCGTAACCAGGCCAAATACCTCACGAAATAAGCGTCAAACGAAAAAACTACAAAGTCCGAAACCAGTATAGCTTGAAGGGGGAAACCAGATGGCGCTATGGTTGCCCGCTAGATGGCGCTGCCATAGGTCAAACGGATATCAACTGCGTTTTTTAAAATAGGAAACCCCATTTTTATTACATATTCGTGTAGTACGTAAAGAAATATGAATGTTTTAGTTGGATCACTTTTTTCGCTTTGTGATAGATGGCGCTGTAATAGTTACAAACATATGGCTCACAGTTTTAGACGAACAGTTGGTAACAGGTAGGTTTTTTAAATTAAAATACAGAACGTAGATTCGTTTGAACAATTTATTTCGGTTGTTCCAACGTGATACATGTACCTTTGTGAACTTATCATTTCTGAGAACGCATGCTGTTACAGAGTGATTACCTGTAAATATCACATTAATGCAATAAATGCTCAAAATGATGTCCGTCGACCTCAATGCATTTGGCAATACGTGTAACGACATTCCTCTCAACAGCGAGTGGTTCACCTTCCGTAATGTTCGCACATGCATTGACAATGCGCTGTTGTCAGGCGTTGTCGGTGGATTACGATAGCAAATATCCTTCAACTTTCTCCACAGAAAGAAATCTCGTGACGTCAGATCCGGTGAACGTGCAGGCCATGGTATGGTGCTTCGACGACCAATCCACCTGTCACGAAATGTGCTATTCAGTTCCGCTTCAACCGCACGCGAGCTATCCCTCATGTTGGAAGTACATCGCCATTCTTTCATGCAGTGAAACATCTTGTAGTAACAACGGCAGAACATTACGTAGGAAATCAGCATACATTGCACCATTTAGATTGCCATCGATAAAATGGAGCCAATTATACTTCCTCTCAAAATGCCGCACCGCCGAGGTGATGTTCCACTTGTCGCAGCCATCGTGAATTTTCCGTTGCCCAATAGTGCATATTATGCCGGTTTACGTTAGCGCTGCTGGTGAATGACGCCTCGTCGCTATATAGAAAGCGTGCAAAAAATCTGTCATCGTCCCGTGATTTCTCTTGTGCCCAGTGGCAGAACTGTACACGACGTTCAAAGTCGTCGCCATGCAATTCCTGGTGCATAGAAATATAGTACGGGTGCAATCGATGTTGATGTAGCATTCTCAACGCCGACGTTTTTGAGATTCCCGATTCTCGCGCAATTTGCCTGCTACTGGCGTGCGGATTAGTCGCGGCAGCAGCTAAGACATCTATTTTGGCATCATCATTTGTTGCAGCTCGTAGTTGACGTTTTACATGTGGCTGAACACTTCCTGTTACCTTAAATAACGTAACTATCCGGCGAACGTTTGGGACACTTGGATGATGTCGCCCAGGATACCGAACAGCATACATACCATAAGCCCGTTGGGCATTTGTTCACAATAGCCATACATCAACACGATATTGACCTTTTCCGCAATTGGTAAACGGTCCATTTTAACACGGGTAATGTATCACGAAGCAAACAGCGTCCGCACTGGCGGAATGTTACGTGATACCACGTACTTATACGTTTGTGACTATTACAGCGCCATCTATCACAGAGCGAAAAAAGTGGTCCAACTGAAACATTCATATTTCTTTACGTACTATACGAATATGTAATAAAAATGGGGTTCCTACTTAACCCTTTCAGACCCGAAATATTTCTGGAGGAAGAAAAATTTTTCTTTATGTGATAGTGGTCTTAGGCGATTTTTTAATGATTTTAGGAGCAAGATTTATACAAAAATATGTACCCGTTTCCAAAACGTACTTTGTTCACTTGGCTTCACTTTAAGGACTAAAATAATTAATTATGAAATATTCTCTATTGTAAGAAATAGTAAAATGACCATTCAATAATTTCCATGCAAAATAACAACAGCAATATTCAATTATGCCCTGGAACATAGCGAACCGTGTATTCTGGTAGTCACGAGTTGCTGCGCACTGCTACATTGACTTGCTGATATTTTTGTAGTGATGCCCATTGGTTGGCAGCGCTTGCGCGTGATGAAAAGGTTGAACATCTACAAGTGTGTAGCTTCTGTTGCAGCTAACAGACTGTAAAAGTTAAAGTACACAATTGTAGCCAGAGGGTCTGAAAGGGTTAAGAAAACGCAGTTGATATTCGTGTGACCTATAGCAGTGCCATCTAGCGGGCTAGCCATAGCGCCATCTGGTTTCCCCCTTCAAGCTAGACGAGTTTCGTTCTTTGTGGTTTTTTCGTTTGATGCTTATTTCGTGAGAAATTTGGGGTCACTTTCTATGGAGCACCATGTATTTTGTGTGTATGTGTGTGTGTGTGTGGGGGGGGGGGGGAGCGGAGGGAGCGGTCGGGGCAATGGGGGGGGGGGGATAAAGTAACCAAACGTTACGCCCTGAACCCAAACCTGAAACCGCTCCGGCATCCCCACTCCTTGTCTGATGGTACCTTACCCAGCCGTCGGCTGCTGCTGGACAGATAGACTCGAAGCAGTGCGGTATCTCGTGTAAATACCGCTGGCGCGCAGTTACCGGTACGCGCTGTTGACACGAGACGCCGACGTGGACGCGATGCTGTTTTATTTACGAACGGTCCGTGGCAGTGACTTCCGCCCCCCCCCCCCCCTCCCACGTTGCATGAAACGCGAGCGCCGACCGCCGACCGCAGCACGCCTGCCTTCCGTTTGTGCGTCGCGCGGCCGCGCAGGTGACCTGGCTGCACGGTGGCCGCCGACAAATGCCGGGCGCTGCGTATCAGCTACGCCTGCAGGCGGTCACGTAATGTTACATCAGATCTTTTGTTTACACATCACACGCCCATGTACTGCGGCATCGCAGTGTCCACTAAGCCTCTGACATATGTGGCATAGAGCAGGCAGAGCTCTGAGGTTCAACGAATGGGAGAAACACGAGTATTTGTAAAGCAAAGAATATGTCAAAAATTCCTTAGCGTTTTAACTGGTTGCAACACAGATGTGCCCTGCACCTTACAGTGGTTTTTATGCTCCCACAGTGGAAGTAAGTTATGTAGTCGCTTTGCTTTGGCGCCCTGCACTGGAAGCTAAAATGAGAGGGCTGTTCATAAAATAACGTCTGACCGGCTATTAAAATGATAATATAGGGGATAAGTTTATTTTGTATACAAACTGTAATTACATCTTGACATAACTTCACAACATAGTCGCCCCTAAAATTTTAGCCTTGTGTCGCAGCGTGACACATTCATCGAAGAACGGAGACTCCTGGTGCTTCAGGCAGCTGTTCCTTGTGCTCATTGTTAGTCGTGAATTGATGACCAGCCACCCAGGCTTTTATCTTCGGAAAAAGATGGAAGTCGCTTGGGGCCGAGTCCGGACTACTGGGAGGAAATCGGAAAATCTGCCAGCCAAGTTTTTTCTTCCATTAGCAGTATGAGGTCGCGCATTGTCGGAAAAGGGTATGATGCTGTCGATAACCATCCTGCGCCGTTTGTTTTCGGTTGTACTTTGGGGTTTGATTCAAATGGTTCTGAGCACTATGGGACTTAACTGCTGAGCTCATCAGTCCCCTAGAACTTAGAACTACTTAAACCTAACTAACCTAAGGACATCACACACATTCATGCCCGAGGCAGGATTCGAACCTGCGACCGAAGCGGTCGCGCTGTTCCAGACTGTAGCGCCTAGAACCGCTCGGCCAGGCCGGCCGGCACTTCGGGGTTTCTTAAAGTGTTCACTCCAGTACCTTCCGCCGCGGAAGTCGAACACGCGCCAGAACAAATGGACGTGGTCAGCCCATAGAGGGCTCCGCCTCCGCGGCGGCTATTCCGCGCAGCGCCACCGCTATGCCACGCGCAGACAGCGGCCAATAGCCGCTCCCTCCGGTTTCGTATATAGGGACCCGCTCTGCCCTAGTCCGGTTTCCCCCGGGCTTCCCCTCCCCTGTCCCTCTCCTCTTCCCCCCATCTCCTCAGCCATTGGCATCCTTGTTCTCCCCTCTCCCCCCTCCCCCTCAGCCTTCTTCCCCTATTGGCAGGTCCCCGGACTCGCACACGCTAAGTGGACATTCGCGCGCCGGAGATCATCGCCATCAGTGTCTCGTGTGTGCCGTCGTGTTTAGTGTTCAGCGTTTACCGTCACACTCCAACGTTCACCAGTGCTATCGACATCTTCAGTGTTTGTGCTTCGTGTCAACAGTTTGTAGTGTGGATTGTCATCGAGTGTGAACGTCTTCATGTTTTTTTATGTTCATGTGTCTACTGTTTTTTCCCCGCCGTTTTGTTCCAACTCATGTGTCTCCTCTGTTTTTATCATTGTACTATTTTTGGCTGAAGAGCGGCGTATTGTGCTGCTGCCAGCCTACCTGTTCTACGGGTTTTACAATCACAATAAAGAAAAAAAAAAAACCCTAGTCCGGCCAGTCTGGTACTCGCTCTGGATTTCGTTTCTATCTCGGCGGTACTGCGTTCTGGTCGTTGCTCGTTGTTGACATTTGCCTGGCTCTGGTTCCGAGTGGATTTACTGTTGGTGTTTGGTTTTGTGGTTTCCACAAGCCTCCGTTGTTTATCTCTTCCTTGTTGTGTCGGTCATAGTCTGTCGTGGTCGGTTGTTATTAGTTGTCGTTGGTCTGTCGCCCGACTCTTCCTGTGTTTTACCCGATGGTGCGTGCTCCACCGCCGGCGGCTTCCCCGCCTGGCGGCTCCGATCCGCAGCCCAAGGCGTTCCCGCAGTTGGTTTTGGTTACTACATTCACCAGCCTGGAGGTGATCGGCCACTGCTCCTAAATGGCTTGTGGCCGGAACATACTTGGCTGCCATACATATTTATGATTTCCAGGTGTTTTCCGAAAACCATTGCAAGAAAAAAAAAAATAATTTTAAAGGCCCTGCCAGTAACCAGAACCTCGCTGGAGCGCCTTTAGTGCGAACAAGAAACGGCCAATGGCTACATTCTGCAGAGTGTTACATTATTTCGTGGAGGGTCTGGAGCTCAATGAAATCGAAAATTGAACCGGGAGTCCGCGAGTAGAGTGGAAGTTGTCTGACCTCTTCGGATGAGCTGGTATTTCCGTAGAATAATTCTCGCGGCACAGAAAATTGATAGATCCCAGAACTGCGTTCTCGTGTGGACGAGTGTTGGCAATAAGCATGTCTGTAGTCACTCTGTAGATAGTGGCCTCCAATTAGGTTGTGTAGTCAAGTAATTATTTGGATGGTGCTATTAAATGAAAGAGGTTTCCGTTTAAGTCAGTAAATTGTTTTCGTTTCTGTGGAAATTTGAGGTTGGTGTTTTTAATGTAACTATTCCCCTGTTGATTTAGAATAATATTCCTGCTCTGTTGTTATAAAAGTTATTGGCGGCTGCAGGAGGTGTTTGAACTATTAGTGATGTTGCGCTTACTCCCGTCCAGCGATCGGGTGTCGGGATCCTTCTGGACGTGGTTCGATTGCTAGAGAGCTTTAGTTACTGAGAATGGAGTGGTGAGTTTAACCCTTTCACACATGTGAAAGTGGACATTGCGACACTTATTTAGACTGATTTGTAGCACTGCAGACAATTGATCTGCGCTTGTCAATAATCTTTTCTGAATAAACTGTGGAGGGATCGCTCTATGTGTGGGATTGCACGTCTACCCTATAGACTCAGCTACATCTCACTTGTCAGGGAAAGAGAAGAGTGTAGTTATGGGAAGAGAGGTTCCCCGGGCTCGTCGTAATATGCTGAACAATTGTCACACAGGCCAGACACACACACGAGGAGTTTTACAATAAGATTAGAGGTGAAAGAAGATGGAAAGAAGTCAACAGCACGGCAGACTCGGTGACACCTAGGACACTGCAAACAATCAACATGACAGTTACATCACAGGAAGATGGCGAAACTGACCAAAAGAAGACAATACAGACGATGATGAAAACAACTTCATTGACTTTCACATGGTACACTACTGGCCATTAAAATTCCTACACCACGAAGATGACGTGACACAGACGCGAAATTTAAACGACAGGAAGAAGATACTGTGATATGCAAATGATTAGCTTCTCAGAGCATTCACACAAGGTTGGCGGCGGTGGCGACACCTACAACGTGCTGACTTGAGGAAAGTTTCCAGCCGATTTCTCATACACAAATAGCAGTTAACCGGCGTTGCCTGGTGAAACGTTGTTGTGATGCCTCGTGTAAGGAGGAGAAATGCGTACCATCACGTTTCCGACCTTGATAAAGGTCGCATTGCAGCCTATCGCGATTGCTGTTTATCGTATCGCGACACTGTTGCTCGCGTTGGTCGAGATCCAATGACTGTTGGCAGAATTTGGAATCAGTGGGTTCAGGGGGGTAATACGGAACGCCGTGCTGGATCCCATCGGCCTCGTATCACTAGCAGTCGAGATGACAGGCATCTTATCCGCATGGCTGTAACGGGTCGTGCCTGCGATGGTGTACTCAATGACGAACCTGGATGCACGAATGGCAAAAAGTCATTTTTTCGGATGAATCCAGGTTCTGTTTACAGCATCATGGTGGTCGCATCCGTTTTTGGTGTCATCGCAGTGAACGCACATTGGAAGCATGTATTCGTCATCGCCATACTGGCGTATCACCCGGCGTGATGGTATGGAGTGCCATTGGTTACGCGTTTCGGTCACCTCTTGTTCGCATTGACGGCACTTTGAACAGTGGACGTTACGTTTCAGATGTGTTACGACCCGTGGCTCTACCCTTCATTCGATCCCTGCGAAACCCTACATTTCAGCAGGAATATGCGCGACCGCATGTTGCAGGTCCTGTACGGGCCTTTCTGGATACAGAAAATGTTCAATTCCTGCCCTGGCCATTACATTCTCTAGATCTCTCACCGATTGAAAACGTCTGGTCAATGGTGGCCGAGCAACCAGCTCGCCACAATACGCCAGTCGCCACTCTTGATGAACTGTGGTATCGTGTTGAAGGTGCATGGGTAGCTGTACCCGTCCAGGCGTATCAAGGCCGTTATTACGGCCAGAGGTGGTTGTTCTGGGTACTGATTTCTCAGGATCTATGCACCCTAATTGCGTGAAAATGTAATCACATGTCAGTTCTAGTATAATATATTTGTCCAATGAAACCCGTTTATCATCTGCATTTCTTCTTGGTGTAGCAATTTTAAAGGCCAGTAGCGTATCTCACGGCGTCTGATATCATGATGTCTAGTCACGCTAATACGAGTTGAGTAATGCGCAGGTAGACGGGATCCCGGCGGGGTCAGGGATTTTCTCTGCCTCGTGATGGCTGGGTGTTGTGTGCTGTCCTTAGGTTAGTTAGGTTTAAGTAGTTCTAAGTTCTAGGGGACTGATGACCATAGATGTTAAGTCCCGTAGTGCTCAGAGCCATTTGAACCAGGTAGACGGGAACTGTATCTGGCTCATGAAGGCCATCAGATTTAGGAATTTTTGAACTGGGTACATTAGTAGACAAAGATTTTATTGTTACCTATTCGCATGATATACGTGAAGGAATTTGTGGTTGGTTGGTTGTTTTGGGGAAGGAGACCAGACAGCGAGGTCATCGGTCTAAAGGAATTCGTGGCTGCTCTGCTTAAAGCAAGCCTCGCACAACACTTTGGGCATGACCACACTTTAACACACTCCTCCTCAGTCATTTGTGGTGCAGGCTAATGTCGACCCAACGTGGCTGAAAGACAGCAGTCGCAGAGCAAGATTAACCCTTCAGTTCAATGTTGTAGTCTATTATTTATTCGTTTTATCTGCCACCGGGGCGATATCAGAAGAAGGGAAATTCAGAGAGCAGTATTTTAAAATCCTCTGAGGCACCGAACTTCAGCATTTCATGAGTATTACTTTAAGGTAATTCTGTTGTAACTATGGTGCAAAGACATATTCTACAATTAGAGAGAGACACTAAAGTTATTACTGTATCATAGCTCATCTGCAACTTGCCCAAACTGTGGCCGGCCAGCATGGTCGAGCGGTTCTAGGCGCTACAGTCTGGAACCGAGCGACCGCTACGGTCGCAGGTTCGAATCCTGCCTCGGGCTTGGATGTGTGTGTTGTCCTTAGGTTAGTTAGGTTTAAGTAGTTCTAAGTTCTAGGGGACTGATGACCTCAGCAGTCAAGTCCCATAGTGCTCAGAGCCATTTGAACCCAAACTGTGTTGTCGGAGGCAGTAGCTGTTTTAAAAGCATTTACTCCAAACACATTCCACAACAGTGAACGTTTAACGCTGCGTTACCTTAATTACTTGAATTTCAATCACTAACGTAATTATCCGGGCCGATCTGCAAGTGCAAAACAGTTTTAAACGGTCAAATAGCTCCGGGAGAAGAGCATGAAGTTATCTGCACAGTACAAAATGTCGAAGGTCATATTTATTTCAGCTGCATGTCCACGCTCACGGGCTTTAACCTTACTTTCTACAACACGTCTTTCTCCCATTAACTGCATTCATTTTCTATCTCTGTCACGCGTTAAAACAGATAAAAACGCTATTAACCCTCAAATGGAGTTGTGGGGTCCTTTTTGATACCAGTCAAACTGTACACGCGTGCCATTTCTTCTGTTGGTCATCGTATTGCTGGCGGTTCTACATACCTTCTCGGCAGTTGATAGTGAATCTCCTGACGAACTAGCAGCATTGTCGAGTTGTTCTCTTTCTCAGTGCACAGCTGTAAAGTTTGGCCGGTGCCATTATTGACCCCACGACACCGTAAGTGTTTCTGTTTGCCCTACGTCAAAAGTTTACTTATCAACGAAATGTCATTTTATTTTTAGGCTTAGTGAGTGTTTTTATTTATTTTCAGTGTTACTATGGCTTCGAGCTCTCATTCACGTGTGTCAATGATCGATCCAAGTTTTCCAAAGCTAGAAGAAGGAGAAGAGGGTTGTGATGCAAATTATCTGGACGATGAAACTGAACCTTCTTACAACAGTGAACATGAAACTGCTTCAGAACAAAGTCGTGACTCTAGTGAATCAGATAAATTAGAGGGAAATAAATATAGAGGGGAATCATCTAGTTTCTATGGCAGAAATAGGTATAAGTGGTCCACTCTAGAACCTCAAAGGAATGTGAGAACACCAGCCCACAACTTAATAATAAAAGTTCCTACACTGAAAGGCCCTGCAAGCCGATTGGGAGACTCATGCAGTCCATTGGAAGTGTGGGAGTGTTTGTTTACCAGAGATATATTAGAAGAAATTGTGAGTCACACCAATGTGAAAATTTCTTCATATCGATCAAAATTTTCCTATCAGCAGCTCACAGAACTACAAGACATTAATGTCAATGAACTTAGGGCACTATTTGGATTATTATACTTCAGTGCCATTTTCAAATCCAGTCATGAAAATCTGGAGTCTATGTTTGCAACAGACGCCACTCGAAGAGAGATTTTCCGCGCCACACTATCCATGAAGAGAGTGCTGATATTGCTTTACTGCCTAAGATTAGATGACATAACTAGCCGAGATGAGAGGAAGAAAACTGACCCTGCAGCAGCGATTTCTTGGATTTTGGATAGAATGGTTCACAATTCTCAGGCATCTTATAACATATGTTCACATGCATGCGTGGATGAAATGCTGGTTGGTTTTCGTGGGAGATGCGCATTTAGGTTTTATATGGCTAATAAACCAACGAAATATAGGATGAAAATAATGATTTTAGCTGATGCTCAAACAAATTAGTTTCTGAATGCCTATTTATACACTGGAAAAGACAGTGATGGCGTTGGCTTGACACCACAAGAAAAGAAATTTCAGAAACCTACTCAATCTGTCCTGAGACTAGCGAAGCCCATTTACAGTACAAACAGTAATATTACAGCTGACAGCTATTTTGGCTCTATTGAATTAGTTTCGGAGTTGAAAAAACGAAAGTTGTCCTATGTCGGTACATTGAGGAAAAACAAAAAGAAAATCCCACCCGAGTTCCAGCCATCTAAGCGGCGTGTGGAAGGTTCAACACTTTATGGCTTCACAAATGACAGAACATTGAGTTCTTATGTCCCTAAAAAAGGAAAAGCTGTCATTTTGATTTCCAGTATGCATCATTCAAGAAGTACAGATCCAAAAACAGGAAAACCAGAAATAATTTCCTTTTACAATAGCACAAAAGGTGGAGTAGACTCTCTTCACAAGAAGTGTGCTACCTACAGCACAGGCAGACGAACACGCAAATGGCCTCTTGCTGTATTTTATGCAGTTCTGAAAGTTCTCGGAGTTAACTCGTATGTAATACAAACGTCCTGCAAGAAGTACGTACCTATTTCCCGGTTTTAATTCATCAAGACACTTGCCAGGCAGCTTACGGAACCCTATCTCAATAGAGGCTGATGAATGGCAGACTACCAAAAAAACTAAGAGTTTTGAAGAAACCTTTCCCAAAATCACAAATATCCACTCTGGATTCAAAGAGGAAATGATGTGCTCTTTGGCCACGTGCCAGTGAGAAAAAGACAAACCAGTATTGTACCTGCTGCAGTCGCCCAGTTTGCCAAACCTGTCGTTCGGTTGTGCGTAAAGAGTGTGGAGAGGAGAATGCCGGTGATTATTGACGATTTGTGAAAAACTCTGTATCAATTCATATTTGATGTTCATTACACGCAGCTAATTTTTCAAACACTATATATTTATCTCGCAGCAGTCTATTACTATTTCGTGTTAGTTTGAATTTTTATATTGCATTTCATTTCAATGTTAAGTAGTGTTGCATAAACTTGTTTTCCTTTTATGATTTTTATAGAGATTTTTTAGTTTAACTGGAGTTTTGTGTTGTAACAAAGGCAATTAAGGCATTTATAAATAAATATTTCTAATGAAAGTAAAGTAAATTAATTTTCTTGGATAAAATTGAGTGGTATCCTTTTGGACCCCACAACACCATTTATGATACTAAGAAGTCACCACTCCGTTTGAGGGTTAAGATGAAGGAATCCTGACACCTTGGAAGCAAAATACCGCGTGTCTCATGAAGCAAGGAAGATATAGCAAGCAGACTAGAACAGTCAATGATGTCACTACTCGATATAAACAGACTACAAGTATCAATGAAAGGCCCTGAGTTGAGGGAGAATTTTTTTTTAATGTACGTTGGGGCACAACATTGTATAGGACTGGACAGTGGAAGTCGTAAAGCTACAAAAGAAAGCATTAGTGATGTTGTGATGCAGATGCATGCTGAAAATTAAGTGAATTGATAAGATGTCACGTGGTTCTCCACAGACTCACCGCTGAAGGGATTATATGAAAAATAGCGAGTACAAGAAGTGACAAGATTACGGAAGATCACAAGATTTCTTGAGACATCAAGGAAAGACGTGCACAGCAACAGAAGGAACCTTGGGGGGCAAAAATTGTAGGTGAGGGGAGCAGAGATCACAGTATATGCAACAAAATATTGATGACGCTATTTTAGGTGCTTCTCTAAGAGGAAAAGGTTGGAACAGGAGAGTAATTCCTGATAGGTCGCATTAATCCAGTCAGAAGACTGGAAAAGAAAGAAGAAAATTATTTCACAGTCACTACATACGTAGATAACACTCGATGTGAAATGAGCAGTGAACCACGCCTGAATGTCTGCCAACATCACTGAGTACTGAACATATTAGGAACTAGTGGAATGACAGACATTTCAGTATGTTTACGAATTACTTTACAGCCTGCCGGAGTGGCCGTGCGGTTCTAGGCGCTACAGTCTGGAACCGAGCGACCGCTACGGTCGCAGGTTCAAATCCTACCTCGGGCATGGATGTGTGTGATGTCCTTAGGTTAGTTGGGTTTAATTAGTTCTAAGTTCTAGGCGACTGATGACCTCAGAAGTTAAGTCGCATAGTGCTCAGAGCCAATTACTTTACACTTTTTTGGGACCAGTTCTACGTTCCGAAAAATTGGAATACAGTTGTAAATTCGCTGTACAGAGCAACATCCAGCATGCTCTGTCTCTTCTGGTGATAGCGGGGCAGCGTTTGTCATCCCTACAGCGAATAACCGCATAGAGTTCGGAGAACGTCTTTTATACTGAGAACCGCCCTTATAACCGCAGAAGACGCCAGCTGACCAAAGTAAATTAAATTAATCGTTATTAGTGAGATACACAACACAACCTTCACCCCCGCGGGCATTAATTTCGTAGTAAATCATTTATCCACCGTTGAAGTTTCTAGCACAGATTTACCAATTTTTTCTTGTCTACGGAATTCAAGTACATAATAAAAGGACTTACTCTCAAGCACTCGCCGTGGAAAACATTCCCATCCTCATTTGAATGTTCACCCATGAAAGACAGAGAATCTGCAGAGAGAAAAAAGAATTTGAGTTTGAAATAATTATCCCTTTTATAGGGCTCATAGACCCAAAATTATCATGTTCCATCAGACCAGTTGTCAATCGCAACAGCACATGGGTATCAACAGGCTAGTGTGGTTTGTGTAATAAATGATTGACCGCACTCAATCTATGATACACATTGAGATTTTTCGTTGTGTACGGTAAATCACTGCTGAAAGGTACCGAAAGATTATGTGCCATTTTTGTCGTAAGTATTTACAGTTTTCGCTAGTTTTGTGTAAATCACAAATGGCTAGTTCTAAGAACATTGAACTAATTAATACATAAATTAACCACATTATGAAGGTTTTATGGAGCTGCTTCGTCTAATCGTTGGTTGGAAAATGCACGAATCGTTTCAGTAGTGAACCATCCAAAAGGGAGTGATATATTTGTAATCGCAATACTTCCTGCGGTGTTGGCAAATGACGTGGAGTGAATGTGGCGTACTTCCGGCGTATGTGAACGTCGCATGTGCCTTTTCCAACACCCGCCTGTTGCAGATTTCGGAAGGACGTTGGTGTAGCAAAAACTTTGACATTAATTGTTAAGTAAACTCTGTCCTACCAGAACACAGAAAAGTAACCTTCGTCTTATTTTCTACAGGTGAAAAGTCCCTCTGCGTCTTCTGTTTATGTACAGTGGAGTGTCTAATTTCTTGTTCTTCAAAATGATGATGATGATGATCATCATCATCATCAGTCTTTCTACTGGCTGGCAGATATGGATCTATTAGGAATTCTCATAATGAGAGAGGTTCCTGCGTTATGTGTAGCTGGAGTAAAATATGGCAGCCGTGATCTCCCTCGGGCTTTCTTCCGTTGCTCAAATGTTCAAATGTGTGTGAATTCCTAAGGGACCAAACTACTGAGGTCATCGCTCTCTAGACTTACACACTACTTAATCTAACTTTTGCTAAGAACAACACACACACCCATGCCCGAGGAAGGACTCGAACCTCCGGCGGGAGGGACCACGCAGTCCGTGACATGACGCCTCGAACCGCACGGCCACTTCGCGCGGCTCTTCCGTTGTAACGTTCCATATACGACTTCAGACTTAACCAGTTCTTTGTAGGACTTCTTGTTTGGTAGTTTCATCTGTCCACTTTGTTTTTCATATACATGTTGCACATATTCTACGTCCAAAATTGCAGCACCCCAAATGCATCTCACATCATATCATTTTTGGCTTTTTGAAGTTTTTCTAATCTATTGTTATGTAAACGAGTCGTCACACACAGCAGAGAAATGGGGAGCCATGCGTCTTCACAACGGCATCTATCGACAAGACACAGGGTCAACCTTTTTGTGCAGTTAATGTATTACCTTGCAACAGTATAGCAGGCCTCAATGTGACAAATGCAGTACTGCAACTATTTTGCAACTCTTACAGGTGATTATGCCCTAAACATATTTTGAGTATGGAAATAATTGTAGCGCCGTTTTGGGCGTTTCAGTTGGTCCCCTCCTAGAAGATTATCTGACTCTCCATTCTTCGCTGAAAGTGAAGTAATCATGATTTGTCGTTAGTTTGGTAGCACAAGTTTCCTTGAGAGTCCCTGGTTCGATAATGGAACTAAGGCTCTCCTCCTCCGTTTTTCTACAGTGGTGATATTCCCATGATGGGAGAATCTGAAGATGCGCGTTTGGTTTAGAGGGGGCGTGGCTGGGGGAGGGAGGGAGGGGGGGGGGGGGTAAAATTTAGTGTTGTCGAGAATTTGTTTTTGGCAGGAAGATATGCGTCGATAGCGGATTTCACTTCTTTCCCCTATTTTTGGAGGCCTCTGAGGGAAGTCAAACTGAACGCTCTGAGGGAAGTCAAACTGAACAACGGATGACAGCTGCATGTTACAAGAAAGAAATTCATACCGAACGACATCAATCACAATAAAATGATTGGGGCTTCTTTAAACTGTCTATTTTTACGACTCATATTATTCTCCTTTGCAAAGGAGATATAACAAAAGTAATAGACAAGATATGTTAATTGTGAGCTAAGTGATAGCAAAATGTAGGAAATTCAGCAACACATTGTGGTTCCGTCAAAATTTTTCGATTTTCAATGGAAGTAGTGTCCTCTTTGATTTTATTCACTTTATTTCTGTCAGATTTCTACCCCTTGAGAATGAAAATAATCATAATAACTGTCGCGAAATTAAAAGACATTTGATTTAGCTTAAGTATTGAGAACTTTATACAAATTTTATGAAAGACGTGTAGCACCATAAGCTTCGATTAAACGATACCTTATCCTGCTGGGACTAGTTTTGATATAGTTTTATACTCTAGCAGACTTCACAAAATATAGGTACACTATAATTATGTATATGTGTTTCATGCCTTTTTGAGCAGCAAAGTCTGCCTGATGACGTATATCAAACTAGTCCCAGCGTCATGGGCTATTATTTGATGCCAGATGTTAGTGCTATAAAAATAAGTCTTTAATGCCATGTATCCTACGTGTAGAACACAATTTATGCAACTCCTGTCACGAAAGACCCTGTAATCACACTTTTCAGAACACCTTAGAATGACCTGAAGCCGCAGGATGAATAGAAATGACAAAATATTAGCACTGTTGGTGAATAAGGTTGAAATACCAAAGACATAGAATCTACACAGCAAGGTATATATTGCTGACAATGAGCTAATTAGTTATATGAAGCTTGGATTGGTTGTGCTCTTCTTAAGGAACGGTCCTGGCATTCACCTTAAATAGTTTAGGGAAATCACGAAAAACCCTTTTTATATGGCTGGAGAGGGATTGAATTGCCTGCCACTGCTAATGGACTGCATCTGCATGGCGAAGACGTGTGAGTAGCACTCGCTCCACACCACTGACTTTTCATATGGCTCAGGATCACTTTGCTGGCATTTCCCTCCCTACCCTTAAAGGAGAGGGGCGCTCGCCGGGTGAGATCCAGCACGCACTTCGAGCTACTACGTGCCTAAGAAACGTGGGCAGCTCGAGCTTCAGTCCGCCTGCGTCTTGCAATCTACTGTAATGTTTGGAAAAAGCAAAACATTAAGAGCGAGAGGTTTCGAGGCGCGTCCACAAAGAATTTTCTGTGGATGCAGAAGGGCCTGAACGAGCTAGTTGCCGACAATCCACATCCCACACACGTTCGAGGGGCGCCATGTCAGGCGAACGCGCAGTCCAGGGAAGCAGTGATACCCATCGTTCTTCGGGTAAGGCTTGCATATTCCCCGCCACATGCGACCGGTCGTTGTTCTGCTGAAATATGGCATGTGGAGTTGCCTTAGGAGGGGCAGTGCTTCGGCTGCAAAACTTCCCTTATGTAGCAGTAGCTGTTTAGATTGCTCTCAAGAGGTAGGAGGCGAGATCGCGTGTTACAGACAATGGCGTCCCAGACCATGACACTTGGCGTTTGTTCGCTATGCCGCTCAACGATGCAGTCTGTCCGATTGCGTTCACCACGGTAGAATCGAAAACGTACGCGGCCATCGTTGTTGGACAGGCTGAAGCAGGGCTCCTCCGAAAACACTACATTTTGCCACTCAGCAATGTTCGCGTACATATGCCCATTCCAGTCTGGGACGTAGGTTGGCAGTGGTCAGTGGATGCCGACGAAATGGCATGCCTGCCACCAGTCCAGTCCTCAGAAGACAGCGTCGAACCGTCGACGCAAACATTTCCACACCCGTTACAGCGCTCCAACGTCACTCCAACACTGTGGACCAAGCTCTTTTGTCCTTCACGCCCAGGTTGACAAGATGGCGGTCAGCTCGCGCTGTGGTCACATTGGGTCGTCCAGTACCCTGTTAGCGCTGTGGTACGGGTCGCTTCTCTCCAGTGGTATCACATACACCTCACTGTTGAAGCAGCGTGCCCTGTACAGGCGGCCGTGTCACGGAACGACAGACCAGCCTCCCAGAGACCAATCATTCCTTATCATTCGAACGCACACATTCCGATATTCCACACTGTAATGTCGGAGAGGCGAAGTGGCGCTTGGTTACACGTTTCCACGTCGTATGGCGGTCCCGCACCGACTGAGCGTTGCGTAATAAGTCTGCCTGACCGGTCACAAAAAAGAAAGCGCTGTTGGGCCAACGTACACGCCACCTCTCTGCCACGCCCTCTTGTCGTGACGTGTTGCAGACCACTGCTTCTGTGTGTGCCACTTTTTACAAACAGTATAAGCAAGTGGGCAGTGCGGAGAGAGCAGCAACTGGCCATAAACGCCCAGCATGTGGCTACGTCATTAGGCGAAGTAATGTCGGTCCGATCACTTTCGTTAACTTTCACCATACTATGCGAGGTTTCTTCGCCCTCACGCACCACAGCCCTGTCACGCTCGGCCGTATCCAGTCATCCAGTGTCTTACGATTCCGCTAATTCAGTACTTAAACGTCAGTCAACTGACATAAAGACCAGTGTTCGATGGTATGAGTGGTTGTAGTGGTAGTGGTATTTAGAGAACCGAGAACGTGATGGGCTGGTGGACGATCGCCCAGTAGGAGGAGCCGTAGCGGCTATTTCTCCGCCTGCCGTCACTCCGTGCGGCGCGCGGCCCAACTCATCCGCGACCGGCCCGCAACAGCTCGGTGTGGTGTGGTGTGGCGGGGCGCAGAGCCAGTGAGTGAATCGCTCGAAATTTCGGCCGTAATTCGGCTGGTTGCCAAAGCGGCAGCGGAGCCGAAATTGTAACCGAGCCGGAACGCCTCAGCTTTCGTCTCGAGGAGCAGCTCCGTCTCATGAGCCCTACACTAGCTAGAGATGAGGAGCTGTGGGTGAAGTGTACGGCGCGAGACCTCGTACAACAACATAGCATCGGATACCTGAATAAAACCGGCATAGGCAGAGGTCAGATCGGAACAGAGAGATCCTACTCGCATCTGCACAGGATCGAAAGCACCCTTATCCGCAACTGCATCCGCAAGTCGTATGCGCATCTTATCGACGAATATTAAAAAATTGTAAACCAGTGCGTTCGGTTCGCAGGAGCTCTGACGATATGTCGTCTGGCTTGATTTTCGTGTGCGACCTCGCAGTTTACATCGGATTCACTAAAAAATAGAAGCAGATTATGACCGCATCTTAATGAAAGGCAGTCTGTGGTGCTCTTGATACGTCATGGAAGTTTCAGTGTCTCACAAGTTACAGTTTGCTGTTGTACCTACTGAAACCAATTTTGGGAATTTTTCGTTGGGACATTTCTGCAACGCTGTGAAGTCAGAAGTAGTCCTTGAAGTTATTGTCACATTTCGCATTCTGTTAGAAGTTTGTAGTATAGTTCGTTTATCAAGTGAACAGTAATTCTCGATGGCATTAAATCATGTTAACGTACTATACTTCTCACTGTGATAACCGCTGCAGTGTATGCACCGAGCGAGGTGGCGCAGTAGTCAGCATACTCGACTCACACCCGGGAGGATAACGGTTCAAACCCGCGTCCGGCCATCCTGATTTAGGTTTTCCGTGATTTCCCGATATCGCTTCAGGCAAATGCCGAGATGGTTCCTTCGAAAGGGTCCGCAGCTCTGGTGGCTAGCGTTGCTGCCTTTGGATCACGGGGTCTCGGGTTCGTTTCCCGGTCGGGACGGGGATTTTCTCCGCCCGGGGACTGGGTGTTTGTGTTATCCTCATCACCTCATCATTTAGGAAGTGCCGAGACTGAAAATGGAAAGGTTTGCAACTTGTATGGGCGCTGATGGCCACGATGTTGAGCGCCCCACAAACCAACACCATCATCATCCATCGAGAGGGCCACACCGCTTCCCTCCCCGTCCTTCCGTAATCCTCCGGGACTCATGACGTTGCTGTTTGGTCCCCTCCCTCACATCAGTCAACCAACCAAACAACCAGCAATGTGTACTTGTAAATACATGGCCTAAAAACAGAGTGAAGGACCCAGGAGACATGGTCGGTTGTCATTATAGCCTCACTCCGACAGGTAGAACGACCACCAGGGTGCATTAGTGGCGTTCGTGTTTAATGTTGTTACCAGCTGTCGTATATAGGGGGCGTGAACAGCGCCAGTACAGTGATCACTGTGAAGGACACGGAGGTGCTTCCTACTCGTGTGAGACAGCGTTATCAGCAATGAAGAGTGTGAAAAGGACTGTATTTTGGATCTCCATTTGGTTGGCTGGTCGAATCGTGCAGTAGCTGGATTTGCGGGAGATTCGAAGGTGACAATGGTCCGATATTGGACAGCATGCAAACTTCAGGTAGACATACCTGTCGTATAGGTTCTGGTCGACCAAATTTGATCAGAACAACGGAGGATCGCCGTAAAGTGCATCAAGTCTGTAAACCTGTCACATCGGCGCCACCCGCGAACAGTGGACATCCTGCAACGTTTTGTGTCATTCGCCATCAGTGGTTGGAGATTAGCAGCAACCAGACTGGGGAATTACTGTCCCGTGCCTAGGCTGTCTTTAACACAATAAGACAAACGGAGTGCATTTCGAGAGATGCCGTGAGAGAAAAGCATGGATTGCTGATGAACGGAGTCGCATTCTGTTCAACGATGAATTGCGTTTCTGCACTACTCCGGGTGACTATCCTCGGAGATTACGGTCATGAGACATGCTGTGCTTCAAATGCTTTGGCGAGGCACAGCAGAGTTGCTTTGATTCACGAGTGGACGACAGACTATTGAATCGACTCCAGATATTTCCGAAAGATTTCTAATGCAGTATTAAGTGGGTGCAGTGAATACGTCGCACATCAGATTAAAACTTCCCCTCTTTGTAATCTGATCCATGTGCCATCGGACCACGTAAGTGTATAATGTACGATCCAAGTTGTTCTTTAAGGGTGTCTGCTAATGATTTTGTTTCCACTTTCGTATGTAAGTAGTCCGTAGTATTCCTATCTTATTTGTGTGATAACTAGAAATAATAGATGAGGCAAAATCTGGACTAAGAGTATCTATTCAGTAGTTAGATACTGCCCTTTATCATTTAATATATATGCAAGACCAGAAGCCCTTGTTGATTTATGAGGGTCCTTTATGCGTTATCTGTTGACTACAATTTTTCTTTGCGTATGTGAACACGTGGGGAGCGCTTTGACTTCTTCTGAGTCCAGAATGAGTCCGGCAATAAATCGACCAATGAAATCGATGCTCTTCACCGGTCTCTTACAGCTTAACACAAAAATAATTATTATTGTCGAGCAGATGTAACCCAAATAGGTTGCAGGTTCGAATCCTTCCTCGGGCATGGATGTGATGTCCTTAGGTTAGGTAGGTTTGAGTAGTTCTAAGTTCTAGGGGACTGATGACCTCAGAAGTTAAGTCCCATAGTGCTCAGAGCCATTTGAACCATTTGAACCAAATAGGTTGAAGTCGTAATGTTGACAGTAACCTTTAGCTTCTAACCATAAGGTAATAATTACTATTGATATCCACGGTTGTATTACCACATATCCACATCCGTCCAATCTTCTGGCAATGGATTGCACTGGATTACAAACACAGTATTCGCAGTGTTCATGAAGCTGCTGAAAACACTCATTCATGCCATTTACTGCTGTCATCCACCACCTAAAGTATCAGTCGGCATGTAAAGCTGACACCTGTCCGACATGATGGTCACCGTTGCCCGCTCTACTGTATATTTAACTGGTAGCTGCCTGTTTCATTGTCGTCATGAAGATTTTTCAGTAAAGACCGATTTCGGTTACAGGGGCCTAAACAAACTCAACAAGTTTCCGTTCCTGCTTCCTGTTACTTTTATTCATCTTTTCTGTGTAGGTGTGAACAACCTTCACTAGTCAACAACCCCTTTGCGCTTCATGGTCATTTCCCAATCTGATTTGGTGGAGAACTTGTTACGTGAATGAGTTACATAGGGGTATGCAGGGTTATTTGTAAGTACCTCCAGGGTTTCAGAACACGACTGAGCAAAAACTCCAGGATGGGCAAAATAACGCTGACCAGGAAATTATATCATGCGGCGTCAGAAAGGCAACAAAACGTAACACGATTCTCATCCAGCTCGGGTGCTGTAAATTTTTTTACCTACCTTCAGGGGCATGAACTACACTGCGCAACAGAATTAAAGTATCAGTTTTTTTGAAACCACTTAATTGTCTCCCATTCGGACATAAACGTTTAAAATTTGGCTTAAGGGTGCATACAACCTTTTTCTGTAACGGTACAAAAGCATGGAGTTCTACGACGTCATCTTCGGACTCGAAGACGCTTCAAACACCAAGGTGTCGACACACGTGGAAAAAAAAACCAGCGCTCACAAGTACATGTGACATGTAAAATGGGTTATGATATCACATAAACACCAAATTTCACCACAATTCTGCCCAGCGAAACCTCGGATGTGTCACATTATAGGAAGATCGTTACAGAACTTTTTATCCACATTTCACCCCTTCTTTTGACGCCTCTGCAGTGTAGTCAGAATCGCGACGCTCAGCACTGAAATCACACACGTTTCTTATTGGCCAAGGAAAACATTTAAAACATTTCGCCATTCAATACTTACACCAAAAAGTATAAGGTATGGCATAAAGGGCGTCAGTTTGTTTGTTGGGAAGTTAAATTTCTTATATTTCGCGATCGAAAGAAAAAGGTCAAATGTTTGTGAAATCTTATGGGACTTAACTGCTAAGGTCATCAGTCCCTCAGCTTCCACACTACTTAACGTAAATTATTCTAAGGACAAACACACACACCCATGTCCAAGGGTGGACTCGAACCTCCGCCGGGAACAGCCGCACAGTCCATGACTGCAGCGCGATCGAAAACGACAGTTCGCACTGCGATGAGAAAGACGACGTTCTTGACAACCTTGTGCGTTTCTGACACATGCTGGACGATTCAATCCATATCGATCAACATCACGGTGTTGCACCCCAATTGAACGTCATCTCACCGCTAGGGAGAGCAGCGCGGCGGCAATTTTTGCTCTGGTATACAGTGTGGAACCACTAGGGATCGTTCAAAACCATTCGACGATATTTCAGCATGGTCCGAAGCAACAAAGTATCCTTACTTTTCTTCAGTGCTCCTATTTCACACCCTCCCGTGGTGTGATAAAAGAAGGATGCGACCTCGACACACGCGTGAATAAAACGGCAAACGGTTCATCTAAAACTTTTAGGTTCCGAAAAACTCTCGGTGGCACGTCCACATTCATGATTTTAAAAATGTTCCTTGGCAGAGAAAACGTGCGAAATATTTCTAGGCACCTATAGACAGACGCCGGCCGGTGTGGCCGTGCGGTTCTAGGCGCTTCACTCTGGAACCGCGTGACCGCTACGGTAGCAGGTTCGAACCCTGCCTTGGGCATGGATGTGTGTGATACCCTTAGGTTAGTTAGGTTTAAGTAGTTCTAAGTTCTAGGGGACTGATGACCTCAGATGTTAAGTACCATAGTGCTCAGAGCCATTTGAACCATTTTTTTGTAGACAGGCAACTGGCCTCGAATATGTGTTACGTGGTTGCCTACATGCAAGTGTCCTGGATTACTTCGCAGGTTTTCGATGTAAATGCACATTGTTTAAAATTCCTTTCGCGCGTATCACAGAAATATTCTGCTCACCATATTCTGCCTCAGTTTTAACAGCGGATGGTTCCGACTGGACCACTACAGCCTACAACTGATTCACTGATGCTTTCGTGATTGTGACATCGAGAAGGACATCAACCACATAATTTTTGGCTACCCACTGCAATACCAATTCATTACGGTGCTTAGTGTTTCGTGGACCACAACTTTTTTACCAGAATGAAGACATAACTTCTATCGAATGATGTGTCACTGTACAAACATATGATAAATATTATGATTTAATTAATATGTTCAGAATCTAAATATTCTGTAAAATGTTTCTAATGTGAACCATGTTTGTGTGTAGGTGTTGCATTGAGTATGTCTTGTATTCAATAAAACAAGTGTTACATAATTTGTAGAACATCATGTACTGAAAGCGAACTGACTGGATCAAGTCTGAAGGTCACAAATAAACTAAAATAAATGATTGACTTATAGTACTCTTCTTTTTGCATTTCACACAATCAGATTTGTAATATGTTGAGTTTAGATTAAAACTATTTCCCGGACCGAGATAGGAAACGAGGCACTGGCAGAATTGAAGCTATGAGGGCGGGTCGTGAGGCGTGCTTGGGTAGCTCAGATGGTAGAGCACTTGCCCGCGAAAGGTAAAGGTCCCGAGTTCGAGTCTCGGTCCGTCACACAGTTTTAATCTGCCAAGAAGTTTCATATCAGCGTACGCTCCGCTGCAGAGTGAAAATCGCATTCGGTTTAGACTATGTATTTACCATTGTTTAAAAATTTTTCTTCCCGTGCACCAAATATCCAAGATGGCCAATGTATTGCCAAAACCGGTAAAACTTGATGCCATAGTGTTAGTACGATTGCGTCTAAAATAAGTAAGAGTTTATAACAGATTTAGAGTAGGACAGGCGACCATGAAAATGTTGGTAGACCCTAATAGTGGACATTACTGACACTTTCATGATAGCTTTATTATTGTCAGATTGATACTGCGCTTAATCGACAGTACTTTCCAGACAAAGAAGAGAGATTTTGATTATATGGTTTGTCTTTTTTGTTTCAGTCACCATTAATTTTATGAGAATTTGCAGTTCCTTTTTAATTTATTGAATTTCTATACTCACTTCCAACAGGATGGTGTAGGTTTTGTTGTCCCAGTACGATACATCAGTGTGTCACTGTATGAGCATCTTTCGTACGTTGGGATAACACAGGATGCGCGTCGCAGACTAAATATTCTCCAACTTCGTGAAATAAAGGAGTTCTCAATAGGTATAAATTCCCTGCAAATCCAATATTAGCTCCCGGGCTGGGTGCGAAAAAAGAAGGGACGCAGATCGCGAGATTTTTCTCAGCGTGCGGGCTCTGAAAAGGGTTTATTAGTCTGCTGTAGCAGACCCCACCTGTACCGTTGAAAATTGAGGGGCAATCCCCGCTTTGCGAGCTAGCACGGACTCACCGGCACTGCCTCTCCACCAACCGGGTTGCTACTCATTAAAAAAATCAAAAAGATGACGTAGCTGTCTAGAGGCAGAACACCACACAAGCTTTCGTGCTTGAGAACATCCAGTCGCATGTAGAAATGTGCAAAGAGATGATAGTTTTAATGGTGAGGACACTATTATTTCAAAAATTGTGGAATGAATCTGTTACAAAATTTAAATTATACGGGGTGTTCGGAAATTACCGTTACAGTATTCTAGTACTTTTAGAGGGGAGTGAGTAAAAAATGTTTTGAATTGCAACTCGTGTCCGGAAATATAGAGTTTCCGTACAATAGCCGTTTGAAAACATGTTTACTAGGTAAGCATGCAACAGGCTACTCATGATGGGAGGTGGTTACGTCGGATCGACTGATGGCATTTTACACTGTCCTACCTCTCTGACCTCGTTGGAGTCTCATTCACGTGTCTGTGACTTTTAGAGCAACTCGATTGAGCATAAGTTTGTACAGTTCACCGACATGATCCTCCTGAATGGCAAAGCACACGCAGTTAAAGAGCTACTCATTGCTTTTATCAAGACAGTTCTCCACAACGTCCGAATTCATCGCATACCCTTTTCACCACAGTTACACAACGGCTTCGAGAAAGGGTACCTTGACCGTCAGCAGGCGTGACTGTGGTGCTCTGAGGAGAGGAAGTGGCCGTACTGCATTCCGTTGAAGAGAACAGCACAACGAGTGGACGAGCAATTTATTTGGCTATTAATGAGTGGAACTGTAAAACAAGTGATGTACTGGGTCCCCCTTAATGAGTTACTCGTAAAAATGGTCATTTTACCAACATATCTTAAAATGACTGTAGCACGGAAACGATACATTTCTGTACATAGGTTCCAGTTCAAAAATCTACTCACTCCCCTCTACAGGTCCTGGAAGTTTGTAACAGGAATTTCTGAACACTCTGTATACGTTGGCAAGCGTCATTGTTCAACGGTGATCATTGATATGTGTATTATGATCACATTCATACGACCCTCAATTTTTCAGACGATTTATTGGTTTCGATAAATCATTCGAGAACATGAAGTGTTGTAAGATGTTTGAAATAACAAAATAGATACAGCCAATCGAAAAAATCGGTTATTAGAAATATGCGCGACAACTAAGAATGAACACTAAAACTGAAGGAGCAAGAGAGAAGTGCTCGGAATAAATCTGCATAATGCCAGGATATACACTTGTCTCCTCTTTTCTTCGAGTTGTATATAGTAGAAGAAAGTGAGATTTAACCTGAGGATGAAATTATGGCAATGGTAAGATTCGCTGATATTGCTACCCTCAGTAAGACTGAGGATTAATTGCAGGACATGTTGGCTGGAATGAAGTGTATAATGAGCACATAATATGGATTGAGAGTAAATCAAAGGGAGACCAGAGTATTCAGAAGTAGCATAAATGAGATTACAGATCAATTTAATATAAAAATTAGAGGGCCACGATGGGTAGAGAATGAAGAAATTCTGCGACTTTGAAAACAAAACTAAAGAAGAAGAACAGATGAAGTAGAGTGACACAGAGTATACTCGTCAGTAAATATAGTCTGCAAGTATCATAGGCCTTAAATTGAGACAACAGTTCCTGAGGACGTAAGTCTGGAAGCGAATCGTGCGTTGTGCGAAATCAGAAGAGATTCTAGAACTCTGAAATGAACTGCTACACGATTTAGAAATACACTTGTGTCCAAAATTAAAGCAACAAACGGAAATTTTGCCACCAGGTGACGGTAAGAACACAAAACGTAAACAACTGAAACATGCATAGCGGTAGACAAAAGTGTTCTTCGTTTTTTTCCAACTTAACGGACTTGTAGACAAGTTCTGACAACTGGCTAATGTGCTCAGTATGGGCTGTGGCCACCTCTGGCAGCAATACAGGCATGAAAACGACGGGGCATGCTGTGAATGATGTCAACAATCTTACGTTGAGGCAATAACTCCAGTTCCTCCTGCAGAGCCTTGTATCCCAGATATGATCTGTTGGATTCAAATCGGGACAGCGAACAGGCCACGCCGTGGGTGCAATATCTTCCGCTTGTAACAAAACATCAGCCACCTATGCTCTATGAATTCCGCATTGTCGTCCGTCAGTACGAAGTCTGGGCCCGCAGCAAATAACAAAAACCGCACATGATATCCGAAGATCACGTCACGATACTTGACAGCAGTTAAACATTGCCGATTCACCCGTAAAATTTCTTGAAGAGTGTTCGTGTGAACATAATCCACGCCCACGCAATGATGGAGACTCCTCAATATCTGTCTCTTTGCACAGTGTTTGAGTCCCGAAATCGAGTTCCACGTTCCCTCCAGATGCGAATCCGTCGAGACTCGCTCTCCAAACAAATCTGCTATGTGAAAATAACATTGTTCCACTATTCGACCGTCCAGGCAGCATGCTGATGATTCCACTCTGGATGTTTCCTTCTACGAAGATACCTCAGAGGTACACTTACAGCAGGTCTCTGACAATAAAGTCCACTCTGCCGAAGCCTTCTGTACACCGTTTGCCTCGATGCAACACGTCCAGTGGATACCGCGGGGTCAGATGCCAGTTGTCGAGCAGTACTTCGGCAGTACCGTCGTGCCCTTACAACCAAATAATGGTTGACAAACGGTCGGCCTTGCCCTGGTCTCCGGGTAACAGTTTCTGTCTCTATAAACTGCCCACACATTCTAGAAACAACAGACAATTCACATTAAGTCATCGGGCCACATCAGTTTGCGATTGTCCTGATCCCTTTCTTCCCATGACCCTCCACCACGGAGAGTCTGGTAGGCGTCTTCTCTGGTCCATGCTGCACCATCTGTCACTATGTGCACAGCAATAGTGAATGAGGGACAACCCGGGAAACACTACCCCTTTTAATAGATGCCCTGACATCGTTGGCTTGGTTTTCCTTTGATGGAAATGCCATCATCCGTTTGCCCTTTATGTTTCTTCATTTACATCATGCACAGCGATGCACGTGACAGTGTGTGGCGGGGGATACACATGATCCCCCTTTTCATATTCCATCTGCGAATGGTGTGTGGAAGAATGATTGTCTGTAAGCCTCTGCCGAGCGAGGTGGCGCAGTGGTTAGCACACTGGACTCGCATTCTGGAGGACAACGGTTCAATCCCGCGTCCGGCCATCCATATTTAGGTTTTCTGTGTTTTCCCTAAATCGCTCCAGGTAAATGCCGGAATGGTGCCTTTGAAAGGGCACGGCTGAATTCCTTCCCCGTCCTTCCCTAATCCGATGAGAACGGTGACCTCGCTGTTTGGTCTCTTCCTGCATACAACCTAACCTGTGAGCCTCTATATTAGTTCTAATTGCTCGAATTTTCTCATCGTAGTCATTTAGTGAGATGTATATGGGAGGAAGTAATAGATTGTCCCACTCATTCCGCGAAGTGCTCACACAAAATTTCAGTACTAAACCTTTCTGTGGTGCACACCACCCCTCTCGTAACGTCTGCCACTGAAGTTTGCCGAGCTTCCCTGTAAAGCGCTAGTGCCGACTCAACATATCCGTAATGAAACACGCCGTTATGTCTTGGATCTTTTCTGTCTCTTCTATCAGTCCCACCTGGTAACGATCCCGAATTGATGAATAATACTCAAGAATCTGTCGAACAAGCGACTTGTAAGCAACTGCCTTGGTGGATGGGTTACATACGCTTAAGATTCTTCGTCTGAATCTCAATCTGGTATCTGCTTGCCCTCATATTTATGTTGTCGTTCCGCTTAAGATCACTCTGGATAGATACTCAAATGGTTCAAATGGCTCTGAGCACCATGTGACTTACCTTCTGAGGCCATCACTCCCCTAGAACTTAGAACTACTTAAACCTAACTAACCTAAGGACATCACACACACCCATGCCCGAGGCAGGATTCGAACCTGCGACCGTAGCGGTCGCGCGGTTCCAGACTGTAGAACCTTGAACCGCTCGTCCACCACGACCGGCCCAGAGCCTGCACAAATCATCATTGTCCTCTTAGCTTATACTCCAAATCGATACTGTCTTCTGGTGTAGCTACTTTCTTGCACACAAGTGCATCATCTGCGAGCTATCCTAAAGAGCTTCTGTCGGTTTTTACTAGATCATTTACATACAGTGTGAACGGCAACGGGCCTGTTGCACTTTCTTTGAGTACTCCGGAAATTATCCTTTCATCTGTCTATTTTGTTCCGTTAAGAGCGACGCGGTGAGTTCTGCCTGCAAGGAGTCTTGAATCCAGTATCAAATCTGGTCCGAAACTCGGTAAATTGACTTTTTTCACTAAAGGGCAAAGCGGGTCGGTCTTAAATGCCCCGAGCGGTCTAAGCTGCTGCAGTCGTGGACTGTGCGGCTGGTCCCGGCGGAGATTAGAGTCCTCCCTCGGGCATGGGTGTGTGTGTTTCTCCTTAGGATAATTTACATTAAGTAGTGTGTAAGCTTTGGGACTAATGACCTTACAAGGGAACCTCCCCATCGCACCCCCCTCACATTTAGTTATAAGATGGCACAGTGGATAGGCCTTGAAAAACTGAACACAGATCAATCGAGAAAACAGGAAGAAGTTGTGTGGAACTATGGAAAAATAAGCAAAATATACAAACCGAATAGCCCATGCTCAAGATGTGCAACATCAAGGAAAGTGAGAACTCAGGAGCGCCGTGGTCCCGTGGATAGCGTGAGCAGCTGCGGAACGGAAGGTCCTGGGTTCATCAAGTCTTCCCTCGTGTGAAAATTTTACTTTCTTTATTTTCGCAAAGTTATGATCTGTCCGTCCGTTCATTGACGTCTCTGTTCACTGTAATAAGTTTAGTGTCTGTGTTTTGCGACCGCACCGCAAAACCGTGCGATTAGTAGACGAAAGGACGTGCCTCTCCAATGGGACCCGAAAACATTTGATCGCAAGGTCATAGGTCAACCGATTCCTCCACAGGAAAACACGTCTGATATATTCTATACGACACTGGCGACGGCATGTGCGTCACATGACAGGAATATGTTGTCGACCCACCTAACTTATACACTTCGCGAATAGGTAAAAAGATTCTTCTACCATGCCCGATTTAGGTTTTCTTGTGGATGTGATAGTCACTCCAAAAAAAGTGATGAAAACATAAGAGTCTGTCATGTAAACCGGAAATAAAAAATTAAAATTTTCACCCGAGGGAAGGCTTGAACCAAGGACCTCTCGCTCCTCAGCTGCTCACGCAAACCACGGGACCACATCGTTCCTCTGTTCACACTTGCCTTGATATTGTATATCTTGCGCATGGACTACTCAGTTTGAATATTTTGTTTATTTTTTCATAGTTCCACACAACTTCTTCCTGTTTTCTCGATCGATCTGTGTTCAGTTTTTCAAGGCCTATCCACTGTGCCAAATTATAACTAAATCTGAGGGGGGTGCGATGGAGAGGTTCCCTTGTTAGTAGCTAAGTCCCACAAGATTTCACACACATTCGAACATTTTCTTAAATGCCGTCTGAAGTCAAGGAACGAAACACTGAACCGCATTGTATGTATACTAGTCCAATACCCTACACATGTTCACACTTAGATATTAGAAGTTGGTTATTACACCAATTATGAATGTACAAAATCAGTGCCAGGTGTCTGGCGTTGTCGTGAGCAGGGCGTCACTGCCGTATTCTTGGAGTTCTTGAGAGTATTCATCACTGAAACTACTCCACTATTTGCGTCTCAGGGAGCTTCCTGTCCAGTAGTAGCTGAGAAACTGCATTATTAGTCTGTAGATAACTAAATTTTCTGTCGCTACAAATGTGTTTACCGGATCACGACAGTCGCGTGATCTTGTGATTCCAGATTGCTTTCCTGATCGGTTATAGCGTAGTGTTGGGGAAAGTCGCCGGCTACGGCCAGTGGTGGCCGGTAGGAGCGCGTTATGGTTATCCAATATGTCAGGCGGACGGGCAGCGGAGAGCTCGCTGTCCGGAGAGATTGAGTCCCGGTAAAATATGGCGCCCATCCCGGCAGGCTAGCGCAAGAGCACGGCGAGCCGCGCAGCGCCGCTCTGTTTACGCCGAGCCGAGCTGAGAGGGGGATTCCCCACAATCAGCCGCTGATGGGACTCCCTCTCACCTCCTTATCCCCGGCTGTTTTCCTACACCGGAGGCAATTTTTCACTCTGGTGGACGGCGCACCTGGGAAAGGGGGAGACACCCGCAGCACTTTAGCCGGGAAGCATTTCTCAGCTCCCAGCGACAAAACAGGTTTGCCGATCAGCGAGACGCCAATAACGCAGACAATTTCGTCTGGATATCTTGTTTATTCTCACATTACGATAACAGGAGCGCGTCGCGACTCATATTTCGCAGTAAGAATGGTAGACTGCGGTCGTGAAACCCAAACAGTATCTTGGCTGGACCGTACTTGTAATCCACTGTCTTTATGGTTATCCACCACGGTAGCCGAGATTACTGTGCGGTGGCGCTACTCACTGACGAAGCTGGTTAGAATTTTGGTGGTGGAAGCAATTTTCACCGCCAGTATTTGGCCGACAAGCGGAGCAAGCATGAACGGACGGGTGGCGTGCCGTTCCAGATCGCCAGACTTCGAGCAAATATTTGGGTATGTGACACTGCAGCTGACAACATTAGGCCCGATGGATCGCTTGGTATTATTCCAGAGCAGTAGCATACTAGCCGGCGTTTGGTTTCACTACCTGCACAAGAACTTGCCACAGTCATCCCTGCGACACAGGTAAACTGTTGACACTTCATAACAGGTTGCTGGAAGCCAATAACCCGCACTTGGCTCGGTCTCAAATAGTGCAGTTCACGACGTAAGTTCACGGCTTGTAGAAAATAAACTAACGCTAAATTGCAATAAGACTCAGTTTTTACAGTTTCTTACACACAATTCAACAAAACCTGACGTTTTAATTTCACAGAATGGCCATATGATTAGTGAAACTGAACACTTCAAATTTCTAGGTGTTCAGATAGATGGTAAACCGTTGTGGAAAGCCCACGTTCAGGATCTTATTCAGTGACTTAATGCTGCCAATTTTACTATTCGAACGGTACCTGAAGTGAGTGATCGTTCGACACGAAAAGTAGTCCACTTTGCTCATTTTCATTCGCTTATGTCGTATGGTATTATATTTTGGGGTAACTCTTCCCATTCTAAGAGGAATTTTTGGCTCAGAAACGGGCGGTTCTGGCAATAAGTGGTGTAAGTTCGCGAACCTATTGTCGACCCTTGTTCACGAGTCTGGGTATATATATATATATATATATATATATATACACATATATATATTGCTGTCATTTCTTGTTAACAATATTAGCTTATTCCCAAGAATAAGCAGCTTTCACTCAGTTAATACGCGACAGAAATCAAACCCTCATTCGTAACGGACTTCCTTAACTCTTGTGCAGAAAGGTGTGCAGTACACTGCTGCAGCCATTTTCAGTAGGCTACCACAAGAATTTAAAACTCTTAGCAGAAATCCACGCACTTTCAAATCGAAACTGAAGAGTATCCTCATGGGTCACTCCTTCTATTCTGTCGAGGAGTTAAGCTGATTCTTGTTGTATTGTTGATTGCGTTTACTTAAACTTACGTCCGCCCCCCGGTAGCTGAGTGATCAGCGCGACAAAATGTCAATCCTAAGGGCCCGGGATCGATTCCCGGCTGGGTCGGAGATTTTCTCCGCTCAGGGACTGGGTGTTGTTCTAATCATCATTTCATCCCCATCGACGCCAAGTCGCCGAAGTGGCGTCAAATCGAAAGACTTGCACCTGGCGAACGGTCTACCCGACGGGAGACCCTAGTCATACAACATTTACATTTTACTTTAACTTATGGACTGACTTTTTCCGGGTCCATAAACATTTCATTTTGATCTCTTAGTACTTTTAAGTTGAAATTTAATGTACTGATACGTTCCATGAAGATTCGCTCCTCAATTTGATCCTAAGGAACTTGGCGTGTAAATAAAAGGAAAACTATACGGCATCTCCCTCAGGAAATACAATGTTAAATTCCCGCATCCGTCCCCAAACACATCATGACCTCTTAAATCAGCTGATTCAACAATTTTTCAAAATTAATCTAGCAACTACCGTAGCTTGTGAGGTCTTAATGTATCTCCCATTTCATTCCTAGATTTGACTGGACGGGCAATTCATTACTATCATTGAAAGCAGTAGACGAATTGTGCTATCTGGGCAGCTAAATGACTAATTATGGTAGAAATTGTTTTCTGATAATGAAGAACATTTTAACATCTAATATAAAGTAACGTGTCTGGAAGTCCTTTCTGAAAGCGTTTGTCTGGATGTGTAGCCTTGTATGGAAGTGAAACGTGGACGATAAAACAGTACAGGCAAGAAAAGAACACAGGTATTTGGAATGTGATGCCACAGTAGAATGTTAAAGATTAGACAGGAACATGTAATAATAAATGAGGATTTGCTGACTCGTTTAGGAGAAATTTATACTATAAATTGACTAGATGGTGGGATCGGTTTGAAGGATGTCTTGAGGCATCAAGGACTAGACACTTTGCTTGTGGAGGGAGGTGTTGGAGCAAAAACTACAGATGTGGACCAATGTTTGACAAGAGCAAGCATGGTCAATGGGATGTAGGTAATAGTACTAAAGCGTGCATGAAGAGTCTTGCACACAGTACACGAATGAGGAGAGCATATCAAATCAGTCTTCAGGCTGAATAACACAAGAATAAGTACTTCATTAACACTCAGTGCAAGCAATCCACTCAAACATGAGAAACTCTAAGCCGTCTAGACCACAAAAACTGTATTTCAAACACTAAAATCAAAGGGTGGATATACAACTTCGAACCGGCCTCCGCTAGAACCGGTGTTCTCGGAATGCCACGAATCTGAAACAGTGTTTTTGATGAAGCAATCATGTTTTAATTAATTTATTAACAGCTCAGTAACAATACAAAACCAGAGATCTTAAGTTAAAAGGATAACTAAGAGCCGGCCGAAGTGGCCGTGCGGTTAAAGGCGCTGCAGTCTGGAACCGCAAGACCGCTACGGTCGCAGGTTCGAATCCTGCCTCGGGCGTGGATGTTTGTGATGTCCTTAGGTTAGTTAGGTTTAACTAGTTCTACGTTCTAGGGGACTAATGACCTCAGCAGTTGAGTCCCATAGTGCTCAGAGCCATTTGAACCATTTTTGAATAATTAAGAAACAACATTTTTCAAAATAGCGCCAAGTTGCTTACAAATTAGCGTATGACAGGTGTTTGGGATAAGCCCATCATCGTGAATCTGACAAAGGACGTAATGAACCAACTTACATGGCTATAAGCATGGTCGTCACGTCTGATAATAAAATGGAAGAATGAAAGAAACTCGCAATACACGAATACTAATCACATCTAAGTTGGCATCATGGGTACTGCCTAGCCATTGTCGGCGTTGCTTTGTAAAGGGAGAAAACGGGAACAGTATACACTGACACGAATAAAAAGAAAAAAACCATCCTACGTCAGTTAACCATCTTACATACGCTAATAAAACATATAGTTCTCTATGAGAAGTCTGAAGCAAATAGCGAGGTAAAACCTACAGCTTATGCTAGCTACAGTAGAAGGCCAATTCTTCCGAATCCAGCACACACAGCAGAACTCCAGAACCCGTGGTCCTATGAGCTTGCTCTCCGTAACACACAAATTATTGACTAAAATTATAGCAAAACTCATAGGAAGAAGTACAGGACTTTAAATAACCAACAGAACTTGCTGAATTTGCCAGTGGTTGGTTGGTTGATTTGGGGGAGGGGATCAAACATCGAGGTCAGCAGTCACAACGAATGAGGATAGGATGGGGAAGGAAGCCGGTCGTGTCCTTTCAAAGAAACCATCCCGACATTTGCCTGAAGCGATTTAGGGAAATCACGGAAATCAGTATGCCCGGATGCGTGTTTGAACCGTCGTCCTCCCGAATGGTTGACCAGTGTACTAACCACTGGGCCACCTCGCTTGGCTGGCCGTGAACATAGCACAGTAAACAATTCCGTGAAATCAATTAGAGAACGGAGTACTAAGTACGAATTACATTATCAGAAATCTTGTGAGCCAGTTTCACCAAAATGGATGCTGGAATATCTTGAGGAAACAGGCTTATGCCAGAACACCACAGAATAAGAGTGTATGTTGCATGCTACAGCGTCCATTAAGCGTGATTGGGTAGAGAAAGATTCAAAACTGAAAGAAAATGACAGGTAAGAAAATTCCATGTGAACAAAGTTTGGTAGTCCTGGAGGATGTTTTCATAATCTTGAACTTTGAAAACGGAATTTGTGTTTATCGGAAATAACTGAGCCACCTTTGCTTTGTTATGTTTTACGAGTACTGATTGCCGCTAGTGTAATTACGCTTCTAATTTAATAGCCCATACTCGAATAAATGTTTTAAAATGAGCCGCGCGGGATTAGCCGAGCGGTCTGAGGCGCTGCAGTCATGGACTGTGTGGTTGGTCCCGGCGGAGCTTCGAGTCTTCCTTCGGACATGGATGTGTGTGTTTGTCCGTAAGATACTTTAGGTTAAGTAGTGTGTAAGTTTAGAGACTGATGACCTTTAAGTCCCATACGATTTCATACACATTTGAACATTTCTTTTTTTTTAATGATTTTTGAAACAAAAACTATGTGTAATCATCAAATCAGAAATAAAACTGTACAAATCAAAAATCAACTCTTAGAACCATTTGATGAGTTTTGTATTTAGTGCAGCTGAAAATGACGACTTGAAGGGTAGCAAATGAGATACACATTACAGTAAAATGGCCTGGATATGCGTCTGGTAAAGTAAATAGATCTTTCAAAAGCAAATCTCCGGTATATTTGAAACAGAATGATCATAATCATTGTGTACTGCCAGACAAAACAATCATTTAGAACTGAAGGCTCGCAATAGGCGAGAGAGACACGAAAGTTGCAAATTACTGAGAGACACACGAGCACCGACATCCGGCTCAGCGAAAGGACTGGAGTGGATGACGCATTATGACTAGCCGGTCGCTGTGGCCGGGCGGTTCCAGGCACTTCAGTAGGGAACCGCGCTGCTGCTACGGTCGCAGGTTCGAATCCTGCCTCAGGCCTGGATGTGTGTGATGTCCTTAGGTTAGTCAGGTTTAAGTAGTTGTAAGTCTAGTGGACGGGTGACCTCAGATGTTAAGTACCATAGTGCTTAGAGCCATTTGAACCAACCATTATGACTACAGTACTAATGCCGTGTAGGTGTCCGTGAGACATGGTCAGGCAAATGGGTTACAGATGAGGCGAGGAAGTTTGTTTGCTGAATGCTGGTCCGCAGCTCGTGGTCGTGCGGTAGCGTTCTCGCTTCCCGCGCCCGGGTTCCCGGTTCCCGGGTTCGATTCCCGGCGGGGTTAGGGATTTTCTTTGCCTCGTGATGAGTGGATGTTGTGTGATGTCCTTAGGTTAGTTAGGTTTAAGTAGTTCTAAGTTCTAGGGGACTGATGACCATAGATGTTAAGACCCATAGTGCTCAGACCATTTGAGCCATTTTTGAGCTGAATGCTGAATTCCATGATATTGCTTTTACTAATTTTCTTATACATTTTCCCTATGCACCCACATTCATGAACTCAAGTACGGTTATAGCGAACAGCAATATTTCTCTAATGGAACTTATGCATACAAATACTTGCCTTTTTCTTCCTTCGTTAATATTTAAAATTTGTTCACAGAATGACAAGCTGCTATTGGTATAGACTTCCAAAGCAGTGTCTAAAGCATTGTCTTGTCGCAAGAATGTCAGGAGAAGCAATTTTAAGGAAGGTGAAATGAGATGCTGATACAGTCATAAGTATGCAACATTGTGGCTTGCGACTCTGGCTGCAGCCCGAAGCCGCGTGTTAGTGTAAATGAAGCGACGCATAGCGTCGACAATTTACGGCGGGCAGTCAACAGCCCCGCTGCCATTGCTGTGACGTTGGCAGTGCGCGGCGGACGGCCGACGCTACCGAAATAGCAAACTCGAGCAGTGAATAACTTTGGAATTGTGCGCCACATGCTGGGAACAGGCTGTCTGGATCTGCGGCGGAACAAGACGTTTGTTTCTTCTGCCGCAATATATCAAGTGGGCGCAGACAATCGCCGACGCGAAAGAGTATAATCCCAGACGCCGCCGCTGCCGCCGGCAGCTGGAGGACCGCTTTTGTTCGCGGTCGCTACGCTGCCGCGTGGCGTATAAATTTCTCCGGAGCCACCATTATTGGCCATTCGATTTTGAATTTTGCCTATCTGTCTCCCTCCTCACGAAAGCCGTAGGCCTACCGATGAAAGCGTACTTGTCGGAAAATATACATTAATTTTATTTAATGGGTCAGATAGAAAGACAGATTGCAAACCATTTCAAGGGCTGATTTATACTTGCGGGCCCTTATTTTCTGTCGACATTTTCTGCCGTGAAGTGAAATGCAATATGCGAGCAGTCGGCGAGCAGTGTCTACAGAACAGTGAAAATAGTACCATTTTTAAGACGCCGTTATTTATACAGGGCTGTTACTAGCTTAAAGTATGCGTTCATCGATAATTTACAGAACTGAAGTTTCGTCTACTGTCACCAGGAAGCAGAATATTATTCGTATATTAAGAATTAGTTTGAAAAGGTTGCACTCAAATCTGTCTTATACCAGACTTCTAAGGAACATCCTACATGATCTAAATTGCTTTCGTCGTTTTCTAATTCATAGGCTACATCCAAAAACCAAAAAATTAATGCAGACACGTCTTCTACACGACTCACCAACTAATCTGGCATGTGAGTGATTCATCAAGTAAGTTTCCGCCAGCAACTCCTAGACATTACTTTGCACTTGGTGAGTGATTTACAGAAAAAGAAGCGTGAGCATAGGACTAGATCTCAGAAAGAAATATTAAATTAATGTAATGATCATGTAAGTAAAGTCCATGCAGATTATAAGAGGGGATTTATGTATACAGGGTGAGTCACTATTGCCACCAAGAATAACTCCGAAAGCATGATAGGAGCTGAAACGTTTGTGGGACAAAAATGCGTAGGACAACGGGGGCCATAATGTGACGTTGGTTTTTTGTTGCTACATGCTGTCGCTTCAGAGATATGAAGGTCAACTTTGTTTTTTTAAATGTGATGCTATAGTTTGTTAATTTGCGGCTATCGAGACGAAACCAATGGTGTGTAACAGTAAGGTCTTCAAAGGTCAAAGAAGGTTTCAAATGTGGCATGAACGTCCATTTACAGAAGGTGTTCGACGTGATGACCATTGGTATTAATGCAGTGCTGCTATCTTCTTATCATGGATTGAGTGGTATTCCTTATCACATCGTCACTTATCGAAATACATTCTCTAGCAAGTCTCTCTCGCATATCTTCAGGTATAGTTGTAACGTCTTTATAAACAATGTCTTTTACCAATCCACACAAGAAAAAGTCCAGAGGCATCAAATCTGGCGTCCAATCCATCAATCTGGGAACTGCCGGCCGATGTGGCCGAGCCGTTCGACACGCTTCAGTCTGGTTCGAATCCTGCCTCGGGCATGCATGTGTGTGATGTCCTTAGGTTAGTTAAGTTTAAGTATTTCTAAGAGCCTATTTTTAATCTGTTTCTGCAACCAATTTCTAGCCATCAGCGAAAAATGTGCCGGACATCCATAGTATTGATACCACATTCTGTTCCTTGTTCCTTAGGGTATTTCTTCCAATAACAGACCTAATGTTTCTTGCAGGAATGTGGTGTACTTGCTACCATTAAGATGTCCTTCGATGAAATAGGGGCCTATAATTATGTCTTCAGAATCCCACATCATACATTCACTGACCATGGTTTCTGGTGCGCAATTTGCCGCAGCCAACATGGATTTCCGGTTGTCCAATAATGCATGTTACGCAAATTAACATTTCCGTGGTTTGTGAATGTAGACTCGTCAGCAAATGAAAATGAGGCGCCTTTTCACGGTCCGTGCGGCTTCCCCTGTTGGAGGTTCGAGTCCTCCCTGGGGTGTGTGTGTAAAAGTTATTTTAAGTTAGATTAAGTAGTGTGTAGGCTTAGGGATCGATGTCCTCAGCAGTTTGGTCCCATAAGATCTTACCACAAATTTCCAAATTAATAAATGTGTCATCTCTCTGAATCTGAAGTTGAGTCCATCGGCAGAATTCAATGCGACGCATACAATCCGTATCAGTTAATTCTTGGTGGAGACGGATACCGAAAGGATGGTATTTATGGCGATGCAGAACAAGAATAACACTACTGTGACTCATGCCAGATCCCCTTGCGATTTGACGCGAACTAACACAAAGGTCACGAATCACAGTGGCAAGAGTACCTATTTCCGTTTCTTCGTTAGTAACTTTCCTTTGCTGGATATGTTTCCGGTGCGTTAAAGAGCCAGTTGTTCTCAATTTACCATACACATATTTAAATGTACAACGTGTAGGGTGAGTACGGTGATGATATTTTCAGCGTATAAGTCTCTGGCTCTCACTGAATTTCGTTGGCATTAACCGTAAATGAGAAGCATATCGACTTGTTCTTCGAAGTAACGCATCATTCACATTCGATTGATTCGACGATACAAGTCTTACCGTTCCTGTTAGTGCTGTATTGCGAAACCGTCGAATGGTGTTTACATGTCAGTGGCACGTTAGATGGATACACCGTATTCGGCGGTTATTTACTATTTGCACGATATACGAGAGAGAATTGTTAGAGCATGAGCTTCGATAAGTGCCGAAGTGATAAGGAATACCATTCAATCAATAATAAGAAGATGGCAACACTGCACTGATACCAATGGTCATCACTTCGACCACCTTCTGGACATCCATGCCACCTTTTTGACCTTCGTTGACCTTCAAATACCTTACTGTTACACATCATTGGATTCCCCTCGATAGTCGCTATCAGAGAATAAAGTACTAAACTATAGCATTCCATTTAAAAAAGCAAAGTTGTCCCTCATTCTCTGACACGACCTCACCTAGCAACAAAAAACCAACGTCATATTACGGCTTCTGTTGTGCCATGCAACATTTGTCCCACAAACTATTCAGCTACTATCATACTTTCGGAGTTTTTCTAGGAGGCAATAGTTAGTGACTCACCCTGTATATATATTTATGTATGTGTGGTAGTATCTTCCACATCTCATCCTAAACAACTGGATGGATTTCGACCATACTGGGTACACAAACAACTTGCTGTATGGAAAGAACCACGTGGTTTACGAACGCGTGGGAGTGAAGGTGAATAAGAGTAGCTGACGACGTGCAAATATCTGGAATATATCCCTCAATTATTCGAGAATGAGAACACTTCGTGATTTGCAAACAGCTTTTCACATAATTTAATACCTGTACGAGACTTTTTCTTGTTGACAGCCCCCCACAAAATCATAGAAGGAAGAAGTTTGTCGGTTACTACATTTTCACTGTTCAGGCAGAAAAACTGCTACATCAGACAGGACCTTTTGATTTATTACTTGTTTACAACTACCACTGTTTGCAAATCATTTTTCAGGAAGTATTTACATGTACCACTGAATGTACTAGCAAAAATATATCAAAATACGATACATGCTTCAGGAGATGTGATGTCATAACACTGAGATACGTGAATAACTGCTCCATAACGCATCACATTAATTTATTACTATTTTTTACTAATTCTATTCTTAACACGTTTCGCATAAAGTGTCCACATATATCACTGAATGTAACTGTAAAATTATATCCTTGTATGACTCATAATTCATGAGATATGACGTCATAAACATTGATCTCGAAATTATATGGCCAAATCCGCTTGAAATACACATGAAATATGTGTACAAATGTGTGTGAAATATGTTCAATATACGTGAAATTTGCGTTTGTGGGCAAAGCCCTGGGTAAAAAGCTCCTCGTAAACCCTAGGATCAATTTCAGTCAAACTTGGTATACATCAATTGCTATCTGGAAAGAAATACTGTGGGGCTAAGTGTGTTTGTTTAAGCTGTCGTCAGCACAGTGGTCAGCAAAGAAGTAGCGGGAAGATCGATAGTAGGCGCTGGATGAAGCACGCCTATCACGAGAGAGCTCAGAGACAAACCAACAAGCAACATGCCGCCAACGCCCTCTCGACAGCAGGTATTAAGGCCGCTGCCGCTGAGCGGAGGGGATCACTCAGGCTACGACAGTGCATAGCGTCCAGATTAGTGTAATAGCAAGAGTACTGACATTTTCTGCAAGAGGATTATTACACATGAGCTTGCACCATAAAACTGAACTCAAATTAAGATAAGTAATTACTTCCAGTTCATGTAAATAGAGAACTGTGTTAATCCACGTGTGTAATTGTGCATTTGTGTCTGTAGAACGAGAGTAGTCGCCATCCGTGACAATATCCTCTCCCTTATGGTACAAGACACTACAGTGGTGGCGAGGACACTACAGTAAGAACCAGCAACATCTTATAGTAATGAGAGTGATAACGTGAAGAGACTGGGAAGCAAGAGCCGACTGACAGAAAGAGAAGGGGAGGGAGGACTCACACGCAGGGAAGAGAAGTAGCACGTCAGATAAGAGAGGGGGAATGGGTCAATGGACAGGAAAGGGGAGGAGAGGGATAGAAGGAAGAGGAGGAGACGGACAGAGAGAGGGTAGAGGAGGGAATAGACCGAGAGAGAGAGAGAGAGAGAGAGAGAGAGAGAGAGAGAGAGAGAGAGCGAGAGAGGGAGATCGGGAGGAAGGAGGTTGAGATGGACTTGAAGGGGTGGAGAAAATGGACAGAAGATGCAAGGGGTAGGTGGACAAAGAAAGGAAAGGGGAGGAGATAGACAGACAAATGGCGAGGAGGGCATAGATAGACGGAGGAAAGAGGAGGAGGTGGACAGAGAGAGGGGAAGGAGGAGATGAACTAATAAAACATTCAAACAAATACATCCAAGGCAATGCAGGGTATTCAGCCAATCAACATTTATTTACTGTAACTTTGCATTATAATCGTACTGGCTACTTACTGCTCATGAAACTTTACCAGTGAGTGTTAAGGCATCCCACGTGCTTCGAAACGTCATTATTAATAAGAAACAAGTTGTGTAAAATATATGTCTGCTTACTACAGAACAAGCTCTACCAGTTACGTCGCTCTCGAACTGCTTATCCCGCCACGGTTTTAGGCGAATGCTATGTCGAGTAAGCTCAGGTAGCCTGGAAGCTCTTGCCGCTCTGTGTTGGAGGTGGAAAACCCGGAGTCCCTCACACATTCATTGAAAGAACGTAAACGAACGGCATCGAGCTGCGTAACGATGGTAGTCCCATGTTTAATTAGTTTCCTTTCTCAGATCAACGACAACGTAGAAACAACAGCGCAAAACATTACGGTAGTTCAGTCTATTGAAGAACCTAAACTTGGATAATGTAGCAATGGACAGCGGCATGTGTGAAACTGTATTTGAATACAGTTTCTTTACGTTGCAACGTCAGTGTGCTACATCTATGTATCTTCTCTCGGTTACGATCGTTACCCAGGCCAACAATAACCTCTGTTATGCCACGTGATCGATAACTGGTTATTGCGTCAATTACGTCACTGCTTGTCAGTACCAGCTACGTTCTGCGCATCGCAACTGAAGGCGTTGTGTAAACCTATGTAATGGAAGGATTTGGCATTGAGGTGAGATAGAGCTACCTTCTTGCTGAAACTCTGACGAACAGAGAAGTGTGCTTTTCTAAGAGCACTAATGATGATGTTTCGTAAATACACTTTTTTTTAGTGTGATACGTAATTTTCCTGTCTTGAGGCTTTCAATTTAGTGGGAATTGGGTTCTGGTTACTAATACGTTATCATTGTTACAGAGAGATACGTCCTGTCGCAATTATTTTCATCACAGCTTTCGGAGTTTCATTGGTTCAGTAAACCTGATTACGGGAGTTGTGAATTCAAAGCATTCCGCACGAGATGTTCTTAGTTGCTGAGAAAGTATTTTTCGTAAATTAGTCGTTGACCAGTAGGTTGTTCTACGTTCATAAGATTAAGCGATTTGACTCTGACGTAAGTATATTCGCTTTGACGAGCAGTACTTGCAAAGACATTTGAAACTTACTTCCGTGGTCGAAACTCAACTGTAAGAGAAACAAAATGAAAGTTACTAGTATACTCTCAAAATGCGTTTTGTATGTTTCACATTAGGTTTTTATTTTATTTATGCACCGAGATCTGTAGTGGCCGACAGCAAAATGCCAAATTCATTATTCGAAAATGTGCAGCTTTATGTGATGTGAAAAACCTGTTTAAAGCTTCCACCTACTCGTGTAGTTGTTGTGGATTCGTAACATAACATTTCAACTTCCGTTTTTGGCAGACATCGTTGAAAACGCAAACCAAAATCCAAATAGGGAATACGTTTAATCGTTTGATCTATGCTTTTCTTGTTTCCTTTACTGGTTACTTACAACGTCTTTGTGTGGTTTTATTTATTTATCGACTTTCTGGACGTGCCCATGTAGCCATCTCAGCAACAGTAATGGCCATACAGACGTAAGGCAACACAACACCTAGTCCCCGAGCGGATTACGACGTCTCCATAATTAGACAAACATTTTTGCTGGCGTACGGGGCATAGGATGGTGCTGATGGCGTTGCTAATATGTTCTGTCCATAACATGGACAGCATAAGCATGCTTTACAAACTAACTATTAAAGTGAAGGGCCCACGGTCTGTGTTCAGCTAGAATTGCCAAGAAAGCTGTGGTTTCACGGAGTCACAATGAAGAAGCGCCACCTGAATATAGTTAGAACATAGATGTTACTGTAGTCATCTCCACCAAATTAAAGCCAAAGACTCCACAGTGTACAATCAATGATAATGAAGAGAAGGTGATATAAATCGCGTAATACAAGCTTGCACTAAATGCCGAACACAGCAGATAAAATTATACCGCAAGCTGAAATAGCTGAAGGTTCCATTACGTATGTCGATCACTGTGCTTTTCTCGTAAATACGGATGATACAAGAATGTGTCACACCATAGGAATCTCCTACCTTCCAAACTTTGGTAGGTGGAAGACGAGGTACTGGCAGAATTGAAGCTGTGGGGACGGGTCGTGAGTCGTCCTTGAGAAGCTCATATGGTAGAGCACTTGCCCCCGAAAGGCAAAGGTCCCGAGTTCGAGTCTCGGTCCGGCACCCAGTTTTAATGTGCCAGGAAGTTTCATAACAGCACACACTCCGCTGCAGAGCGAAAATCTCATTCTAGAAACCAGTTACGATGCCACATGTATGACCTGAGACGGATGGTATACAATAAATAAATAAGGTACAAAACGGTCACCGCGTTCCCAAAGGGCAGTGTGCCTGTCATTTCCTCTAGACAAGTCCTCCTACTACACAGACGAATATTTGGTTGAACACTGGTAGCATTTACAGTATAGCAGAATAAACATATTTACTTTGTTGATAAATCTGTCTTGCTATTGTCCCCCTGAGTTATATGTTCAGTGTCATTAAATTTAAGCCACTGTGCCATTTCATACTTCGTAAACATCCAATATGAGTCATACGTACACAAGCAAATGATCGATGTATAAATAGAACGTAAACTGACTCGTCCGATATAATGTAGACAAAAATTCTGAGACTCATTTATGGGAAATTGATTGTGTACACTGTCAGGAAATGAATACAGTTAATCAGTGACGATTTGATTAATTCAGAATTAAATATGTATGACTTGCCGTACACGCTTTGTACGTATGAGGTTTAAAAGATAATAATTACCTACTGCAGCGGTGAGCTACATTAACGCTTCCTCTTGAAAATGGCCATATAACCATAGGAATGATAGGGCGGGGAATTACGAAAAATTATGCTCAATGTGCACACTAACGTTACCAAGCACTATTACTTAATTAAGATATTGAAGTGAAAAGAACAGCAAAAATGTTAATGTCCAATTACGAACGTCAACGTAGGTATACGGAAGACACACATTCCTAGACCATGTGCTACCTCCGTACAAACCACACAAATCTACTCGTATACATTAATCACGTACGAGTACACGCATCCAAGCCATTTGCGTTGATAATGTGTTCACGGGCTTCCAGCCGCCCAAGGTTGTTAAAAAGCAACGAACGCTCTGTCAGGTGCTACTGGGCCATTCTAATGTACAGACTGTCTAGTGACTGATGCTGCCGTCATTAATGGGTGGTATCAGAACATACTGTGGACACTGAATTGCATTCGATGAGACATCTATTACTGAAAGAACATGTGGCCTCTGAGAAAGCAATATAAACGACGCGATAGAGATAAAGAAATTTCGAAAAGCAGCCTCAACAAAGGCGGCGATCCGCATCCAAGCACAGCTTCAGACTCGGCCATTGGGAGGATATAACTGTATGCGGCGCTGGACTGGCCACCAATGACGGAACAGGCGGCAACACGGCTATGTAACAACGGCAGCAGCAACCAGACAACAGTCACAACTTGGCAATGGTTCTGGAGCATTCTGCAGAAGGCTCGTGGGTTTTTAACCACTTGACATTGCTGGAAGCTAAAGATTATGATTACAAAAGGACCGAGAAAACTCAGGAAAAGGTGATGTAACACATTGTAAATAAAGTCCCAAGAATGTGCATATGGACTATACCAAGCGTTTAGTTATCAGTCTGCCGTTAAACATATTACGATTCAAGTACAGGACAAGCGCTCGCCAATTAATTACAAATTCACAACAGTCCTTCAGCCAAACTGTTTGTGCCTTTAGTTTCACTCGTAAAGAAGATACTGGACAAGCGAATTATCCACTAGTCCCGCTATACAGGGTGTTACAAAGAGGTGCGGCCAAACTTTCAGGAAACATTCCTCACACACAAAGAAAAGATGTTATGTGGACATGTGTCCGGAAACGCTTGATTTCCATTTTAGAGCTCATTTTAGTTTCGTCAGTATGTACTGTACTTCCTCGATTCACCGCCAGTTGGCCCAATTGAAGGAAGGTAATGTTGACTTCGGTGCTTGTGTTGACATGCGACTCATTGCTCTACAGTACTAGCATCAAGAACATCAGTATGTAGCATCTACAGGTTAGTGTTCATCACGGACGTGGTTTTGCAGTCAGTGCAATGTTTACAAATGCGGAGTTGGCAGATGCCCATTTGATGTACGGATTAGCACGGGGCAACAGCCGTGGGGCGGTACGTTTGTATCGAGACAGATTTCCAGAACGAAGGTGTCCCGAGAGGAAGACGTTCGAAGCAATTGATCGGTGTCTTAGGGAGCACGGAACATTCAAGCCTATGACTCGCGACTGGGGAAGACCTAAAACGACGAGGACACCTGCAATGGACGAGGCAATTCTTCGTGCATTTGACGATAACCCTAATGTCAGCGTCAGAGAAGTTGCTGCTGTACAAGGTAACGTTGACCACGTCACTGTATGGATTGTGCTACGGGAGAACCAGTTGTTTCCGTACCATGTACAGCGTGTGCAGGCACTATCAGCAGCTGATTGGCCTCCACGGGTACACTTCTGCGAATGGTTCATCCAACAATGTGTCAATCCTCATTTCAGTGCAAATGTTCTCTTTACGGATGAGGCTTCATTCCAACTTGATCAAATTGTAAATTTTCACAGTCAACATGTGTGGGCTGGCGAGAATCCGCACGCAATTGTGTAATCACGTCATCAACACAGATTTTCTGTGAACGTTTGGGCAGGCATTGTTGGTGATGTCGTGATTGGGCCCCATGTTCTTCCACCTACGCTCAATGGAGCACGTTATCATGATTTCATACGGGATACTCTACCTGTATTGCTAGAACATGTGCCTTTACAAGTACGACACAACATGTGGTTCATGCACGATGGAGCTCCTGCACATTTCAGCCGAAGTGTTCGTACGCTTCTCAAAAACAGATTCGGTGACCGATGGATTGGTAGAGGCGGACCAATTCCATGGCCTCCACGCTCTCTTGATCTCAACCCTCTTGACTTTCATTTATGGGGGCATTTGAAAGCTCTTGCCTACGCAACCGCTGTACCAAATGTAGAGACTCTTCGTGCTCGTATTGTGGACGGCTGTGATACAATAGGCCATTCTCCAGGGCCGCATCTGCGCATCAGGGATTCCATGTGACGGAGGGTGGATGCATGTATCCTCGGTAACGGAGGACATTTTGAACATTTCCTGTAACAAAGTGTTTGAAGTCACGCTGGTACGTTTTGTTGCTGTGTGTTTCCATTCCATGGTTAATGTGATTTGAAGAGAAGTTGTAAAATGAGCTCTAACATGGAAAGTAAGCGTTTCCGGGCACATGTCCACATAACATCTTTTCTTTATTTGTGTGTGAGGAATGTTTCCTGAAAGTTTGGCCGTACCTTTTTGTAACACCCTGTATAAGCTCACGTACTTGTAAAGCGGCTACAGTAAGTATTTGGTGACTACAATTTCGTGCGCTAGAAAACGCAAAATATCACCCTCCAGTTCAACGAGAAGTAGCCTGGACGCCACTGGCAACATGTGCAGTGATTATAAAAGTTTTCATTACTAATTCCACTATTCACAGCGCTACACATACGACACGCTCTAGACAGCACATTTCTCCGAAATGTCATCCTGCGAAACGGTCAGCGGAAACCGACGTCCAGGTGTTCGTCTTACAGATAAACAGAAGATGGCAGCACGTTGCAAATCAGTTACCAAAGGCAAACCAACTCTACACAGATCATTTTTGAGAAAAGCAAAGATGTTTTTCACCTCTACACCTACATGTGTACGCTTATCCTGCTACTGAGTCTAACTTGTTTTGCAGAGGGTTCATAAAACAAGTTTCAGACCATTTGTCTACCGTTCTGGTGTCGAATAACACGGGAGAAAATGAATACTTTACTCTTTCGGTGCAAACTATGACTTCTCCTACTCCATTATGATGGTCATGTAGGCAGGAGTCAACAAAATTTTCTGGCATTCGGAGGAGAAATTTGTTGATTGAAATTTCGTTAAAAGATCTCGCCACAACGAAAACCGCCTTTGTTTTAATGATTGCCACCTCAACTAATTTATAACACGACTAACACTCTCTACGTCTTATGAAAAAGGAATTGATGCTCAACTTTTTTGATTTCCTTCGCCAGTTTTATCTGGTAAAGATTCCACAACGCACGGCAATCAAACGTAGTCTTTAGTCCACCTTCCCCAGAAAATATTCTGTGGCATGGCTCCAATTTCATTTGTTTGTAATTGTAGTTCAAATGGTTGAAATGGCTCTGAGCACTATGGGACTTAACTTCTGAGGTCATCAATCGCTTAGAACGTAGAACTACTTAAACCTAACTAACATAAGGACAACACACAAATCCATGCCCGAGGCAGGATTCGAACCTGCGACCATAGCGGTCGCGCGGCTCGAGACTGTATCGCCTAGAACCGCTCAGACACTCCGGCCGGCTGTAATTGTAGTCCCTAGATATTTAGTTGAATTTGAAACCCGTAAATATGCGTTCTGTGTATCCAAAATTTAATGGAATATGTTTGGTACTAATAAAGGACACCTAACACTTTTTATTGTTTGGTGCCTATTGCCTTTTTACGCACAATACAGATATGGTCTTTAAATCATTTTGCAATTCGGTTTGATCTTCTGGTGATTTTAGTACACGGAAGCGACATCATCATCTGAAAATAATCTAAGATGGCTGCTCAGATTGTCTCATCAATCGTTAACACAGATTGAGAGCAGGTGAAGGCCTGTAACGCTTTGTTGAGGAACGTCAAATATAACTTCGGTTTCAGTAGATGACTTTTTGTCAGTTGCTGTGAGTTGTGACCCTCCTAAAAGTAAATCACGAATCCAGTCACACAACTGACGCGTTACTGCATAGACACGCAATTTGATTAGAAGCTGCAAGTGAGGAACGGTGTCAAAAGCATTCTTAGAATCTGGAAATGTGGGATCAACTTGAGATCCTCTCCCTATAGGACTCATTACTTCGTGTGAGCAAAGAATCTCTGCCCATTTATTTATTTATATCTCTGCCCATCAGTAAGTTAGCATGACTTGTAGGGAGTGATGGTAAGCTGCAGACACACCACCCGCAGGCCGTTGGAGTCTTCCCGTCGAGCGGAGCCGGCGATGCCAGAAACGGCACACCGCTCAGTGGCGGACAGGTCCATGAATACTTAAGAAGCGCCAGTTGAGAGAGAGTGCGTATCCCGGTGGCCGTAGCAGCCGGCTGTGCTCGCCACACACTCCGGCGGGAATTTTTAATTTCCCCGCTGTCGCCCGTAGCTCGCCCTTTCACCTGCATAGGACTCGGTTCATCCATTAGTTAGATACACTGGCCCTATTCCTAGCCTCCTTAACTGACATTTATGTTACAAACATACACACAGCTTTACACTAAGCAGGGGTGCTATTACCTCAGTGATGGACACAAGGTTTCCCTTATGATTGAATTTCAAGAAAATTTGAATTGTGCTCTATTTATTCTCACCTGTCGTATATTCTTAATGCTTTTACGATGGACGTTCAATAAGTAATGCAACACATTTTTTTATTAGCCAGTTTCGGTTGAAGAAATGCGAAATTTGTTGTGGGACATCGTGGAATATTCCTGCTTCAAACTCTGTAGTTTTATGGGGTTCCGGTAAGTGACTGTGCTGTACGTAGCCTTCAAAATGGCGTCGTAACCGAGGTGCGTTCCGAGCAGAGAGCTGTCAGTTTCTTTTGGCCCAAAACCAGAGCATCGCAGGTGTTGCGCGAGGCGTCTGTCATCAGCGCAACAAGGTCGCGCCAACCTGTCCGATCCCCGCCGTGCCGGTCGGCCGCACACACATGTAACTCCTTTAATATTGAAACGTGCGGACACTCTCACTCGAGGTGCTCGATGTATCACAAACACCTAGCTGCACAACTGGGCGTCTCTGCTGATAGTGCTGACAAAGTCATACAACACTCAAAAGTGCGTGCCCGGTGTTTTCCTCTCCGCCTAACAGAAAACAAAATTCAAAGCCGCACACTCCACCTGTAAAGGCATGACGACAGTCTTCTTGCACTCTGAAGGTGTTATTCTGTTCTCCCTCATGGTGCAACGATCAACTCTGAAGTGTATTCTGCTACCCTCGGGAAATTAAAGAAACCACTTCAGCGTGTTCGTTGCGACAAAAATGCAAACGTACTTACCGTCTCCACGACAACGTAAGACCTCATATAAGACGGCGCACCCGAGAGGAGCTCACAGAACTTGATTGGATTTCTCTTCCTCATCCACCCTACAGCCCGGATGTCGCACCTTCTGACCTATCTGTTTGGCCCAACGAAGAATACATTCCACGTGAAGCAGTGCGTGGGTGATGGGGAGTTTACTGATGCTACTAGACATTGGCTCCGATGTCGATCAGTAGAATGGTACCATGCTGACATAAGGTGGTCCTAGTAAAGTGGTCTAAGGACAACGCACTGAACGGATTACTTTGAAAAATATGATTTTGGGGCTAATAGAGTGTGGAAAAATATGATGTGTTGGAATCCTGACTCAAACCAACGTTTTTTCAGAGAAAAGTGTTGCATTGCTAACTGAACGCCACTCTTACTTTGAGGCCTGATAAGATACGGAATTCAAAGAATTCGAACCTTGCCGCTGTCCCCGTCAACTGCACGGTGCTTGTCTTCTGTGTGACACGCGTTAGACATACACTCCTGGAAATTGAAATAAGAACACCGTGAATTCATTGTCCCAGGAAGGGGAAACTTTATTGACACATTCCTGGGGTCAGATACATCACATGATCACACTGACAGAACCACAGGCACATAGACACAGGCAACAGAGCATGCACAATGTCGGCACTAGTACAGTGTATATCCACCTTTCGCAGCAATGCAGGCTGCTATTCTCCCATGGAGACGATCGTAGAGATGCTGAATGTAGTCCTGTGGAACGGCTTGCCATGCCATTTCCACCTGGCGCCTCAGTTGGACCAGCGTTCGTGCTGGACGTGCAGACCGCGTGAGACGACGCTTCATCCAGTCCCAAACATGCTCAATGGGGGACAGATCCGGAGATCTTGCTGGCCAGCGTAGTTGACTTACACCTTCTAGAGCACGTTGGGTGGCACGGGATACATGCGGACGTGCATTGTCCTGTTGGAACAGCAAGTTCCCTTGCCGGTCTAGGAATGGTAGAACGATGGGTTCGATGACGGTTTGGATGTACCGTGCACTATTCAGTGTCCCCTCGACGATCACATCTACATCTACATCTACATTGATACTCCGCAAGCCACCCAACGGTGTGTGGCGGAGGGCACTTTACGTGCCACTGTCATTACCTCCCTTTCCTGTTCCAGTCGCGTATGGTTCGCGGGAAGAACGACTGTCTGAAAGCCTCCGTGCGCGCTCTAATCTCTCTAATTTTACATTCGTGATCTCCTCGGGAAGTATAAGTAGGGGGAAGCAATATATTCGATACCTCATCCAGAAACGCACCCTCTCGAAACCTGGCGAGCAAGCTACACCGCGATGCAGAGCGCCTCTCTTGCAGAGTCTGCCACTTGAGTTTATTAAACATCTCCGTAACGCTATCACGGTTACCAAATAACCCAGTGACGAAACGTGCCGCTCTTCTTTGGATCTTCTCTATCTCCTCCGTCAACCCGACCTGGTACGGATCCCACACTGATGAGCAATACTCAAGTATAGGTCGAACGAGTGTTTTGTAAGCCACCTCCTTTGTTGATGGACTACATTTTCTAAGCACTCTCCCAATGAATCTCAACCTGGTACCCGCCTTACCAACAATTAGTTTTATATGATCATTCCACTTCAAATCGTTCCGTACGCATACTCCCAGATATTTTACAGAAGTAACTGCTACCAGTGTTTGTTCCGCTATCATATAATCATACAATAAAGGATCCTTCTTTCTATGTATTCGCAATACATTACATTTGTCTATGTTAAGGGTCAGTTGCCACTCCCTGCACCAAGTGCCTATCCGCTGCAGATCTTCCTGTATTTCGCTACAATTTTCTAATGCAGCAACTTCTCTGTATACTACAGCATCATCCGCGAAAAGCCGCATGGAACTTCCGACACTATCTACTAAGTCATTTATATATATTGTGAAAAGCAATGGTCCCATAACACTCCCCTGTGGCACGCCAGAGGTTACTTTAACGTCTGTAGACGTCTCTCCATTGATAACAACATGCTGTGTTCTGTTTGCTAAAAACTCTTCAATCCAGCCACACAGCTGGTCTGATATTCCGTAGGCTCTTACTTTGTTTATCAGGCGACAGTGCGGAACTGTATCGAACGCCTTCCGGAAGTCAAGAAAAATAGCATCTACCTGGGAGCCTGTATCTAATATTTTCTGGGTCTCATGAACAAATAAGGCGAGTTGGGTCTCACACGATCGCTGTTTCCGGAATCCATGTTGATTCCTACATAGTAGATTCTGGGTTTCCAGAAATGACATGATACGCGAGCAAAAAACATGTTCTAAAATTCTACAAGAGATCGACGTAAGAGATATAGGTCTATAGTTTTGCGCATCTGCTCGACGACCCTTCTTGAAGACTGGGACTATCTGTGCTCTTTTCCAATCATTTGGAACCCTCCGTTCCTCTAGAGACTTGCGGTACACGGCTGTTAGAAGGGGGGCTAGTTCTTTCGCGTACTCTGTGTAGAATCGAATTGGTATCCCGTCAGGTCCAGTGGACTTTCCTCTATTGAGTGATTCCAGTTGCTTTTCTATTCCTTGGACACTTATTTCGATGTCAGCCATTTTTTCGTTTGTGCGAGGATTTAGAGAAGGAACTGCAGTGCGGTCTTCCTCTGTGAAACAGCTTTGGAAAAAGGTGTTTAGTATTTCAGCTTTACGCGAGTCATCCTCTGTTTCAATGCCATCATCATCCCGTAGTGTCTGGATATGCTGTTTCGAGCCACTTACTGATTTAACGTAAGACCAGAACTTCCTAGGATTTTCTGTCAAGTCGGTACATAGAATTTTACTTTCGAATTCACCAGTGGTGTATGGCCTGTGTAGGAGATCGCTCCCCACACCATGATGCCGGGTGTTGGCCCTGTGTGCCTCGGTCGTATGCAGTCCTGATTGTGGCGCTCACCTGCACGGCGCCAAACACGCATACGACCATCATTGGCACCAAGGCAGAAGCGACTCTCATCGCTGAAGACGACACGTCTCCATTCGTCCCTCCATTCACGCCTGTCGCGACACCACTGGAGGCGGGCTGCACGATGTTGGGGCGTGAGCGGAAGACGGCCTAAGGGTGTGCGGGACCGTAGCCCAGCTTCATGGAGACGGTTGCGAATGGTCCTCGCCGATACCCCAGGAGCAACAGTGTCCCTAATTTGCTGGGAAGTGGCGGTGCGGTCCCCTACGGCACTGCGTAGGATCCTACGGTCTTGGCGTGCATCCGTGCGTCGCTGCGGTCCGGTCCCAGGTCGACGGGCACGTGCACCTTCCGCCGACCACTGGCGACAACATCGATGTACTGTGGAGACCTCACGCCCCACGTGTTGAGCAATTCGGCGGTACGTCCACCCGGCCTCCCGCATGCCCACTATACGCCCTCGCTCAAAGTCCGTCAACTGCACATACGGTTCACGTCCACGCTGTCGCGGCATGCTACCAGTGTTAAAGACTGCGATGGAGCTCCGTATGCCACGGCAAACTGGCTGATACTGACGGCGGCAGTGCACAAATCCTGCGCAGCTAGCGCCATTCGACGGCCAACACCGCGGTTCCTGGTGTGTCCGCTGTGCCGTGCGTGTGATCATTGCTTGTACAGCCCTCTCGCAGTGTCCGGAGCAAGTATGGTGGGTCTGACACACCGGTGTCAATGTGTTCTTTTTTCCATTTCCAGGAGTGTAGTTTATACCAGCTAATCTACTGTATAAGTTCATTAAATTATTTAATTGATACATTTAATTTTCTACGCGCTCTACTTTTCAATTACAAGTTTCTCTCCTTCCCTAGAGTAGTTAATGAACTGATCATACAATGTAGGCTTTCACGACCGGTATTGTCTACACTTAAAACTTCCGGGCTGATAGGCCGTGGTCGATGAATAAAACTCTCCCCAGACGTTTCGTCTCCGACTGCGTGAGATATCCTCCGAGGTAAAGCGGCGAACTGCAGGTGTTTTACGTGAGGAGTACATGAATTCTCAAACAATTCTTCACGTACTTCCAGTAGTCACTTAGCGGTGTATTCCAGTCACTAATTATTGAAAACACCCGGGTTTATAGATATTTCATTTCACCGACTTGAAAGAAAACGACAATCCTAAATGTAGCCCCTTGCCAATGATTGATGAAAAGTTCTACAATTATTTTGGGATTGAGATACCAGTAACGTATATCAATGGTAGGAAATGAAGTAAAAGTCATTGCTGAACAGTAATTAAATAAATTGCAAATTCGAGAAAGACAAGAATATAAATAGAGAAATTATGAAGTGTTCTAAAAGATATAAAATACGTGGGACGTATTACGAATATAGTGATTAGTATTTTAATACGTTAGCTGAAGCAAAGAAAAAAAGTTATGTAAACTAATCAACTAATATTGTCGTACGACGAAATAGTCAAGAGAATCTCAAAGGATATTACATAACATTGGAGTGTTGGATAAAAAACTATAGTTTGTAGCAAGAGCAGAAGAAATCTTTTGAGTTTTTCAGTAGCCTCTTCAAAGAGAAGAAACATAACGGAACGATTATGAAGTACTGGATATAAAAAAGCTGCAAAAGAAGGGGAACTGAAATTTGTAAGTTCTCCATAAAAGATTCTTATGTGGAGGCGACAAACTGAATTCACATAGATTTGTTGTGCCAGGTGGCTATAATTACAATGCATCTATTCACAGAGATCTAGTGGTTGCTGTAATTTCGTATGGCAGCGAAACTTGGTAGATATACCAATGCGTCAATGCAGAACGTATTTACGCTGGAAAAAGTTAGTTCCTATTTTGGACACCAGGTGCAAATCTGGTACTGTACAGCATCTCATCAACGTCTCCGATGCTCATACTAAACAAATTGTGTAAGCAGCGGTTGACAATTGTGGTGTGCGTACTGTAAGACCTTCGGTACACACACCATCAGATTATTTGACTTGTCGCTCTAACGAAGTAGGCGAGTGTCAGCAATATGTCTCGTGGTCTTATCGTGGCGTGTTTATCTTCTGTCTTTAGGTCAGATGATAGAAATGCCACTTGCACGCTTAGAGTAGCAGATTGACGGTGACCAACTTTAGACAGAATTTGATTAATTTTCACACACATTTATTAAAAAAATAAAAAGCATAGAAATAACTTGGTTCTGGATGCTATTTACAATTGACAATCTGAAGTTCCTTTGGTCTTGGTACGTTAATCTTATTCTCACATATCTCTGATACTTGACAAAGTGCCTATTCATTTATCTTCATGGCTATGTACAGGAATCGTATTAGGCGCATCCTTCTGAATCTGCTTAGTGTATTCAGCTCTTGGTCTCCCTCTACGATTTTTACCCTCCACGGTGCCCTCCAATGCTAAATTTGTGATCCCTTGATGCCTCAAAACATGTCCTACCAACCGATCCCTTCTTCTAGTCAAGTTGTGCCACAAACTTCTCTTCTTCCCAATTCTATTCAATACCTCCTCATTAGTTATGTGATCTACCCACCTTATCTTCAGCATTCTTCTGTAGCACCACATTTCGAAAGCTTCTATTCTCTTCTTGTCCAAACTAGTTATCGTCCATGTTTCACTTCCATACATGGATACACTCCATACAAATACTTTCAGAAACGACTTCCTGACGCTTAAATCTATACTCGATGTTAACAAATTTCCGCCCGCATCTCGTGGTCGTGCGGTAGCGTTCTCGCTTCCCACGCCCGGGTTCCCGGGTTCGATTCCCGGCGGGGTCAGGGATTTTCTCTGCCTCGTGATGGCTGGGTGTTGTGTGCTGTCCTTAGGTTAGTTAGGTTTAAGTAGCTCTCAGTTCCAGGGGACTGATGACCATAGATGTTAAGTCCCATAGTGCTCAGAGCCAACAAATTTCCCTTCTTCAGAAACGCTTTCCTTCCCATTGCCAGTCTACATTTTATATCCTCTCTACTTCGACCATCCCTAAATAGCAAAACTCCTTTACTACTTTAAGTGTCTCATTTCCTAATCTAATTCCCTCAGCATCACCCGATTTAGTTTGACTACATTCCATTATCCTCGTTGTGCTTTTGTTGATGTTCATCTTATATCCTCCTTTCAAGACACTGTCCATTCCGTTCAACTGCTCTTTCAAGTCCTTTGCTGTCTCTGACAGAATTACAATGTCATCGGCGAACCTCAAAGTTTTTACTTCTTCTCCATGAATTTTAATACCTACTACGAATTTTTCTTTTGTTTCCTTTACTGCTTGCTCAATATACAGATTGAATAACATCGGGGAGAGGCTACAACCCTGTCTCACTCCTTTTCCCAACCACTGCTTCCCTTTCATGCCCCTCGACTCTTTTAACTGCCATCTGGTTTCTGTACAAATTGTAAATAGCCTTTCGCTCCCTGTATTTTACCCCTGCCACCTTCAGAATTTGAAAGAGAGTATTCCAGTTAACATTGTCAAAAGCTTTCTCTAAGTCTACAAATGCTAGAAACATAGGTTTGCCTTTTTTTAATCTTTCTTCTAAGATAAGTCTTAAGGTTAGTATTGCCTCACGTGTTCCAACATTTCTACGGAATCCAAACTGATCTTCCCCGACGTCCGCTTCTACCAGTTTTTCCATTCGTCTGTAAAGAATTCGCGTTGGTATTTTGCAGCTGTGACTTATTAAACTGATAGTTCGGTAATTTTCACATCTGTCAACACCTGCTTTCTTTGGGATTGGAATTATTATATTCTTCTTGAAGTCTGAGGGTATTTCGCCTGTCTCATACATCTTGCTCACCAGATGGTAGAGTTTTGTCATGACTGGCTCTCCCAAGGCCATCAGTAGTTCTAATGGGATGTTGTCTACTCCCGGGGCCTTGTTTCGACTCAGGTCTTTCAGTGCTCTGTCAAACTCTTCACGCAGTATCTTATCTCCCATTTCGTCTTCATCTACATCCTCTTCCATTTCCATAATATTGTCCTCAAGTACATCGCCCTTGTATAAACCCTCTATATACTCCTTCCACCTTTCTGCCTTCCCTTCTTTGCTTAGAACTGGGTTGCCATCTAAGCTCTTGATATTCATACAAGTTGTTCTCTTCTCTCCAAAGGTCTCTTTAATTTTCCTGTAGGCAGTATCTATCTTACCCCTAGTGAGACAAGCCTCTACATCCTTACATTTGTCCTCTAGCCATCCCTGCTTAGCCATGTTGCATTTCCTGTCGATCTCATTTTTGAGACGCTTGTATTCCTTTTTGCCTGCCTCATTTACTGCATTTTTATTTTTTCTCCTTTCATCAATTAAATTCAATATTTCCTCTGTTACCCAAGGATTTCTATTAGCCCTCGTCTTTTTACCTACTTGATCGTCTGCTGCCTTCACTACTTCATCCCTCAGAGCTGCCCATTCTTCTTCTACTGCTTGACATACTAATACGCGGGTCGGCGGAAGTCATCTCGTAGAGCGGAGACGGACGAGCGTTGCGCCTGCGCTGTTGTGCTTTGCCAGTTGAGCACGCGATGCCGATGAGTGCGGTCATTGGAACCCGCACGTCCGAGCCAGCCGGCTGGGTCGCGCCGGGGCCGGCCCCTGGCCGGTCGGTGGGGCCTGCCCCACAGGACGGATACAACGGCGACGACCCCTGCAACAACGGATTCTGACAGGCAACATAATGAGGACAGGACCACGACGAGTGATATGCGAATGCAGAGCGGAGGTCAACGAACGTCAAACCCCTATAACGAGAGGCATCAGCTAACACAGAACGATCGGCAACAACGGGAACTACGACGTGAAATACAACACATGATTCTGCAAAGTCAGGAAGTATACGACAACCGCACTAGTACAGTTTCTACTTCACCGCCTGAAGAACAAGTAGACGATGTGGAACAATTTTCTCCACCAGAAGACGACGACGAAATGGAGGGAGTCTCCTCTGAAGAAGTTTGGACCATGCAGCCCACCGACGGAGAGGGCGATTTTACACTAGTTCGCCAAAGAAAACGACTCAACGCTTCTCCTAAGCAGAACAGCTCTCGGAAGCGACAACGTCCAGAAGAACTGAAAACTTCCAACCGTTACGCGGTTATTGCGACTGAAGATACTACGAATGCTCCAGAACGTATGGACCAGACGAGTGATGTCAATCTCGAAGCAGATAAAGAGGGGACAGATGGCTCTGGCCGGAACTTACTACGCAAAGTCGCGCCCGTTACAATTTACCATACCAAGAACTACATGGAACTCAACAAGGCGCTGAAAGCGAATATTTACGGCAGTCTTAAGGCCATCTACCAACGAGACAGGGTCAAATATCACTTTGACTCCTACGAAAATCAACGGCGGGCCATCAATTTCTTTGTGTCGAGTGACATCCACTTTTTTACACATCAGGCCGCAGAGGACAAGGACCTCAAAGTGGTTATCAAACGTCTACCTGCCGAAGTTACGGAGGAAGAACTGAAAGACGCACTGATAGAGAATGGTTTCCCTGTCATCAACGTCCACCAGTTTAAAAATCGAGACGACAACACGATGGAATCACGACCTCAAGATGCTTACTGTGTCACGTTACCAGCCCAAAAGGAAAACTACAAGATTTACGACATCAAATACCTTCTATATACCAAAGTCGTTATTGAAACCTACAACAGACAAGAAGGACCTGTTCAACGTCGCCACTGCCAGCGATTCGAACATACGGCTAATTATTGCAGCTTGCCTGCTCGCTGCGTTCGTTGTGGAGGGCAACACCGATCTTCAGCATGTACTCATCCCCGAGGGGCTCCGCCGAAATGTGCTAACTGTGAAAAGGACCATCCTGCCACATGGCGTGGCTGCCAGAAGTACCAGGAACTTCTCAGGAAGTACAGACAACGGTCTTCCCCGCAGCCCTCTCAACGGAGGACTCGTGTAGTACGGAACTCCAACCTGACCCCACACCCTCCGCCCCACCGTCAGCAAACGCCACAAGAACAGCCGGCGGCGACACGGCAGCCAGTAACGCAGCCTCCTCCTGAAGCACTTCCACCTCGACGGCGGCACCGTCAGCATTATTCATACGCCCACGCAGCATCACCACGCCGACCGGACCCGGAAACCTACGTCTCACCAGCTCATTTGATGGAATCTATAGCTCCAGCGCTCTCTGATGTCGCAAAACTTCTCACCGCCGTACAGCAACAACTAGTGGGGATACTTTCTTTAATCGAAAGTGTATTGAAGGCCTTTGGAACACCTTAAGATGGATCGCCCTGGGATCACGAGAAACCTGAAAATCTGTATATGGAACGCCAACGGAATGAAACACAAGAAACCAGAATTCACTGAATTTTTACAACGTCACAAAATCGACATCGCACTTATATTGGAGTCGCACCTTCGTCCAAAAACTGAGCTCAGATTTCGTAACATGTACGTCTATAGAACCGACAGACAAGGTCAACGAGGTGGAGGGACCGCAGTTCTGCTTAAAAGGGAACTGCGGCACCATTATGAAACACTACCACACCTCCAACATCTGGAGGCAACATCAGTAACGGTTCGATCGGCGGCAGGCAACATCACTTTCATTGCGGCGTACAACAGCCCCGGTAAAAACTTGGTGCCAGACGACCTACGGAGTATCTTCACCAATTTTGACAAAATCTTACTAGGAGGTGACCTTAACAGCAAGCACGTCGCGTGGGATTCCCGGCGTACGAACCCTCGTGGACGAACTTTGATTGCCATTGAAGAAGAACTGGGCATCACAGTCCATGGCCCACGAGAGCCCACACGGATTCCTTACGTGGATCGGCAAGAAGCAGACGTCCTAGATATTGCTGTCATCAAAAATATTGAGACGAACTTCCAGTTCCGCACCGTCGACGATCTTTCGTCTGACCACCGACCTGTTATCAGCATAGTGGGACACGCAACGGCCAACCTTCCGCCCCCAAACTCACAAACTATGAACTGGGGTCAATTTCGGACATATCTTGACAACAATATCTGCCCGACGCAGGACATTTCAACACCGGAAGCCATCGACATCGCGGTACAAACTTTGACGCAGAAGATAAAGGTAGCCAAACGGAGGGCAACTACTCACACGGTCTACCCTGTAGTAGCTTTCGACGAGTTCCCGCCTCTACTCCAAAAACTGAAGACACAGAGAAACAGGAGCAGGCGACGTTGGCTCCCCTATAGAAATCCGATCGATCGACGAGAAACACACAACAGGAGAACTGCACAGGAGAGTGGCCGAGTGGCGAGAACAGGTCTGGGAAGATAAGATGGATGAATTCTTACTTCGAACCAAGAACGAATGGCAGGTAGTCAAGAACATACGACACCAGCGGCCACCTAAACGAGCCATCAGAGGGCCAGATGGCCTCCTCTATGACGAACTCGCTCAGGCGGAGCTGTGTGCTACGACTTAACAAGAACAGATGTCTACACCAGCGACCCCCGTGAACGACGTTCGCCTGCAAGAACAGGAAGCCGTCGTGCAGAGCCGCCCACAACTCACCACACCAGCAGAGATCCGTAAAATTATCCGGAAGACTCGGAGTAATGCGCCGGGCAACGACTCCATAAGCAACACCGATTTGAAACTTGCCCAGGAAGCCAACTGTGCTCCTTACCCGAATTCTCAACAGCTGTCTTCTGCAGGGGTATTTTCCTACGGCATGGAAGACGGCTCGAGTAGTTCCAATACCCAAGCCAGGTAAAGACCCAGCAGAACCCAACAGTTACCGGCCAATTAACCTCTTGCCGACCCTTGGCAAGGTGCTCGAGAGAGTGCTGTTGAAGAGGCTCCATGACACTCTTACAGCGCATGATTTTATACGACCCGAACAATTCGGTTTCAAGGACAAGTTATCTGCCGAACTTCAACTTCTACGGATCACCGAACGGATACAAGAAGGATACAACAAGCAGCATTCACGATTGGTGTCTTCCTTGACATCGAAAAAGCTTACGATAAGGTGTGGCGGCCCAACCTTATCGTCAAACTGCATCGCACTACCCCTATTGCGGATTGTTACATTAGACTCATAGACGGCTTTCTGCAGGACAGGAAACTGTATGTCCAAGTCGACGATAAAAACTCCGAAATGAAACTGATCTCCGCAGGAATTCCGCAGGGCTCTGTCATTTCGCCTCTGCTTTTCAACTTATATATAAATGACATCCCAACAGTCCCCCTTGTTACGGCGAGTTTTTATACGGACGATACGGCCTTTCTGAGAACTGGACGACACTTGGACCAGCTAACCGCTAGGATGCAACGGCAGCTTGCTGTAATGGAACGCTGGGCGCTGCAAAATAAGATAACGATCAACCCGACGAAGACGGCAGCCGTTCTGTTCACACGGAGGAAACCAGTTCTGAACGACAGACTCCAAATAGCTGACCAATTTATCCCATGGTCGCCGGGAGTGAAGTATCTCGGTGTCTACCTTGACAAAAAATTACTCTTTACGCAGCATATTGACGACAAGAAGACGGCAGCCCAGAAGATGGCCAGGTCATTGATTCCGTTCCTGAAGAGTAAGGATCTCAGCCCTAAGACAAAACTCCAATTCTATAAGGCAACGGTGGAACCCACAATGTTGTATGGCTCCACCTCGTGGGGATCTACGTGCGTCTCCAATTACAACAAACTCCAAACGCTGCACAACATTTGCTATCGATGGATCACAGGAGCTCCATGGTGGACAAGAAACGTCGACATCCGCACCGCACTCTACGAGACCCCTATACAAGAGAAGGTCCATGACAAGGCTCTACGAGTTTTTGACAAGATCGATGCCCTTAGGGACGAAGTTCGACAATTAGAATCGGTAAGAACAGTAAACCCTGCAAGATGGCACAAGTATCGAGTACCGAAGTCAATAACGTTTCACCCTCCATAGGCAATCTGTCATAACACGAGGAAACAGGCACACATAACAGCCTTGACACATTTCACCCTCCACAGGAGATAGACATCACCAAAGACAACAGGCTAAAGGACCCATTGCGTGCCCAAGCCTAACTAAATGTGTAATAAATAAAGTGTTTTCCTTTTATCCTTACATCCCATCCTAGAAGAATAAGTCATCAAGGATGATCTCTTCAGTCCACACCACACACTAAAAAAATATTTAAAAAAATTGTGCTTAGCGGGGCGCGCTCTAGTGGGAAAGTTGTGTACGCGCTGACTACGCGGAACTATATACACAACAACACTAATATCAACATTGTGCCTTTCTACTTCTTTGACATCTTTTGACCACGTCCCGTTCCTAATCCATTACACATGGAAACATTTCCATACATCTTTCTTAGATTCGTAGCAACAGATTTGCACCTGGACTAATTTTTTTGAGCGATATCTACAATGTTTCTCTGTCACACGACAACTACAGACCATGATGGACCTCTGTGAGTAGCTGCATTTTAATTGAAATCACCCAGTGTTCGTATTATGACTTACACCGTTGACACTGCGAATCAAAATGTAAAAAAGGAATAAATTTAGGTTTCTGATGTGTACTTTGCTTTATTCCTGTATTAGTGAGTTACATTGTCGTCATAAACCAACAGCCGTACCTGTTGTCCAATACGGCATAAGGTGTTGGTGATGATGGGTTCTGTCCATAAGGCAGTCCATCACTGCAAAATCAGTAGCCACCAGATTTCTTGGTAAACCGCTATGCTTTTTATAGTTGTGTATGACACACTTACCTTAATATCGTCAGTTATCTGGTATCTTCTTAGCCCTCTGGTTCTGTTTCTAGTCATCGTTCCTTGTGGTGAAATCTTTAAGCAGTCACTTCTCGGCGCGTATCCTAGCCAGTTTCGTTTTCTTCTCTTCACTTTTTCCATATTCGCCTTTCCTCCTTCACTACATGCAACACAAAGTGGCGTATAATTACGCATCAACCGCCTTCTCAGACTAGGTCATTAACACACGCCACTGTTTTGTGGGATAGCGATGAAGAAACTAATTTCTGTCAGAGGGGTCCAGGCGAGGAGGCGGTAAGTTATGGTTCCTTGTTGAACATCAGCATTGAGCTGTTTTGAAGAGCACGCCGCAACACGTGTGAAGCAGCCGCCCTCCGTTTCTGGCGGTGGCGCCGCTATGGCAGTCGCAGCTGTGGTGTCTCCCTCTGGTGGCAAAGGGGAAAGGTTGCCTGTTCACGTGCATTTAAGGGGCGCTGGGATCTCGCCAGTTGACTCCGTCTCCTCAAGGTCCTTTCTGGCCATACATGAGGTCTGGACCCCTCCACCATCCTCCATACCTATAAATCCCTCATTCGCCCTATCCTTTGCTACGCCCACCCTGCCTGGATCTCCACTCCCCCTACCTTTTACAAATCCCTTCAGATCCTCAAACGCCATGCTCTTCGCCTCGCTTACCGCATCCGTCTCCCCTCCCCCACGCGGATCCTGTACGACCTTATTCCGTTCCCCCACTTCCTCCTTTTCCTCGAACGATTACGGATCCTCTAAACCTCCCATAAACTCGATCCTCCTCACCCGCTGGTCTCTCCCATCCTCTCCCACCCCCGTCCGCTGCCGCACCTGTATTTCCATGTCCCACCTGCTCTCCATCTCTCCACTCTCCATACCCTCCCCCAAGGTGGCTTCTGCCAGCTCCCCTTCCCTGATGATGCCCTCCTCCACTCCATCTACCCCTCCTACCAACTTTGATCCTCCCTCACTTTTCCTGTTTGTTCCTATGGGCACCCTCTCTCCCTACTCTCCCCCTTTCCTCCCTCCTCCCTTTCTCCCCACTCCTCCCCCGGGCTTCCCCTACCCCCTTACCTCCATTCCCCCTACCATCTCCTCTGCCATTGGCGTCTTTGCTCTCCCCTCTCCCTCCCACACCCCCTTCTCCCCCTCTTGGCAGGTACCCGGACTAAGCTCACGTTACGTGGACATTCGCGCGCCGGAGATCATCGCCATCAGTTTCTCGTGTGTGTGCCATCGTGTTTGTGTTTAGTGTTCTTCGCCGTCCCACTCTTACTTTCAGCTGTGCCATCGAAGTAGTCAGTGTTTGTGCGCTGTGCGGACAGTTCTTAGTGTGTTTTTCGTCGAGTGTGTACGGCTTAGTCTTCTTTGTATTCTGTGTCTACTGTTTTTTGCCAGCTAATTTGTTCAGTCTTTTATGTGTCTTCTTTATATTTTTTCATTGTCAAACCCGAGGCTGAAGAGCAGCGTAGGATGCTGCTGCCAGCCCACCTTATGCAGAGGTGTTAAAATAACAATAAAGGAAAAAAAAAGCTCGCCAGTTGGTCAGTCTGGGTGAGTCTGCAGTCAGTCTGGGGTCAGTCTCTCGTCCCTAGCTTGCTAGTCTGTCTCTCGTCCAAATTTGTGGCGCAGCGAGAGAACTCAACGAGTGGTGGCCCAGTCGGCGACTTAGTTCCCGCATCTGAGTCTGCGCATTAGGCCGCCAGTCTGCTCGAGTTGCTCAGGCAACGGTCATTGGCAGTTGGATCGATCGGTTGGTCGGTCGTGCACTGAGACACAAGATGACTTGGCCCCCTTGAGCGTCGGCGCATGTGATGTCGCCACGTGAGTGCAGTGGGCCGCGGAGTATAGCGAGGGGTAGTGACTTTGCGGCCGACACGAGAGCAACAGGAGTCAACCCACGACATCGGTCTGGCCGGTGCGAGCTGCGACGCCGTGAGACGGGAGATCGGCGCGCCTTCCTGCGTCCGTTGAAGCGGCTGGCAGCGGGCGGTTCGGGAGAGCATTTTGGGGGTGCTGCGCCACGTCTTCGCCAGACATTGCAGTTTATTATAAGTTGAGTGATTGTAGATACGTTGTTTCATTTACTTGTTAAATTCTACTTGTTTTCTTGTTGACGTCACAAGCCGCTTTGTATTGGGGTCGTCCCACCATTCTTCTCCGTTTTCCCACTCGCGGGAAGGTGGATATTTATGAATTGGGTGGTCCGTTTTTCCCTTGTGGAGTAGGGGCAGGTTAGAGCAACCTGCGGTTCGGGTTGTTCGGTAGTCTCTCTATGAGTCTGCCGTACGTTAATAGCTGCCTCTGTCATGTTTGTCGGATTCGGTGTGTTAACGAATTTCTTGCTTGAAGTGTAACAGCCTAATTCTTGAAATATGTTTTTATCTTGCCTATCATCTTCAGCGGCGGTATATGTGTACTGTAGAGCTTATTTGGCCAACCTTGTATAATTTTATGTAAGATTGCATTTCATGAGCTTTTATTTCAATGGTCATTTTAGTATATAAAGTTGCCACCCTTCCACTGTAAGACTTTTCTTACAAGTTAAAATCAAGTTGCACCTCCGACGGCAAGTTAATCTTTTAAATTCTTAAGAAAAGTTTCGAAAGTAAATTCACGGTTCAAGCATCTTGTGAGTCATTGGGTAACATAAAACAGGTAGGTTTAGCAGAGTGAGATGTGTCAACTGAAGGGATGTGAGCACATAGAACAGTATGTGTATTGATTCCCGTCTTTGCTTTCTGCGGGGATATAAAGTTTGGCAGCTCCATTGGTTTTGTTTGAGATCATGAGGCTGTTATTCAGAGCCCATTCTCATTCATCAGACTTACCAACGTCAGAAACACGAAGTCCACACTCACTGATGTTCTCTCACGATTTTACTTCTCATCCTGTTCCATTCGCGGAAGGTACGAGGGAAGGAAGACTCTTCGTAAACTTGTGTTTGAGCAAGAGTCTTATGTTAAAAGTGCGCTTGTCTGTGGTGGGACGACGCCCTTCTTGTAAAGTCTCCAGCTGCGCCGGCCGCGGAGGCCGTGCTGTCCTAGGCGCTGTAGTCCGGAACCGCGGGACTGCTACGGTCGCAGGTTCGAATCCTGCCTCGGGCATGGATGTGTGTGATGTTCTTAGGTTAGTTAGGTTTAAGTAGTTCTAAGTTCTAGGAGACTGATGACCTAAGATGTTTAGTCTCATAGTGCTCAGAGCCATTTGAACCATTTCTCCAGCTGCAGCTTTATTGAGCAGCGCCGTAACGCAATCGCGCCGACTAAACAAACTCGTGATGAATCGTATAGCTTTTCTTAGAAGCTTCTCTACTTCTTCCGTTTATCCAACATGGTGAGCGGCGAAATATATCTGCGAATTGTAGGGACAAGATTAAAGCGGGAGTTCTATTTCTTGGTGATGTTACACTTCCTCTAAATTTGTCTGATCTTACCTTCCCCACCAAGATTAGCTTTAAGCGGCCATTCCACCTTAAATAACTCCGTACTGATGCTCATTAAAATTTGTCGCTTCTGGCTCATTCTAGTGACACGTCGCGGAATATTTTGCAATTTTAATTTCTTCGAAACACTGTGAAACTGTGTGTAATACTTTCCTGAAGCCAACTAACAAGACGTTAATCGTTGTTCTCACCTTACTAGCTCTCGTGAGCGTACAGCAAAAGTTTACTTTCGCAGTTTCGCACGTCCACATTTTTTCCGGCCTTTTTATTTACTCTTAGGAGCAGTTCGGTCTTCAGCAAAGACAACATAGGTGCAATAAATAATATTTTCATAATTCTACTGCAAAATTACTCTGAATTGCACATCTGCTGTATGACATACGTAGTCCAGTTACATTAATGTGACTGTCACTTATGTCCGTCGTCAACGTGCAATAACCACTCACAGACGTCAGGTGGTAGTACAACAACGGAGGGTTTATAAAGCGTGTCGAGGGGACGCGGAAAATGATGCATTCGTTGTCGCAGTGCCGAAAATGAGTGATTTATCTGACGTGCAAAAGGACACGATGATCGGTGTTCGGGTCAAGGGTGAAAGCATTTCCGAAACGGCTAAGTCTGTAAACTGTTCGTGTGCCGCTATGGATAAAGTACACTGTGCATGGCAAAATGGTACCATCCAAAACCGGCAAATGTGGAGCATCACAGACGCTAGATCTTAGGGGTGAAAGACAGATGTGGAGATGCTTACGGGCGAATACACGTACACCTGCTGAGCTCTTGTCAGCCCAGATGAACCAAGGGGCTACTAACATTGTCTCCACAATGATCGTTCAGCAAACGTGGCTGCATATGGGCCTCCGTCGCAATCGTCTGGTCCTTGCACCCCTGATGAATGCTACTGATCGGCGACGAAAGTTGGCTTCTGCAAGCCAGTACCACAAATGGATCTCCACTGAATCGCAACAGGTGGCTTTTCCTGATGAACCACTTTTTATGCCCCATTGGAGAGACGGCAGTTGGCTGGTACGGCGTGAAGCGTCTGTGATATGTTTTCATGGCCTCCCCCCCCCCCCCCCCCGCGTTATATCGTCTTTCTGGAAGTCGCAGTGGACCAACAAAACTATGCATCTATTGGGGACCATGTCCACCTCTACAGTCAGTTTGTTTATCCTCGCCACGATGGTATCTATCAGCAGGACAAGGCAACGTGTCACACACCTCGCAATGAACGAGCGTTGTTCTAAGCACACCAGGATTACTTTACCGTTCTACCCAGGCTACCAAACTCTCCGGGTTTAAAGCCACTCGAGCATATGTGGAAGCACCTCGACGGGCTGTTCGCTCCATAGTTCCTCATCCGGCGAACCTAGCGCAGCTGCCACGGCACTGGAGTCGGCGAGCGGTTCTAGGCGCTACAGTCTGGAACCGCGCGACCGCTAAGGTCGCAGGTTCGAATCCTGCCTCGGGCATGAATGTGTGTCATGTCCTTAGGTTAGTTAGGTTTAAGTAGTTCTAAGTTCTAGGGGACTGATGACCTCAGAAGCTGAGTCCGATAGTGCTCAGAGCCATTTGAACCATTTGAACTGGAATCGGCGTGACTCCACATCCCTGTCGGTACCTTCCAGAACCACAATGACACTCTTCCTGCAATTCTCGCAGCGGTCAGCTCTGCAAAATATGGTTATTCAGGCTTTCGAAAGGTGGTCACATTATTATGACTGGACAGTGTATAATTAATGACCCAATTTAAAAATTTTAAATACTGTCATATTCCACGCATTAAGACGTTTTATCTTAAGTTAGAAGTATTTACACAGTAAATGTTAAACTAGTTAGAAAATGTGTTACATATCCTTTGGAAGCGTAAGTCACAGCATGCAAATTACTCACACTTTGTTATTCCAGGATTTGAGAATGAGAACAGTTACCGACTTCTACAAACTTTACACTTAATTTTAAACTTATACGAAACTTTTTAGCACTGACACCCGTCACACAAGAATAAAAGAGAAAAATGTTAATCATATACTACATTTTGACAGTATTGACGTCCACTGCTGAATGTAGCTGTAAAATTGTATCCTTCTAAGACACAGTTCAGCAGTTATGACCTCCTAAAGTTTCAGATACCTCAAAAACTGGCCTTTCTCGAAACGGAGCGCGGGTTACCAAGACCATACTTATTCACTGTTTGATAATTGGTTCACTTAGCGATTTAGAAAAAACTACAGCCCCTTAAAAGGGGAATAAATTTTGAATTGGAAGAAAAAATAAAAAAACAGATTTTGTAGGCAATAACGCAGTGTTTTACAGTGCATAAAGTCGTATCTATACTATGTTGAACGTGTCAGGTATAATTAGGTATGTCGCATATTTGCGGCAACAGCGTTGGAGAAAATTAAGGCTTAAAACACTTCATTCAGTAAAACCTGTTTATTTGATATTTTTCTGATACGTTGACAGGATTTAAATAATTAAAATTGAAAAGTGGATACAAGATAGCCTTATTCGTGAAAGTCAGGGAAACAGTTTATTTTCTTGTGTGGACACAGATGAACGTTGCATTTACTACACGTGAATACTTCTTATCCTATAAAATTTGGTCTTCTACATCTTTACCTTTTGACAGTAATCTGAGAACAGTAATCTACTGCATCAGTTCGGGGAGACTTACCAGGAATCGGTTTTATACGACTCTGTTGCTGCTGCTTCTGTACTCGCTGAAGGCCTTTTCCCTGCTTGCTGAATTCAGATTGCAGTAGATCATTTTGTTTATTACGGGGAATTTTGACAGTCTCTTCCGGCAGGTGGTACACCAGCTTTGAAATCTCCATTTGTATTTCGTGGAGTACATAACCTCGGAGTTCTATCACTAATAAAATAAAATCTTCAATTAGTAGTTCATTGGAACTTCATGTCGCAATCAAAGTGGTATGTAGCAGACGAAACAGCTTTGAGGTCAAATCTTCAAATGAGTTATGAGAAACAGCTAATAAATTATTGTGTGTATACGTAAATATACGTAAATATTCTTGTGCTACAGATCAAAGGAAATATTTGATTTCACTTCGTTTTGTTCCATCAGTTGCGTGCGCCCACAAAGGAACACAAACACTTCATTATGCGTGTTTTAGACAAACAGCACTTTCGAATTCACTCGCACGTGTAAAGTGTTTGTTACATGATAATGTAATCGCGTCACAGATACTACAGGAAAAGCATATAATTCTCAAAACTGAAGATGCCTCTGTATCTAGCTGTAATTGTCCAAACAGTGACGGTAACTTCGTGTATGGGTGTGGTGAACAAAGGCACGAACAGCAAGTCGCTCTAGAAGTACACTCAGGAGACAGAAGCAGCGGTCACAGGCGTTGCTAGCTTCGTACGGGATCTACACCTAACGTCACAGACACTGGAAAGCAATTAACCTTTCACTTATTAGCTTCACTCTGGTATGGTGCGAATTCGCGACCCGCGGCATTAAGGGTGAGCTGTGTCAATTTACAGTAAGGTTTTGACATCCCTTTGATTACATTAATCTACACAAATTACTTACTTACTAACGGCAATCACAAACGAGACAAAATTACTCAATGCAAAGAGGAAACGATTAAATAGAAGCATAGAATTAATCAGAAAAGACATACAGAAACAAACGCCCAGTGTACTTAAACAGACCACCCAGAGAAAGCGAACTTTCAATTTAAAAATTTACTAGGTCAAACATTTACAAAATTAATTAGAAATGGAAACTCGCTGAATGTAAGATATTGTAGTAATTTAATTCCTCAAGTGAATCTAATTGTGGAAGCAACCAACGACAAGCCTTCGCTGAACGCCAGCATTGGCCGTCTGAGATAAACTGTACACATCAGTGTACAACAGTATGGACAGGAATTAATAAAACACAATTAAATAAAGCAATTACCAAATATGAACTCTTTCAATAAACAAATGAATTAGTACAAAACGCACTTTAAAAGGAAGCCCACCAGAGTTTGGGTCTACATGGGACTTCTAACCAACAATCGAACGCATAATTGACTTCACTTAAGTGTAATAAAACACATAGATTGCCCAAACGTGCAGAGATCAGAACGAGCTAAAAAAATTATCTATAAGTAAAAGAAACTATAAAAAATGCCGGTGATTACAGCAATTAAAATTAACGGCTCAGATCTGAAATACATACTCTCTTAGCTGCTCCGTTCCCAAAGAAATTAAAAGGAGGTACATTTGTAAATGAGTCAGAATATGCGTTAGAGTAGTAACAGACAAATGTAGTTACAAGTAGCTTGCCACTGCTACCTTACAATCTGAAAGAAGAATAAAATTTTTCAAAACCAGGAACGTTGCATAAGTAGCACAAGAAGGTGACAACATTATACAGCAACGTGTTTCTAACACCTCATTACAATTAAAGGGCAATACTGATGTCAGTGGAGAGCACCACTTTCAACCAGTTACCTCACGGTGAAGTCGGGAAATCATTCACTTGTAAACTGATCGATGCTCGTCGTTTTCAAAATGTAGCGCTAGAGAGCCTCCACAAACGCGTTCCGTGATCCAGTTATCCATCTAAATGTGAGTACCCGACAAGCGTGAAGACAGAGTTCAGCACACACCTCCATGCCAACTCAATTCACGGAACTACGTCTACGTGGGAGCGTGAACACCACCACATGCCACAGCTATACCTGCTGGCCCCCTCTTACGTTCAGTGTGGCAATAGACACACAGCACACCGCGTCCTAATACAGGCACTACACCACAGCCGGACTGGTGCGACTTCATCTACACAAAACGAAAGCATTCAAAACCAGCTAACACTTAAGCGAAGGTACAAAGCAGATCGCGCAGACAGACGGTACCTGAGACGAGCCGGGTACTAACTCTAACTACCGGTGGATTGCGGTTATCGCTGAAACAACCGTTCTTCGGTTATATCCGCGCCAATTTAACCTGACTGTTAAAACCGCTCAAAATAAGCGGTTTCTGAAATAACTGATTTTCCGATTTGTATTCCTGTTATTGTCACTAACAGCTAAAACGTCCAGCCCCATCTTACTTGCAGCCTCTGCCAGCTCTACCTTCTTCCCAGAGTAGCCCCCATTGATATTAATAGCTCCCCATCTCATTACCATTTGTTTGCCAAGTCGTATCTTAGGAGTCCCTGGTTTGTCAGTTAGAGGTGGGACTCTGTCACCTCCAAAGGTCCGAGGTATTTTGCTCTGATTGTTGCCAGAATCATATTTAAAGTACCAGGGAAGCAGGTTGCTAGCCTTACTTGCCCCGAGTCCCATTGGGTTTTACCGCTAACGGCTGAGGGACTAACCGGTGGATTTGGTAGTCTTTGCCGTATGAGCACAAAGGTGACCACGACTCAGAATATGTCCGAGATGCCCAGCCTTATTCCAAAGTAACTGGTATCCCGACTGTCGGGACCACTTACTTGGCCACTCATACGTTGCCCGCCGTTCATGAACTAGGACATGACTACAGGAACCCACACCATGATTTCTACTCTCTTCTGCAAGAAGGAAGTCAGTACCAAGACTAAGCTATCTGTGCACCGTTCAATCTTCCGACCAGTTTTGTTGTATGGGAGCGAAAGCAGGATGGGTTCAGGTTACCTTATCAACAAGGTTGAGGTTACGGATATGAAAGTAGCTAGGATGATTGCAGGTACCAGTAGATGGGAACAATGGCAGGAGGGTGTTCACAATGAGGAAATCAAAGAAAAACTGGGAATGAACTCTATAGATGTAGCAGTCAGGGCGATCAGGCTTAGATGGTGAGGTCATGTTACACGCATGGGAGAAGCAAGGTTACCCAAGAGACTCATGGATTCAGCAGTAGAGGGTAGGAGGAGTCGGGGCAGACCGAGGAGAAGATACCTGGATTCGGTTAAGAATGATTTTGAAGTAATAGGTTTAACATCAGAAGAGGCACCAATGTTAGCACTGAATAGGGGATCATGGAGGAACTGTATAAGGGGGGCTATGCTCCAGACTGAACGCTGAAAGGCATAATCAGTCTTAAATGATGATGATGATGATGATGATGATTCCTGTTATTTTCTGTAATAAACGTAGAAGTTCAAATGGCTCTGAGCACTATGGGACTTAACATCTGAGGTCATCAGTCGCCTAGAACTTAGAAGTACTTAAACCTAACTAACCTAAGGACATATCACACATCCATGCCCCAGGCAGGATTCGAACCTGCGACCGTAGCGATCACGCGGTTCCAGACTTAAGCGCCTAGAACCGCACGGCCACACCGGCCGGCAAACGTAGAAGTCGAACAAGATACATACCATCAAAACATTAAACGAAATATGCAAATAAAAAAAAGTTATTCCGTCCACCACTCCCTGCATTTCTCGGAAAGTGACAAATGGCTGAAAACAACAAAAATCATCAGTTTTTTCCTGTTGTTGACGGTCCGTGGACCCGCAGCGTAGAAGATACTGCTTAGCGACAGTATGTAATACAATGCCAGATTACTGCTATATCAGCAGTCTCGCTTTTATTACATAATTCTGCTTTGTTTCTAATTTTTTTAACATTCTGCTCAAAAATAAAGTTGTATTCGCGGATAATACCACTATTTTGGCATCACTAGTAGTCAGTGCTAAAGTATGAAAACTAAGGATGAAGAATTCAGGTTTTCGAGTTGACTTGTCCGTCTTCAAGGGCTAGAAGCAGATACAGACATATCATGTAGACACGGCCAGCAGATCAGTTACTCCTATATTTATTGTATATTTGGGATGATTTGTTGTTAAATTTTCAGTTTAGTACTGTTACCACAGTTTACTCCCACTTTTATTATTTCATACGAATGGCAGACGCATCTCTAATCTTTTAAAGGCAATGGAGCATTTTGCTATGTCACTTCGTAAAAATATTTCCAGCCAAGGGTCACCGCCATTCTCTAATGCAACAAATGTCCGGCAACGACGACGAGAAACTACCGTAGAAATCAGGTGGGGCAAGTCTTGCACACTATACGGACGCGCAAATCTTAAGCCATTACACACGGCAACAGCGACGTTATTGTGTCAGCAGTTCTCTACCAGTTCTTATGCTATGTGTTCGCTGCTCGTTTCTGTCAGCATTGTTGTTAAAATAAGACTGATCGCTTTTCACACATTCTGTAATAACGCAATTGCCGGCCGGTGTGGCCGGGCGGTTCAGTCTGGAACCGCGCGACCGCTACGGTGCAGGTTCGAATCCTGGCTGGGGTATGGATGTGTGATGTCCTTAGGTTAGTTAGGCTTGAGTAGTTCTAAGTCCTAGGGGACTGATGACCTCAGATGTTAAGGCTCATAGGGCTCAGAGCCATCTGAACCATTTTTGATAATGCAGTTCCAAACAAATGCAAATTTTGTGAATAAAAATTTGTCACTGCTTCTATAAGTAATTGATTTTTTTGTGTTTATTTACTCGATTATTGGTGAAAAATAAAAATCATCTGTTATAAACGAGACCAAACCAATACCGAAAAATACTGGTCATTCAGAACTAAAATACCGGTATCGGTTTTTCCCAGACCAATAGGCACCTAGCGAACAGCGCTTTCATACATACATGAGTTGGAGAGAAACCGTTGGGATCCACTGAGGACTGGCTTAAAGTGGTCCAACATGGTCATTAATTAGTAGGTGAATTATCCGAAACTAGTAAAACCTACATAAAAGTAATTAGGGTTTTTGGTCTTCAACCGTAAAGATTATACATGCGCGACGTCAAACATTTAACACATTGAGTAACTTGTAAAGAAATCCGGCGTCTGAAGCGGTTTTATGCATCGAAGTTCGAGTCTTTGAAGACTCGGGAGTGGCAGTGGGATGGAGAGTTACTGGTATGTAATAAGAACAATATACAACTGTACGTCATACGTATGTGAACAAACGGTTTCCAGTAGGTTCTAGAGCGTTACCAGAGTGGTCGCCGTTCCTCAGGTGCGGCGGATTTTCGTGTCTGAAACGCTCGTATGTCGGAGACGTCGTCCAGGTTGCCAGCGCGCCTGCCCCTGGCTGCCTCAGTGCGCTGCGGGTGGCCTGCATTCCGGCGCGCGCCTCGCCCACCGCTTTCTCTTCTCTCCACCCTGGGCCGAGCTGGAGAAGCCAGCCCGACCCAGCCCGGTCCGCTTCTTTTGTGCCGGAGCTTCTTTTGTTCGCCAGCCCGCTGCTCCGGGCGGCCCCTTGCGCCGAAATTGATGGAGGATTGTGAACTAATATATCACCCCGGCAGCACCCTCCGCCGCTATTAATTACTGCGCCCTATCGCGTCTGCGGAAACACACATCCGCGAGCGCCCGCAGCGGTCACCGCAGGAGGAATTGTTGCGCGTTCCTCGTGGGAGGAGGGCGTGTCGACTCGGCCAGCACTGCTCCAAGACTGCTTTGTACCTATGGAAAAAGTCTGAATGGACCTTCTAAACACCTTACAGCTCTACAGTGAACTAGCAAGAGAGCAATTTACAACTACCAAATTCGTCTAATAGCTTTAAAGGAAACGTCCACACTTTTTGGAGCCCAATAAATGATGATAATTCTAAGTAACCTCTGTAGTAGTAATAGGCACGTACTTACAAATCGTCTGAGATGAATCCGCTAGAGCAGTCAAGAACCAGCACTGACCTTTTGACATGACACCTCAAGCCACACATGTACCAATATTATTATAAATTGGTACCTACATAAATTAGTATGTTATGTGCCCCCAATGCGTTAGTTATAGTAACGACGCAGCAAATTGGCTGCCTGCCCCAAAGTACTAATCCTGAAATGTCGCGTGCACTATTCTCTGTTTAAAATCGTTACCACTCTCAGCTACGCCAAATGACATAGTAACTGCCTGACGAAGTGGTGTTGTGGTGGCCGTGTGAGTGGATTAATTGATTAATGATATTATTGTTCAAAAGCGTTATGCTAATTAGACACGATCAAAAATGTTTAAAAAAAGGTTCAAATGGCTCTGAGCACTATGGGACTTAACTACTGAGGTCATCAGTCCCCTAGAACTTAGAACTAGTTAAATCTAACCAACCTAAGGACATCACACACATCCATGCCCGTGGCAGGACCTAGCGCCTAGAACCTCTCGGCCAAACCGGCCGGCAAAAATGTTTACTACATACGTAAAACGTCATTTTTCTTCTATTCATTGCATTGTATTACAACAGCCTCATTTTAGTCTCGCTGTGTGTGTTGATGCAGTGGTTAGCACACTGGACCCTCATTGGGAAGGACGGGGTTTTAAATCCGCTTCCAGCCATCCAGATTTTCCCTAAATCGATCCAGAAAAATGCCGGGATGGCTACTATAAAAAGGTACGGGCGACTTCATTCCCCATTTTTGAAACAGTCCGAGCGTGTGCTTGGCCCCTACTGACTACGATGTCGACGTGACATTCAATCCTAATGTTCCTTCCTTAATGTAGTTTCATATTGCTTCCTACAAATATGACTGCATTTGAAGATGGCTGCCTTTGCAATGTACTATAAGAAATCTACTTTACTTCCTTTTCAAATTTATGAGATAGCAGCTGGCCAATACGAGTCTCGCACGCCAGCGAGTTGGTAATACTTGAAAGCAAACAACAAAGCATTCTCCCTCTTACATCCTCCAGCCACGCAGTGCCAACGTAATTACTCTTCTGCCCGTGAGGTAAGGGGCCAAATTTCCTCAGTTTACAGCCGGATTCACCAGCATAAATTAAAATTAAGCACAATATTACTGTCCCGGTAAATATTTTTCTCCATATACATGTTCCGCAAGTCACCGTATCGTACATGGAGAGGGTACCTAGTACAACCTCTGTCCATTTCCTTCCTGTTCCAGTCGCTAATAGATCAAGGGAAAACAATTTCCTATACTTCTCCGTACGAGCCCTAATTTCTCTTATCTTCGTATTTCGTGTACCCTACTTTGGTAGCAGTAGAAACGCTCTGCATTCAGCTTCAAATACCTGTTCTCTAAATTTTCCCTATAGTGTTCGCGAAAAAAACGTTGTCCTCCCTCCAGGGACTCCCATTTTCTTTCACGAAGTATCTCCGTAGTAGCGCTGTGTTCATCGAACAGGTAACAAATCTAGTAGCACGCCTCTAAATTGCTTCACCGTATTCATTCAATCACAGCTTGCGCGGATCCCAAATACTGTAACAGAACTCAACAATGGGTCGCACTAGTGCTCTGTACGCAGTCCCCTTTATAAATGGGTTGAAACTCTTCGATAAAGTCGAAGTCGACCATTTGTGTTTTGTTTGTTACTGGGCAGAAATGCTACACTCTTAAAAAGCTCTTGATGATAATTTTGGATTCGGCTGTCAGTTGCTAGATGCGCATTATTAAAAAAAGGTGGACTGCACGAATACCTTATTCGGACCGTTTGATGACCGTTCCGCTATAGAAAGTGGAACAAAAGGACAACTAAGTGAGTTCAGGTTGTCGCAGTTCAGTAGCATATACATACCAAAGAAAAATTTAAATAATATTGTGGCAAAACAGTCACAGACGACACACACCTCGATTCACTATTGCCAGTTTCGTTCTTCAGACGCAGCCATCATATTACAATCGTTGCCCTGGAGTTAGCCCCACTCGGTGTCACCTCATCATTTGCTGTGGCGACGTGGTACTTTCGACGCCCGAATGTGCTACTGCCAGGATAATGAGTATCTGATGATCCTGGTTATCTGATGAGCGAAACCGGTAATAGCGGATAACAATGTATACAATCTCCGGCTGTTTTATCTGAATGGTAAATGCATTGGTCACGGTGTACCCGGCATGCAATACTTGTATTTGCCAAAAAACTGCTTAAATAAAAGAAATCATTTGGATCAAATCTCATATCAACTACAACGAAATAGCAGCCCAAACAACAAAAGATGTAAACGAAAGTGCAAGATAGCTGAGATAAAACCATATAAGCAAACTTCCTTTTCACAATTAAACGGCAAATACTGCTTATGTATGAGTGGTAAAGAAAATAAAGACGAAAAAATTGGATAAAACCTACGCTGGTGTACATCTGTTCTGCAAAGCCCCGAGACGTGAAAAAATAGCGTCCATTTTATGAATGCGCCACAACCATGGATATTTTGCCTCCTCCTTGTATGAAAATCAGCATAATTTAACACTTACCTCTATCGACGTCATAACCCAAAAAAACATGAACTAAATCGAGTCAGTGTGAATCTCATGAGTGCAGCAAGAGCTAACTTTCTAAACAGGGACTTGAACTTTCCTTTGTGCTTTCAGGTTACCGCTTTGCATATTTTCTGCACAAAAGTCTAAATGTAAAGATTGGTGTCCTTTTGAAGAAATAACGGAATAACCTTGTTAGAACCAACACTCGGTTATCTATCGATTTGTAGTAAGGAGTGACATCGTATTTTTGTGGTGGTATCATTCTGGTAGCAGGTATGACGTCAGGCCTCTAAGCGCGTTTCTGGCCATTGAATTTGCAGAACTATGAGGGCAGAATGCAACAAAAGTCAAACCAGTATGCGGAGTGGTACGTACTTAGATGTGCAAACGATTAACATTTCAGCCAATGGTGAGCAGAAGAACCACCGTTGCAAGCCTCCTTGTTAACTGAAATTTGACTAATTTTGACTTCGTAGCCTTCTCATGAAATGTATTTTATAGGATACGATATCTTACTTTAAGAAATACCCTCCACCAACGAGTACAGACGTAGATCGTGAACGTCCAACTATTTATTAACAAGGAGCCCGAGCCTGCTCGTCAGCACCGATTTCGTCCAAATGTACGGTGGTTGCGGACAATGGCCTGAAATGAAAGTGACAGAAGGGGAACTCCAGATGGCAAAGAGTTTAGAAAACAGTGCTTCTCGGAGCGGTCGGGCGAGGCACGATCCGTTAACGTTAGCATAGTCTCCACGAGAGACCTTGGCGCGACGGAAAGAGAACAGAACGGCAATTCGTGGATCGTGGTGTAGAAACCTGTGGGAACATCTTTATTTTTTTTATTTTATACGTTAAGTACAGCGCAAATAAACCGAAATAACGCTCCATATATTGTATTTATTAGTATTTTCACGAGAGGCATCGTAAGGCAAAGGATATTGTGGGACTTTGCATAAGTTTCTAGGAAGGGATTGTAAGCCCTAAACGAGAACTTCGTACATAAAATTACTTTCTTTTGGTGTTTTACATCTGATGGTTTACACGTGCGGGTGTGATATTATAAAGACAGGGGAATTAACCGACCGCACGCAGCTGCCGAAAGCTTCACGAAGAAAATGAAACAAATGCAATACGAAATCATGTACGCTTTAATTATAATCCCTTCTTGGAAAATTATTTGCAGAGTTCAAAAAATGGCTCTGAGTACTATGCGACTTAACTTCTGAGGTCATCAGTCGCCTAGAACTTAGACCTAATTAAACCTAACTAGCCTAAGGACATCACACACATCCATGCCCGAGGCAGGATTCGAACCTGTGACCGTAGCGGTCACGCGGTTCCAGACTGAAGCGCCTTTAACCGCACGGCCACACTGGCCGGCTGCAGAGTTCTCGTGGGTGTAAGTACACTACATTCTTGGAAATTATTTGCAATGAGAAATGTTATTTGCCTGTCCTTTTCAAGTCTTTTATGAAGATATTAAAAAACAGAATGTATGGAGCATTTTTTCGGTTTATATGAGGTTTAAGAACGGTAAAAACTGAAAATAGAGAAAGTAGTTTTGCATTGGAGCTCGACCCTACGACACTCGGACACCGTTCAGTGCTCTTTCCACTGGTCCAGTCGCTGCGTGGAGACTATGATAACATAAATATCTTATGTCTCCCGACCAGCGCCATAATCACTATTATGGCTAATCGCTTGGTCGTCTGGAGCGCTCCACTTCTGTCTATCTCATTTCTATCCAAGCGCAGCATCCACTATGTGGTCTTGTCCCCTGTTCGCCGATTGCGCATACACATGAGAAGCTCCGTCATCCACCATACTGAGTTGGGATACACGCATTCGGCTGTTTTACTCAATAACATATCGCGTTTTAGTGGTGTTTTATTTTTACGGACGACGGATGTTGCGTATCGATTTCCGAGCTTTTTAGCGCTAATGTTTTATTGTATGGCCGGCCGTGGTGGTCTCGCGGTTCTAGGCGCGCAGTCCGGAACCGCGCGACTGCTACGGTCGCAGGTTCGAATCCTGCCTCGGGCATGGATGTGTGTGATGTCTTTAGGTTAGTTAGGTTTAAGTAGTTCTAAGTTCTAGGGGACTGATGACCACAGCTGTTAAGTCCCATAGTGCTCAGAGCCATTTGAACCATTTTTATTGTATGTTACCCTGATTATGTAGCTCTATGTGCCCTGAAACAAGTAATCATCTAAAAATAGAGGAGTAAATAAAGCTGAAGCTGTTTATTAGCACCCAAGGAAACAAAAACTGTCCGGAAAATCTTTGTAATTGATTCGTGTTACTGAACAAGTGAAGTGCCCATCACAAACAATGCAGGGAACAGTGATTTCTGCTGAAACGTCTGCTGCTGTTACACATCCCCCACATGCGAATCTCCCACGTGCTCTGTCCCGAGTATTTCACAGTGTCATTACGTTTGAGTTGGGAGAGGAACATACGTGCTTAGCAACCAGCTGAGTGCAACTCTAAGAAGTGCTCACGATGAAACATCACGCGTCGTTTTGGGGTGTTTTGTGGAGCAGAATTCGCGGAAAACGTTGGCAGTGCTGCTTGCACGAGAGTTTGAGACTAGGAGTGTTTTGGCAAAGCCTCCACCATATGTGGCAATGTAAATCTTGGGTAAAAAGGCGGCCGTTTCCTGTGTCTTCTGTGATGTTCATTAACAAGCCTCAGTGCCGTGTCACTCTTTCTTGAAAGTGATTTCCGGGCCTGTTTTATACTGTCCACCGTGTATAAGCGTCCGTCGTAGGTCATACTTCAGCGGATGAACTTTGACTAAACACTTTCGTAGTGCCCGAGAGTAGGTTATTTATAACAGTCCGCCGGTAAATGTTTACACTGTCGTCCGCTTTGCAGTTACATCGTGTGTAGATTACATATATTCTGGTACTGGACAATACATCTGAAGGAAGCGTGGATTTCGTTGTTCTCTGTTTTGGAGAATTTACAGAACCAGAGCAGATGAAACATTACAGGCCATAAGGGCATAAGTGACTGCCACGGCGTAAAAATATTGGCAGCATTCTCTCGCCGGTAATGAGAAAAAGGTTGCTGTCGTTCTCACCACCACCAGCCGGTGAGAAACATGCTTATAATCTACAGCTTGGCACACAAAGCTACAATGAGGACTCAACACCTTGGGGAATACATCAGTCGTTCATAGCAATAGTCTCTTAAATTACGCCCCATGTGCTGAAGAGATCAAATTCTCGAAATAATTTGTACCAATACCTTCAGATTAGCTGCACTATCCAGAGTATTTAAAGCTACAAGGAATACTTTTAATTTATGATGATTTCTCACAGGTTCGTGAAATCCGTGTATCTAATAAGAAAGCTATGCAAGATGAGTGGGATCGTTAACGGGAATATAAATTTAGTGATATCGAAAGGTGATACGATACCGGAAGACAAGTTCAAATGCCCATCAGATCGTTCGGAAATAAGTTTTCCGTTATTTCCCAGAATCTTTATAGGCGAATGCTGCCATGGTTCCGTTAAAAAGGGCACGTTAGACTTGCTTCTTCTTTCTTCCATAATCAAGATTGTACTCCGAAGCTTGTTCCTCGTCTTCCCTCCTTCTTAGTAAAAAGATATTTGAATTCAGCAAACAGTATAATTATTCCAGATAATTTCCCCAAAAAATCTCCAATCAAACGTATATAATTCTGTATTTGTGGATTTCACCAAATGTCATATTCTGTACCTTTTGTCTGCGTGATTAACGAATCATAACTAAAAAGTTCTTCAATTCGTCAAACATCTCTTAATTTGTCGGAAAATCACTTACATTTAATTGTGGCCAGGACAGATGACATGCCTGGATTTTGGAAACTGTTTTGTAACTTCTCTGGTAGATTAAAACTGTATGCTGGACCGATACTTGACCCTGAACTTGCATTGCCTTTCAAAAACAATTTTCTTACCTACTGAACTATCGAGGCGCGACTTTTGACTGGGCTCTGCAGCCACAGTCTAGACGGCATCCCTTCCGACTATTTTCCTGTCTTTCTCGAGTGCGAGTTCTGCTAGGTGTATAAGAGAAATTCTGTGAAGTGCAGAATGTTGAAGAAGCGTTACTGGTGGGAACAGAGCCGTGAGAGCGGTCCGAGAAACACATTTGGGAAGGAGAAGTTTCGGGTTCGAGATCCGATCGTTCACACAGTATTAATTTGCCAAGAAGTTTCAAAACAAACTTGTTTTTGAAGGAACCATCATTCATTTGCCTTAAGCAATTTAGGAGTACTATAGAATGTCTGCGTGGGAAACTGAATCTTAGTAGACGTGAAATTGCGTCTATTGTATGACATACTACGCCTCTTCTCTCGATGAAAGTTTTGACCATGATCTCCCCGCAGGATGGGGCCGTTGAGTTTAGTGGCACCTGTGGATATATTCAAGAGGTCTAAGTTATGTATCGACATTGGGATTCACACTCCCTTTTTCCTTCCAACAGCAACAGCAGAAACGTTATATTACAATCCACACGCGTCCATGATTCACGTTCAGTAAAGAATCACACTTAAAGCAGAACACTCAAGATCCGAAAGGAAAAGCGTCCACTGGTTGCAAATGAGGAAAGCCTTTCCTATTTACATGATTGAACATCTAGAACGTACTCCTGCCATTAATGACATGCATCACCATTTATCGCATTTGTGAGAAACGAAGTTTATCGAAGTGAACAAGAAAAACCATTTTGACGCTTTCTGACAGCGTAGTAATTTTATATTTCTTCTTTTGCAGGTAATACCAACCTCCACCAGAAATAATATCGGGAAACTCCAAGAACTTGTTCCAGCACACAGTAAGCACAGGCTAAAAAAACTTACATCGTCTTTGAATATATTAGTGATTAGCTATGGAGCACTTTTCTACTCTCTAGATTATTCCTACTAATTTTAACCAGCTTCCTATCAGGTTTGTATCTAGTAACAGGCTGATGGGTTTTGCAGTCAGATACTCAAACATAATTCAAATTTCAAGACTGGTAATGTGTACTCCTCAGCCACGTATTGGAAATGCGGAGCGCAGTGTGTGCATAGCGGTCATAGTGTATTGTTGTCACGCAGGGGAGTTTGATGTGAATATATTTTGTTGATAGTGGTCCGTCCATTTAGTTCTTGTGCTTCCTGATTCACCTCTTTTTCTGCTTCTCCTCTATTGTTACTTTTTTTCGTAGCTGTACTTGTAAAAGCACGAGTGAATTGATACGTAAAGCAAAATTCAGATTTCATATATAGCCAGCCCTGAGTAACATTGCAAAACAGTAATGTACTACAGTATTGTTCTCCTTAGGCTGCTCAATAATGTTGTGCACTAATACTGTGATTCGAAATGTTGGACGATAGAGATTCTGCTGCTGTGATAATTTGTCTACTTTTTTGCAAGCAGAAAAAGAAAGTGGATTGAAAATTGCTTCGTGGAGCGTCAAAGATATCTCAGAAAACTGCCTGAGACTGAACGAAAAAAAGAGTATCGTAATCAACATTTGATGCTTCATTGAAAAAGCTCCTCCCATACACTGGCGTCCCCACAGGTAGGCACTTGCCAACCTCACCCCCCATAACTGCAGCGGACGATCGTATGCCCATTATAAAAAACCCACATAGTTCAATAAGACACACTTCCACCAAGTCAGCACTTATCTATTACGCTACGATACCGGGCACCCAGCAAGTGTTTCGAAGACTTGAGATTTTCAAGTGCAGTTTGACCTTACATTATTTGAGACTTTGTTACGGAAACGTATCATGCAGTAATACGCGCATTAAAGGCTTACGCTCGGATAAGCAATGTGCACATGAAGATAAATATCCATATATACTTTTATTCGTAACTTCCCATTAATTAGATTTCTTAAAAAGATCTTCCTTCGTGGCTGTTCCCTGTATTTTCTGAGCAACAGATCATACTATTCATCACTCGTAATTAACACTTCTGTTTTTTCTCCTTGTCTCCCCTTATATCTCATCAATGCTGGCAATGATTAATGTGTTTCGGTGCACTCTAATACTCATGTTCTTTCATCTTGTTCAGAACTCAGTTTCCACTCCATTTGTTTATTTAGGACGTGAGAGACTCTCAGTGATATTGTCAACACCACCCACAGACGCACAATATTTTCGGGAAACGCAATATCTTTCCCAATTCTTGAAGTTCTCAATATTATTGTGCAGTCTCTTAATCTCACTCCTAGTCGGTTAATGTTACTGCACATTCGGGAAATACCACAAATAGGAGAGACCGCCTACAGGCATCTTAAGAGACGAACAATGGTGAAGATGAATGTGTTCGATATGTAGACGTGAGATCGGAGTTTACCATTTAGTGAATGAAGCAGTGGTGGCAGGTTATGTCGTGCTAACGTTCTACAGCATATTTTAAATATCGTACCAAAGTATGTTACAATACTTTTTCCGTGATAATTAGAAACCAGTGTTACAGTCCTGAAATAATCAGCCGCGCTATCATCAACTCGCAGAAGGGATGCAGCTGTCTCTTTCGGGTGTCAAAGCTCTGATGTAATCCCTTCTGGCACTATGAGTGCTCAGTTGCTCACAGCACCATGACAGTAATTTTGTTTCAAGGTGCGTGTGTCGTACTACGCTGGCGTAGAGTGTGAAGGATTTCTCAACAGCAGTCCGCGCAGTGGCACGTGTCAAGGGCACTATTTGTCAATTCACCTAGGATTCGATACCCGCTCCTATATTCATGGCTTGTCACTGTATTTTATTCCTCGTAATGTGAAATTATGCGTTATAAAATGTTAATATGTGTAAACAGTTCAATTTCTATAAGTAAAATTAAACATGTGTATTTAATTTACATAATTATGAGTAGGTACTGGGAGGTCAAGAAGCTTGCACAGGATAGAGTAGCATGGAGAGCTGCATCAAACCAGTCTCTGGACTCAAGACAACAACAACAATTATTACGAGTACTACCCTTGAAAGTCAAAAGGGTACAGATGGTGGTAAAAAACCGATTATACGAGGAAATTTGGTATGAAATCGTTTTATGTAGGTAACTGTAGATGCTAAACTAAAGAGGCCTTTTCAGATAGATCTCTGGAGGAGAAAGTGCGACTTAAAGAGTTAGGTAGATATACTCCAAATGTAATCTATCAGCAGCAGGGCATGGGAATAGGCTCACTTTGGCTCAAACTGTGTGAGTAGAAGCAGGTAGATGCCCCTTTCGGTTTCCTAGAATATTTCGCTTGAGTGGGCCATAGGACAAGGTAAAGTGTTCTCTAAAGATTTCCACGTACGGTATTAGAACCTTTGGGCAGCTGTTCATTTAATGGCGCGGTAGCCCAGTGATCATGTGAACCGGCAGGCAATTTGTCGGTTCCAATTCGATTCCCGCTATGTTATATAATGTTATCCTTTCCATGACTTCCGCCAACAGCTGCGTGTTTTTAACGTTCCGACGACAACGAAGTTTAAAATCGGATTGTTCTCTTAAGGATGAGTAAAGAAATCGGCTGTACACCTGTCAAAGGAACAAGCCCGGCATTTGCCTGGAGCGATTTATGGAAATACAGGATCCAGATGGTCGGGCCCAGGATTTAACAGTTATCCTCTGGAATGCGAGTCCTGTGAGCTGACCATTGCGCCACTTCCCACGCTGCTCCAAACGCTAATAAAATGGAAAGAAGCCTTCATAACTGGTATATTGCGAAGTACCCATCTGCTAAGGACTACGCAGCAGTTTCCAGATATAAAGGTAGATGCAGAAATAAAGAATTCCCTACGGAAGTAATCACGTTAAAAGAAATCCTGGAGGTAAGAAGTCAGCTCCAGTGAGGAGTCGGCGCAAAATCTGGAACAAGAATTGCGACGCAGGCGCGTAATTCACGCTCATTCGTGCTCTGAGACTGCCATCTGTATGCCGCGCTCTACTTTGTCCGAGTTTCCATAACTTGTGATTGCCGTCGCGGGTAATACGATAAGAAGGCGGGCTGCGCGCTAGGCCGGCAGTTAGAATAGGAATGCGGGCCCGGCGCTGCCCTGCTGCGTACACACGCGCGCTCATCCCGGGCCGCACGGGCGCCACTCTATATAATCAACCGGCAGTGCGCGCGCCCTGAATTTGTAAGTCTGCTGCGGCACAGCGCAGGGCACCGGGCGCGGAATTATATTTTAGTGCGCGACCACTTTGCGAGATGGCGCCGTAAAATACTCGAATTCGGCGCTCGCGGCAACACAATGGCTGGCCACGCTGCGGCGCTGCCCGTTTCCGCTTCCGACCGCCGCGCAGTCCTTGAACGCTGTCCAGCGGTTGAACTCCGACCAAAAATTTATGGTTTGCCCCGCTGCCGGTTGAGGGCCCTCCGTTCCGCTGCGTCGCTATTGGCTGCCGGGGCAATTTATGCCAAGTGTTGCATTTTCCATCCGCACGCATCGCTAATTGCCCGCAGAGTTGCAGCGTTTTTTTAGCGGGTCGTGTCCGCTTACGAAATAGTGCGTCATAGCTCTGCCCGCCTCTGTAACGCACAGTATTACGGTATGATTCCACCAAGGCGTACCTTGTTTTGCTCCTGCCGTACAAGTTTTTTTCCACTGTATTTGTCAGCAAAAATACAGGACATTTCTCGTATAAGTGCAGGTACTTCTATTGATGACTAAGGACAGTGTACTGGACATCATTATATCAGTATTATTTCGCTTCATTAGCACACTGCCGGCCGGGGTGGCCGAGCGGTTCTAGGCGCTACAGTCTGGAACCGCGCTACCACTACGGTCGCAGGTTCTAATCCTGCCTCGGGCAGGGATGTGTGTCATGTCATTAGGTTAGTTAGGTTTAAGTAGTTCTTAGTTCTTGGGGACTGATGACTTCAGAAGTTAAGTCCCATAGCGCTCAGAGCCATTTGAACCATTTGCTGATACGAGGATGCAAAACGTATAGTCTATACTGACATGCATAGTTCGTGGCACAGTTACGACAGTGCAGAAAACATCAGCTGGTAAATTATGGGATTACTTTGTGGGGAGATTGTTAGATGCAGAGAAAAAAAACAACTAACTCTCTCAAGTGGATACATACTTAGTTACCTATACCCATAAGACCCTGTACGTCAACTGACGAGCCAAAACGGCACGACCACTACGACTACTTCACAAGGCAAGACTCAACACTGTCTGGTGGCGATGCGGAATGTAGTGCAGTAAGGAAAGTACGTAAATGAAGCAGAAAGATATAGGGAATCCTCCTAGGGACGATATGGGCCACAAATGTGTTACGGAAGTGATCCGATCACCGGATCAAAGGCGCAGGAAGTTAATGCGTGTGTATGTGTAATGTCCTAGCTCGAGGACGGTTGTATAGAACTATAGAACGTGAATGGGCTGAAGCTATATAAGTGGGATAGCAAATTCCACGGATGGTCAAAATGAATGCATTCAGGACAGACAAAATACCATCACCTAGAAGCAGGTTAAGAATATTGGGGGATGAATAACCCATTTTTCAGTTACTTAGGGTCGGTGATAGTATCTGATGACTATGCTTGGATAAGCGTGTAAAGTTACTATATTAAATTCTAAGCGCTATTGACCAGAAAGGGTCAAATTAGTATGGCAGAATTAATGTAATTGCGTGAAAGGACGTACAAGGTCGCCTTCATCGTCCTTAATATCCAATGACCGACAGAGGCCATTCTGGATAGTGCTATCGGATATGTACCAAAATAGTGTCTTTATGCGAGTCTTTCGCCTTTTGGGCGATCTGTATTAATGTTGGACCCTGCCTCTTTAGGCAGTTTGTAGTTTTTGTGTGTTCCGAAGAAGGCGTGGTTATCCGCGCTGAAACCCAGGTCAACATCCGGTTTCTATTTGCAATCGAGGCAGATGCTTTATAATCATTAAATTATTCACGATTGCTGACGCGCTGCAATGTTAAAAGTTCTCAAGAAAATGTAAAGGTTCTTCAAACTTGAACAAAGTTTACGATTTTAAAGCAATAATTTCACAGTACAAAGCTTTCACTCAGAAAAACAGTAATTTATTTTAAAGGAACTGCAGAATATCTTTGGATGACCTTTAACAAAAACCTTTTACTGGGAAAGTGATCAATAAGTAACACTACACTTCACATGAACCAATTAATAACAGTTTTAGCAATTTGCAGTGGGATCGAACGAATAATGACAATATCCAAAATTTCTTTACAAAGGATGATGATGATGATGATGATGATGATGTTTGGTTTGTGGGGCGCTCAACTGCGCGGTTATCAGCGCCCATACAATTTCCCAACCTTTGGTCAGCCCAATTTCGCCACTTTCCTGGATGATGATGAAATGATGAGGACAACACAAACACCTAGTAATCTCGAGGCAGGTGAAAATCCCTGTCCCCGCCGGGAATTTACAAAATATAACATGCCCCAAAGGGTGCAATTATACTAATAATAATTCTAGCGTAGAAGCAACCGATGATTGGAATAAAGGGCAAAAACCTGATCTAGAAAACAAATAATTCTGAACAATACATGATAATCGCAATTAGCGGGGACAAGATGTACATACAGTGAATACCATGAGCGAAATTCTTAACGCCCACCAACTTTTTTATTAAAGCGTCAGCATGCGAACTTATTTCTTTAAAATATATAAAAATAAAACAACAGTGAAAAAATACACCAGACTCAACACACAACCTGGAGGTATGTTAACATACAAAACTAAAACCCTTTTCCTTAACATTGAATTTAATGACCACTTGGAGAGCACAAGCTATTAAAGCAAATTGAGTCAAATAGTCTGAGGGGTAACACAAAACAAATATAATGTATCTTGTATCAGAATTCCGTGTCGGAGTGACCTCCTCTAACGTCGTCGCTTATAATGCTAGTCCCGGCTACTCACTGAGCCCGACCGCTCGGCAACCACTACTCAACAGTGTACTGCTAGACCGCTGCTTGAAAACAAGTATCATAAGCCCCAACCACGCTAGAAGACTCTCGGTCATGCATACCAGTACAAGTGTCATTAGCAATCAAGTTTAACATAGGCGACTCGAGCACAGAGCATACATTGGTGAACATTAAAATACGGGGACCTCAGCTGCGTGAACACAGAAATCACCTGTAAGTGCGGTGACACAATTTCAACCGAGTGTACAAAATATAAATTAGAAATACACACGGGTGCTACGGCAAAATCAAAAGGAACAGTCAATCCCAGGTAGATGCCGTGTATCTTGACTTCCGCAAGGCGTTCGATACAGTTCCCCACAGTCGTCTAATGAACAAAGTAAGAGCATAAGGACTATCAGACCAATTGTTTGATTGGATTGAAGAGTTCCTAGATAACAGAACGCAGCATGTCATTCTCAATGGAGAGAAGTCTTCCGAAGTAAGAGTGATTTCAGGTGCGCCGCAGGGGAGTGTCTTAGGACCGTTGCTATTCACAATGTACATAAATGACCTTGTGGATAACATCGGAAGTCCACTGAGGCCTTTTGCGGATGATGCTGTAGTATATCGAGAGGTTGTAACAATGGAAAATTGTACTGACATACAGGAGGATCTGCAACGAATTGACGCATGGTGCAGGGAATAGCAATTGAATCTCAATCTAGACAAGTGTAATGTGCTGCGAATACATAGAAAGAAAGATCCCTTATCATTTAGCTACAGTATAGCAGGTCAGCAACTGGAAGCAGTTAATTTCATAAATTATCTGGGAGTACGCATTAGGAGTAATTTAAAATGGAATGATCATATAAAGTTGACCGTCGGTAAAGCAGATGCCAGACTGAGATTCACTGGAAGAATCCTGAGGAAATACAATCCGAAAACAAAGGAAGTAGGTTACAGTACACTTGTTCACACACTGCTCGAATATTGCTCACCAGTGTGGGATCCGTACCAGATAGGGTTGATAGAAGAGATAGAGAAGATTCAACAGAGAGCAGCGCTCTTCGTTATAGGATCATTTAGTAACCGCGAAAGCGTTACGGAGATGATAGATAAACTCGAGTGGAAGACTGGAGGAGATACGCTCAGTAGCTCGGTACGGGCTTTTCTTGAAGTTTCGAGAAAATACCTTCACCGAGGGGTCAAGCAGTATATTGCTCCCTCCTACGTATATCTGGTGAAGAGACCGTGAGGATACAATCAGAGAGATTAGAGCCCACACAGAGGCATACCGACAATCTTTCTTTCCACGAACAATACGAGACTGAAATAGAGGGGAGAACCGGTAGAGATACTAAATGTACCCTCCGCCACACACCGTCAGATGGCTTGCGGAGTATGGATGTAGATGAAGTTGTAGAATCCAACTAAATTATATCTTAAAACGCTCGGGTACATCAAAACTACATCAAAACTCGCATTAAACTAGTTCACAAATGTACAATTTAGTGCTGTCGTAGAGTCAATTATGATCCAATGCAGAGGTAACGCCCAAACCTCCTCAGACAATATCTGGCGGAATAACAAGGTTGTCGAATATGATCTCTGCTCGTCAGTAGATGGTGCTGCCTTAAGACATTTACGAGAGTCCACGTCTGACAGCGTAAATTCTCCATTTGACAGATAAATGAACCAAGTCCGCATAGCAGTCAACGACCCCCAAGAGCCTAGGCTCCCCAGCTAGTCGCAAGCCCTGCCGGGGCCGGCCAAGTCGACGTCCACATAGCGAGGTACTTTCTAGGCTCCTACTGCCCTCACCTCTCCTGCGACCCCTTTTCTCTCCAACAGAGCACGCCACTTCACGATGTATTCGCAACTGACGACCAAAGATCAAAATTGAAAGCAAGAGTGGATATCCGGAGAGCCTCCATTGCTCAGTCTGTAGTGCCCTGCTCCCGATCCATTGTTAAGACAGTTGATTCGTAATAAATGTTCTTCAATTCAAGTGCCAGTGCGATGGAGCTCTGTCATGGTAAAAAGTGAATTTCCGTTTCTCTCTCGCAAATCTGAAAAAACGATGTCTAACTCTCCCAGGTATATCATTCGCCCCTGTAAAACGTCATACGTCAACATCTGAATGGCACAAAGAAAACTTTGTTTCCATGCCAAGTTTTCATTTCACGTTTCTGACTTGATTCGTGTGCGAGATAACTGTGTAGTGAAATCGGATCAATCTTTTTGCAACATGCTGTAGTACATGAAAACCTGCCCGTACCTGGAAGCTAAGTGTTGCGAATTGCCCGTTAGCGCGCGTGCCAGCGTTGCGTGCCAGACCAGCGGGCGGCGGCCTCATGAGCTCGCCGCGTTGCTCTGGGCCGTGTCCCACTTGGCGCCGCCGAGGCTTCGCGCGCTAAGAATAGGCGTGGCCGCGCGTCCGGAAGTTTGCGGCAGGTGGGTGGTCGACGGCCGGCTGGGCGCCAAGTCGTCACTGCCTCTAGCGCCGGCGATTACCGTCTGCCGCAGATACCAGGCCAACTCAATGTGCAGACACTGTGTGACCGCACACTAATACCCACTCACCGATAAGCCATGTACGCAAAAAAAACAGGAATTGTTTTCAAAAGCTACACTACTGGCCATTAAAATTGCTACACCACGAAGATGACGTGCTACAGACGCGAAATTTAACCGACAGGAGGAAGATACTGTGATATGCAAATGATTTGCTTTTCAGAGCATTCACACAGGGTTGGCGCCGGTGGCGACACCTATAACGTGCTGACATGACGAACGTTTTCAACCGATTTCTCATACACAAACAGCAGTTGACCGGCGTTGCCTGTTGAAACGTTGTTGTGATGCCTCGTGTAAGAAGGAGAAATACGTACCATCACGTTTCCGAATCTGATGAAGGTCGGATTCTAGCCTATCGCGATTGCGGTTTATCGTATCGCGACATTGCTGCTCGCGTTGGTCGAGATCCAAGGACTGTTAGCAGAATATGGAATCGGTGGGTTCAGGAGGGTAATATGGAACGCCGTGCTGGATCCCAACGGCCTGGTATCACTAGCAGTCGAGATGACAGGCATCTTATCCGCTTGGCTGTAATGGATCGTACAGCCACGTCTCGGTCCCTGAGTCAACAGATGGGGACGTTTGCAAGACAATAACCATCCGCACAAACAGTTCGACGATGTCTGCAGCAGCATGGATTATAAGCTCGGAGACCCTTGACGCAGCATCACAGGCAGGAGCGCCTACGATGGTGTACTCAACGACGAACCTGGCAAAACGTCATTTTTTCGGATGAATCCAGGTTCTGTTTACAGCGTCATGATGGTCGCATCCGTGTTTGGCGACACCGCGGTGAACGCACATTAGTAGCGTGTATTCGTCATCGCCATACTGGCGCACCACCCGGCATGATGGTATGGGGTGCCACTGGTTACACGTCTCGGTCACCTCTTGTTCGCACTGACAGCACTTATAACAGTGGACTTTACATTTCAGATGTGTTAGGACCCGTGGCTCTACCCTTCATTCGATCCTTGCGAAACCCATTTCAGCAGGATAATGCATGGCCGCATGTTGCAGGTCCTGACGGGCCTTTCTGGATACAGAAAATGTTTGACTGCTGCCCTCGCCAGCACATTCTCCAGATCTCTCACCAATTGAAAACGCCTGGTCAATGGTGGCCGAGCAACTGGCTCGTCACAATACGTCAGTCACTACTCTTGATGAACTGTGGTATCGTGTTGATACTGCATGGGCAGCTAGCTGTGCCTGTACACGTCATCCAAGCTCTGTTTGACTCAATACCCAGGCGTATCAAGGCCGCTATTACGGCCAGAGGTGCTTGTTCTGGGTACTGATTTCTCAGGATCTATGCACCCAAATTTGGTGATAATGTAATCACATGTCAGTTCTAGTATAATATATTTGTCCAATGAATACCCGTTTATCATCTGCATTTCTTCTTGGTGTAGCAATTTTAATGGCTAGTAGTGTACTTATTTTCAAATTGTTTACAAAACAAGTATCCCCCTTCAAAATACTCTCCATTACAACTAATACATTTGTCCCACCGGTGCAGTCATCTTTAGAAGTAGCTGACAACTCTTCCTTCTTTCTTTTCTTGACTTCTTCGGCGTTGTCATATCTGTGTACTTCCATGCCCCTTTTCATGCATGGAAATAAGACTAAGTCGCACGGAGCCAGGTCAGGCGAGTAAGGTGTGTGGGACAGCGGAATAATGCCGTTTTTAGTCAAAGGTGGAAAACCCAATCTCCTGTCTGCCACAAGCCGGGTCTTTTTTTGACGGTCACTGTTGCACAATCTCCGGCAGTTGATGAATTGTCTGTCGACGGTCCTTGAGCACAAGCTCTCGAATTTCTTCGATGTTTGCATCGATAAGGACAGTTGATGGACGCCCATAACGAGGTTTGTCATTAGTCTAGATGTCGCCATTTTGAAATCGAGCAAATACTTGAGTTTTCCTCATGACGTCATCTTGGCAAGACGTTTTCAACATTAAAACAGATTCAGGAACGTTTTTACCGAGTAGAAGACAAAATTTCACTGATGCACTTTATTTTCTCAAACTTCGTTTCAGACAAAACGAAACAAGAACGATTCAGCGTTAGAAAAAACAATCGCAGCAGATGAACAGAACGAGCCAGGTCGACAACACAGGCGGCACTGAACTGGCAATGAATTGCGCTTTATACACCTAGCGGCAGCAATGCGTACTACACAAGTTCGGCCCACGTCAATGTTATTCCGGTCTTTTTTTGCAGGGGGGCGAGGCGAGGGGGGGGGGGGGGGTGGGAGGGGGCGTAGTCCCTCGTAATGTCTATTATGTCAGCAACTCTCTAAAGCGTATATTACAGATGCGACTTTCTGTTCTGGGTCTGCATTATCGAGTCTCTATCGAAACGTGATAAAGACGTAACGGTCCTCGTTGGTACCTAGTTCGCCTGAGGATCATTGCCAAGGAAAACATGTACATCTGTATTTTTTTTCCCGACTAGCTGTACTCCACAAGCTACCTTGCGACGTGTGGCGGAAGTAGCTTTGTGCACAACTGTCGCTTCACCCCTTTCATTTTGATCGCGAAGAGTTCGCGGGAAGCACGATTGCCGGTAAGCCTTCTTGCGGGCTCGAATCTCTCTGATTTTATCTTCGTGGTCTTTCGCGAGATACACGTCGGAATAAGAAATGTATTTGTTGACTCTTACAGGAATGTACGCTCGCGGAAATTTAAGAGCAATCCAGAACGCCCCTCTTGTAGTGTCTGCCACTGTAGTTGGTTGATCGTCTCTCCGACGCTTTCGTTCTTGTTAAATGAACCTACAAAGATGCGCGCTACTCTTCTTTCCATGTTCCCTATTTAAAAAAAAAAATGGTTCAAATGGCTCTGAGCACTATGGGACTTAACATCTATGGTCATCAGTCCCCTAGAACGTAGAACTACTTAAACCTAACTAACCTAAGGACAGCACACAACACCCAGTCATCACGAGGCAGAGAATGTTCCCTATTTCCTCAGTCATTCCCGTGTGGTATGAATATAATAATGACGAGCAGTAAGCGATAATGGAGCGAGTATTCTATAAGCTACTTCCTCTGTTGACGGACTTCACTTCCTGAGAATTGTTCCAATGAATCTCATTCAAGCATCAGTCTTATTCGCGATTGATTTTATGTGCTCATTGCACTTCAGAACGCTCCATACACACATCCCTAGATAATAAATGAAAAGCACCAGTTTGCTTTTGTTCTATAATATTACTTTTATTGTTAACCGGTTTTCGGCTTACTAGGCGATCTTCAGACATTTATCTGAAGATGGCCTAGTAAGCCGAAAACCGGTTATCAATATGTTGTGTACATAGTTCCGCGTAGTCAGCGCGTACTCAACTTTCCAACTAGAGCGCGCCCCGCTAAGCACAACAGCGCAGGCGCAGCGCTCGTCCGTCTCCGCACTACAAGATGGCGCTGCCATAGATACGGACCAGATTCTGCCTCCGACGATCCGCGTATTAATATTGCTGCTAACATAGAACCTTTTCTCCTCGCAGATCACACTCGCGCAGTGATACATGAACGCGCGAGGTATTATAACGAGTGTACAGACCTCCGATTAGTCAGTCTGCAATTGTCTGCATCAGCCTGTACCAGTCGGCATCAGTCTGTACCAGTCTGCATTAGCCTGTACCAGTCTGTACGAGTTCTACCTTTGTCTGTACCAGTCTATAGTCAAGTTTCGGTCTGCGTCTAATAAGATTACCATATTCCTGTACATAGGCATGAACATAAATGAATAGACACTTTGTCAAGTATCAGAGATATATGTGAGAATAAGATTAACGTGCCAATACCAAAGGAACTTCAGATTATCAATTGTAAATAGCATCCAGAACCAAGTTAAGTAATTTTTAAGCTTGTTATTATTTTAATAAATGTGTGTGAAAATTAATCAAGTTCTGTTTAAAGTTGGTCACCATCAATCTGCTACTCTAAGCGTGCAAGTGGCATTTCTATCATCTGACCTAAAGGCAGAAGATAAACACGCCACGATAAGACCACATATATTGCTGACACTCGCCTACTTCGTTAGAGCGACAAGTCAGATAATCTGATGGTGTGTGTACTGAAGGTCTTACAGTACAGACACCGCACAATAAAAGTAATATTGTAGAACAAAAGCAAATTGGTCCTTTTCATTTATTATAATGTTGTTCTACCAAGAACCGACGTAAGATTCTATTAACATTCCTAGATATTTTATGGAAACGTCTGCTTTCACTGACTGTTCTGCAATAGTGTAGCCATACAATAAAGAGTCTTTCTGCTTATATATTAACAAAATGTTACATTTCTTTATGTTTAGGGTCAATTTCCACTTCCTGCGCTAAGTGTCGAACCTCTGTGGGTTCTCCTGCGTCCCGCCACAGTTTTTTAGCGTTGCAGCTTCTCTGAATACAACAGTAACATCCACGAAAAGCCTCATGGAACCAACCTTAAACACTAGATTATCTACGAGGGCTATTCGGAAGGTAAGGCCCGATCGGTTGCGAAATGGAAACCACAGCGAAAATCAAAAATGGTTTATTTGCAACACTTCGCTACATCTTCCAGCTACTTCTGTATATTCCTTTCCCAGACTTATACATTTGTCTTAGCTTGGTACCTCGTCACAGAAGGCAGCTGCCTGTAATTTCCTTCACTTCTCTGCTCTCGTCTGCAGTTCGTTGTCTGTGCCAAAATGCTGTCTTCATAGCCAGCGGTTCATGTAAGCAGAGATGAAAATCAGATGGAGGTAAGTCTGGACTTTAAGGTGCGTGATCAAACACTTCCCATCGAGAACGCTGCTGGGGCGTCCTCATTGCACTAGCTGTGTGCGGCCGAAGAAAGAACTGCACGACAGGTAAGTTGCGTGGAGTTGCATGAAAGCAGGTGAAACATCTCAGCTTGGCAGGAGACACTGTTATTCTACACATCTCTAGGTGATCAGTGTTCCCAGAGCTAAAAGAGCGACGTGACGTGATTGACTGTTGTACTATAAACACTGCCCAACACATCGGTGCAAAGCTTCATCGGGTTTTGACCATCGTTTCCATGTTGCGACTGATCAGACCTTACTTTTAAAAGCCCTGTTGTATACAATGTGTAGCGCAGATATTTCTATTGATGACTGAGGATAGTGTCCTGAACAACATTACATCATTGTTATTTAGCTTATTTACAGACTAATAATTGCAGCTATTATGAGTAGTATATATTTAGACTGTTTAGTATCTCCATTTACATGTGGCAAGAGCAAGGCATTAATGCTTACTTTCTCACGGGGAGCAGTCAGGTGTTAAAGTGTGGATATGTGGACGCTAAACGGTTACTCTGTACTGACAGGCACAGTCTATTTAGTGGTGCATTAACCACTGCGTAGAAAACATAAGGTAGAAAATTAAATGACATATATGCTAGATGACTGTTAGAACCAGAGAAAAAAACAATTAGGACACTGAAGTGGGTACCACAAATAAAAATATCCGCAGTTTACCTGTAACACACTGTTTGTTATGAAAAGTAATTGTCCGATAAAACGTTTTTAATGAAAGTTGTTTCAACGTTAAAAATGTAGCATTAATAAAGTAGAAAAATAGGTTTCAGTATTATTTGGAACCTACAAGAAAGATATAAAAGCATACAGTAAAAAGGCGTTGTAAACTGTCTTCTGAATATTGTTTAAGGCGTTTGCAGGAATTTGTTTTCAAGGGCAAAGAACTTTCGACGTTTTGAAAAGTTTTCACAACGCTTTTACTACTCCTTCAAACCTCAGCAATGTGGAGAATTTACCATACGACCTTTGTCAAAAACATCCACTACGGTACGCATTTCGCTTAGGTCATTGATGTTGATGTTGTGGTCTTTAGTCCTGAGACTGGTTTGATGCAGCTCTCCATGCTACTCTATCCTGTGCAAGCTTCTTCATCTCCCAGTAACTACTGCAACCTACATCCTTCTGAATCTGCTATTCATCTCTTGGTCTCCCTCTACGATTTTTACCCTCCACACTGCCCTCCAATGCTAAATTTGTGATCCCTCGATGTCTCAGAACATGTCCTACCAACCGATCCCTTCTTCTAGTCAAGTTGTGCCACAAACTCCTCTTCTCCCCAATTCAATTCAATACCTCCTCATTTGTTATGTGATTTACCCATCTAATCTTCAGCATTCTTCTGTAGCACCACATTTCAAAGGCTTCTATTCTCTTCTTGTCCAAACTATTTATCGTCCATGTTTCACTTCCATAAATGGCTACACTCCATACAAATATTTTCAGAAACGACTTCCTGACAGTTAAATCTATACTCGATGTTAACAAATTTCTCCTCTTAAGAAACGCTTTCTTTGCCATTGCCAGTCTACATTTTATATCCTCTCTACTTCGACCATCATCAGTTATTTTGCTCCCAAAATAGCAAAACTCCTTTACTACTTTAAGTGTCTCATTTCCTAATCTAATTCCCTCAACATCACCAGACTTAATTCGAAGGTCATTGATAAACTATGTTATTGTTACTAGTTCGGTAGCTGCCTTGCTATAGGAGCATTTTTTTATTCAAGTAGTGCGGTCCTTCATAAGCTCAAGTTTGATCGTGGATTATGAAAACTGTACAGCAACACCACTGGCATGCCATATTTCTTCCCTTTTCCTCAACTGTAATGCGTGCACCCAATATGTTCATCGCTGGTGAACATTTGGTTGTCGATGACGGTGACATAGCTGGCGGCATTCGTTAGCCCGACCGCCCCGCGCCTGCTGGCAGCGCAGCGTTCCGTCCGCGCGGCGCCCAGACGTAACGCCACTTGTGCGCGCACTTCACCTGACTGGCCAACAAGTGGTGCAAAGTAGCGCGGGCGCCGGCCGGAATGCGGCGTCCCCACAGGTGCGCGCCGCGGGCACTGGAGCGTGCTTCCCCGTCCGCCGCGCCGCCGCAGGGGTGGCCACGCCGCAGGGCCCATTGTGGCCGCGCAGGTAAGCCCCGCCGTCCGCTGCTTCCAGCAGAGTCAACAACTGCCACATACCACTGCGCTCTCGTCCTACGACGCCTGGACAATCCCTATGCACCCCTGTCCGCTCCTCCTGATGCGGTGCACAGTTGTACGCTCGAGTGAAAGAGAAAATAAACGTCATGTCCACATTCCGTAGCGGCGGCTTGACAGAAAAACATGAATACTCTGGAATTTTTACAGATACTTTACTTCAAAAACCGAGCTTGCAGCCAGACAGGTAAAAATCAACAAGTCGATCGTCCGGATGTCAGTGACAAACCCGGACACGGGGCGTCCCCCATACCACGGGACGAAAGATTCTCCGAAACTAGAGATATAAAAGTCGTAGTGCTGTGAGTCGACACTTAAAGCATTAAAAATATCGTCTCAGAATTTTTATGTGAAAACACACACAGCTCTTTTAAATACGAGGGGCTTTCAATAACTAATCACATTTGTTTTCTCGTCCAGTTTCGTTTGAAAAAAATGTGGTATTTGTTGCGGGATTTCGTGGACTATTTCCGCCTGTCTCTACAATTTCATGAAGTCCGACAGGTGGTGGCGCTATTCGTAGCGTTCAAAATGGAGTCTTTAACACAGGTGCGTTCGAAGCAGAGCGCTGTCATTCAGTTTCTTTTGACGGGAAACCAGAGCATCGAAGTTCTTCATAGGCGGTTGCAGATTGTCTACGGAGACCTGTGGGTGAACAAAAGCACGTCGAGTCGCTGTGCGAGGTGTCGGTCACCGTCGCAACAAGCTCGCGCAAATCTGTCCCTGCAGGAAGTCATTCACAAGAAGTACACGATGGGGGCGCGAATTGTCGTCCATGAAGACGAATGCCTGGCCGATATGGTTGCACTGTCGGTCGGAAGATGGCATTCACGTATCGTACAACCATTACGGCGCTTTCCATGATCACCAGAAGCGTGCTTGGTCCCCACATAATGCCACCCCAAAACAACAGGGAACTCCACCTTGCTGCACTCTCTGGATGGTGCGTGTAACGCGATCAGACTGACAGTGTTGCCTCAAAACGCATCTCCCACGATTGCCTGGTTGAAGGCAGATGCGACAGTCATCGGTGAAGAGAACGTGATGCCAATCCTGAGCGGTCTATTCGGCATATTTCTGGACCCATCTGTACCGCCCTGCATTGCGTCGTTGTGGGAACGATGGACTTCACCATGGACGTCTGGACTAGTTGCGCATCATGCAGCCTATTGCACACAGTTTGAGTCGTAACACGATATCCTGTGGCTACACGAAAAGCATTGTTTAACGTGGTGGTGTTGCTGTCAGTGTTCTTCCGAGCTATAATCCGTAAATAGCGGTCATCCACTAAAGCAAGAGTCCTTGAGCGGCCCGACCGAGGCATGTTCCTGTCTCTCTCTCTCTCTGTCTGTCTGTCTCTCTCTCTCTCTCTCTCTCTCTCTCTCTCTCCTCCATGTTTTTAGAGACGCTTGGATCCTTTCCTTGTTGCGTTCCTGGCACAAAGTAACAATGCGGACACGAACGAACAGCGGTATTGACCGTTTAGGCTTGGTTGAACTATAGACAACACGAGCCGTGTACCTCCTTCCTCGTGGAATGAGTGGAGCTGATCGGCTCTCGGGCTCCCTCCGTTCAATAGAAGCTGCTTATGCGTGGTTGTTTACATCTTAGGGCGGGTTTAGTGACATCTCTTAACAGTCAAAGGGACTGTGTCTGTGATACAATATCCACAGTCAACGTCTATCTTCAGTAGTTTTGGGTAACGGGGTGATAAAAAACTTTTTTTGATGTGTGTATATCCACTTTAGATTTGGACTGTGCGTTGACTGAATGAAATGATACCATTTATAGTATTTTAGCATCCTCTCGTTCTGCTTCGAAAGCCGTCGGTTTTGAGTCGTCTAAGAGCAGTGAGGAAGTACATTGAGCTGTAGCAGTTTCTGTCGTTCGTCGGCGGTTGCCTTCGGCTTCGGCTTGCTCGCCCACCTCGGGAATCTCCGTTGGTGTCCGTGGGTGCTCGAAATCCCGGCCGTTTCCCATTGCGTGTCTGTGTGCGCGACCGAGAGCAACGTGCGCGTGAGAAAATTTCACGTAGCTGTGAATTCGCCAGTCATACAAATGCAGATATGAGTTTTACGAATAGGTATTTGAACAAGCAGGCTTTTGTAGATCACCATTGAATAGCTAGTCTTTCGGTTCCTTTTTACTAATTTAATTGCGAAAAAATACTTTGCCGAGTTTCTCGCGGTGTCATGCTCCAAGGCTGCAATGGCAATTGTGTCAATAGCGTCCTCTTTGAAACCTAATGTCTCGTTACCATCGTAGTTTATATAAAAGGTCACTCTAACACTTGCACACTAATAAAAGGAACTGATACAGGAATAGAAATACATATTTGGAGTAGGAACATATGGTACTGGAAGTTATACTGAGCCAATGAAAGCTTTCAAATGTTAGGAACAACAAGGATACTCAATCCATACGCACCCTAATTTCAACAAGCGGCATGTATTTTTTCTGTGTACGTACAGTTGGCTGCCACTAGATGGAGCACTCCTCTCTTGCAAGAACGTGACGTACCTAATGCCACATATCCCAGGCGTTCCATCGAAAGGGAAGTCCAGTTCTGTAGTCACTTCTCTCCTCTCATCTGAAACCTCTCGATTTTTTTTAACTGTGGAGGCGTATCAAAGGCCTCTTATATGTGACACTATTTCCAGAAGGAAAAAAAAAAGCTACTCATTAGGATACTTGCACCGCCCGCAGTTCCTGGTATACTATGTAGTGCGCGCCAGAATTTTCTACGAAGACTTTCGTTTGTATTGAATGTGATGGTCGCTATTTTGAACACCTGTAATGTTGAAAACTTTTGAGTAAACAGTACATTATTTTTTCCGACCTTAAGGCGGATTAATAAAAATTGGTATACTCCTGTATCAGCTCCTTCAGTTTTTCCACATACTTTTGACTCACAGACTGTCGCACAGTGACACTCCATGGCACGGAATGCTGACGTACGCCGGCAGCGAAAGAATTTCCGGAAGGAGAAAGACCTTAAAACTAACAGAATTTTGGATTCAACGGTAATTTCTAGCCGAATATGGAATAATCACTAAAAAGTGAGGTGGAAACTCAAAAAAATTAGTTTGAAACCATGAAATTTAGTAAGTATAACTTGCTCTCACATACTGCAAAAATTGGTTAAGTGAAAATTGAAATTTCAAACTGAAGAAACCTGGAAATCTTGCGATGAAACGATGTTGGACCCTTTATATTCTGAAATTCGGGAAAAATGCACAAATGTACTATTTTTCTTAATTACAAGTGATCCAAATAGTGTACAAGAAACCATGGTTTTATTAAGTTGTTCTAACATAATTAACGCTGAAAATTTATATCCACTATCAAATTTGCATTTCAGTGGTTGCTATGGCAGAAAAAAGTTCTGACTAATGTTGTAGAGTAGTTACGAGTTTCAGGAAAAATGGACCGTGGTCACGTTACACATCTTCAGTGCAAAAGTGTTTTCAAAGAAGTACTTTATACGGACAACATATCCAAACTTTTACGAAACCATCGCATTTACTTACTTACCAACACCCTATCTTATTCCCCAACTCGGACCTCTAATCTTAGATTCAGGCAACAGGCATTGCACACGGCTGCATGTAAGGAGAGCGTTTGTGATGGTTTCAGCTGTTGTAGTTCTTAAATCAATAACATGACTTACCTACGTCTCATCACCGTCTTACAGCTCTCACGACAGCATCTGAGTGGAAACTATTAGTCACGTAGTCGCTCCTTCATGATTCCCAAGACGCGGAAGCCTGGATGTGCTAAATCAGAACGTTACGGTGGATGTGGTCTTGTAGCGATCCTACCTGATAGTTTACGCTGAGAGGCATCCAGAGTAGCTATATCCTTTTTATTACAGAAAACTGTGCACACAACTCTTCTTGTAGATGGATGCGTCTTGAATTACTTAAGTAGAATTTGATTTCTCCTCTCCATTCTTTTGAGTTCCGCCTCATATTGATGACACCAATGTCATCTCCGGTGACGATGGTGTTGAGAAAACTGTCACCTTCAGTCTCGTATTGGCTCGACAGGTCCCAAGAAATACTTATTCGAAGATTATTTTGATCTACTGAAAGCAACTACCGGACCCATTTCGCAGGTACGTTTGGAAAATCAAGGTTATGTAGCATTTTGTTTACGGCATTACAAACGAGATTCAGCTGTGCACTCATTTCCTTTTTCGTAATCTGTCGACCATCACGGACGAGCTGTTCGTGACGGTGGCCATTATGAGGAATCGCAACTGAGCAGCAATGATTGGGCTATGGCTTGCCGTGCACATGCATTTCACCACAGCTGAGACGCAGCATCTACCGCCTCACATCACTCACATATACTGTATCGTCTCTATGAACCTCTAGCAACTGTCTAATGATACCGGTTTGCGCGATTTATTCATCACTCAGGAGTTCAGTGACACATCTCTGTTTTATACACATCTCTGTTTCAGGCGCCATTCTCGAACGCTCCCCTGCTCCTGCTGGTCGTTGATTATTTATTGAATAGCCAAGGTGGTCTTGCAGGTAGAACACTAGACCTTGGTCCATTTAGATCCCCGTTCCAATCCCACGTAGGATCGGGGATTTCGTCGTACCTTTCCGTCCATTACGGCCCGAGGTCCACTCAAGCTGCTGCCAGAATGAGTACCGGGTACCTTTCCTAGTGGTGATAGGCCCTCCACCCAGCCCCTGCTAGTGTCCCTACGAACTACTGCACTCTACTTGCAGTTGGGTGCTGCTAGTGTCCCTACGAACTGCTGCACTCTACTTGCAGTTGGGTGAGAACCCCGTTCACATGTTGAGTGCTGCTGACTTAAACTTTTGTCTTTTGTATATATATATATATATATATATATATATATCCTGACAAGATTAGGGCCATCTGTATCACCTATTTTACGTAATGTTCCCGCAACAACACAGATCTTACAAAAGACTTAAATCTAATACGAGATACAACACTTTGCAGTAACTATAACTGAAATAGCGGAAATCAGCGACGGCTAAAGAGGTTAAAGAAGGAAAGAAAAGAAGAAAAAAAACTGTTTGCAGAAGTTCATGAATAAATGAGCGATGAAGTTACATTACAGTCAAGTAAATTTAAACTGATGGCACTCACAGCAGTGATTGCTAGAAGAGAAATAGGGGGTAGAGAGAGAGAGAGAGAGAGAGAGAGAGAGAGAGAGAGAGAGAGAGAGAGAGAGGAGAATCATGATATAAAACACACATCATGAAAAGAAGGAAAACAAAATGGCGTGATTGACTGAAAAACGAAAGTAAAAGGAACCATAACTGCGAGAAGAGGCATTTGATTCATTGTTCGATAGATACAAACAGGCAATGTTTGTTGATCGTAATCTTAAATGAAACAGGGCACTGAATTACGCACAAAGTTCAGACTAGCCTGTTCCAGAGACGGACAGCAGCAACCGTGAAGGAATTCACAGATGTTATGTTTTTGTATTTGTTTTAGGATACTTGAAAAGTGATGTACTCAGACTTTTATAGGACGTGGTACTTCATGGCTATTGTGAGATACTAGAGTACACGCACAGAAGGGATGCGATGAATTTGACGCAGCGTGTGCTAGTTACGTAACTTATCTGGCCGTAACCTTCCGAACTAGATCCTGAAGCCGTCAAATGTAACGGTGACGCAGGAAAAACAGTGATCAAGTTGAAAGGGTACAGTACCGCCCGACATTGAAAACAGATTCAACATACTTCATTATTTTTGTCAGAACAACACATTTTTTTGTAAAATAACTCAATTTCAATTAATACAGCGAAGCCGGATACCAGCGTGGGAAAGAATGACAATTTATTTATTTAATTGATCACATGTTCACTCCCTCAAAATAAATCCCTACATCCAGTTTGGTGAGATCTGTGAAATGAATGAATGTATGGTCGTCTGCTAACCGCAGATAGTGAATGTGAATATATGATCATCTTTGAGACGATCCTTTGGCCACCTTTGATGGGACCAAAGAGATGAAATTTACCTGAGCTTTGAGCGCCTGAAATGTGGCTGACGAATACGGTAGCAAGGTGCTCCCCACTTCAGCAGAGGTGCGAGAGGACCTGAAGAACGGCCATGTTTCAGCACTCTGCCGCTGGATCTTGTGCTGTCTTAGTTGTGCTTCGTAGAGACAAAAGAGTGGAGACATGGTATGCATGTGGAATATTTAAGAGTAGTTTGAAATAATAATTTCTCTATTTCAGGAACTTTTGTGGGGAGAATTAAATGTCAGGCAGGTAATATTAATGGGATCGTAGTAATCTTCGGAAGTGACCAACGGTCACAATGAAACCACGTGTGGCAATAAGTTTAAATACTTGCGAGTGCTTAAGTTAAGCTGAAGTACTAGCGTGTGTACTATAAGTTGAAATATTTAAGAAATGTGCAGGACTTGAAATTAGAGACGAGTACTTCCACGTGGTGAGTACTGTGTGAGTCTCAATCTGTGCATGAGACAAAGGATAAAGAGAAGTACTCGTCCATGGTATCAGTTGAGGACTCGTGTGTGTGATGAATATGTTCTTAATATTACTTTGCGAGATATGTTTCCGTGTGACGCTTGATTCAAACTATAATACTCTGAGAGAGAAGCAAGGTGAGTCAGCCGTCTATCCAGCAACGCCACATGGATTGCACTGCACAGGAAGACGTGCTTATATCTCCAGAGTTCATAGTAGGAAAGTAGAATTACGAAGTGGGGCAGTGTCGTGTGAAACTGGGATAAATACTAATTGAAGTGGGAAAGCTGAAAGTGGTAGTGTTGTGACTATTTATTGTATTGTATTCCATGTTGTAGTGTGGTGTATGTCATGTAATTTGGGTATGTGTGGTTTGCATGGGAGAGTAGCAAGGTAGTTTCAAAAGATTAGTGGGTTATGCTTGTTCCTTCTGTACCGCTCGATCTGGAGGAAAGTTTCGTGATGATGATTGTGAGAGTCGAAGTGTGAGATATAATAAAAGATCCACCATCCTATCCAGAAAGTGCACTGTAGCGTTAAATAATTACGAGACCATAAGATAGAGATTCACGAATGTAAAGCCATGCCCGCTGGGCGGAATTTCTCATGTGTTATTGTTGTAGGTTATAGAATTTGTGTGTTTAGGTTATAGAATTTATCGGAATAAATAAGATAGTGAAAAGAAAAAGATTGGTGGCCTTTTCCTTCGAATTGTATGTTGTCATGATACCCAGAATTTATAATGTGTGCGCCACTCATATTCAGTGCGATGGCCACGTATTGATAAAAGCCGTTAAATAAAAAATAAAAAAAGGAAAATGTGGTATTGCCAGTGCATAGTGAACAGAGTTCTGTAAATTACTGATAGTCAGATGTGCGTTTCCGTTGCGTATTATTCATACAGAGGGATAATTTGTAACTTAATTGTGAGTACGAAATTTCATGTTACTCGATAAATAAGAATGAATCCACTCGCTTGGCAGACCACTCATCTTGCAGGCCTGACTGCTTGATGCCACAGTATGAGCAAGGCATGTGGGTGCCTCTCAAAGTTTAACAAAAAAAGGTTCAAATGGCTCTGAGCACTATGCGACTTAACTTCTGAGGTCATCAGTCGCCTAGATCTTAGAACTAATTAATCCTAACTAACCTAAGGACAGCACACACATCCATGCCCGAGGCAGGATTCGAACCTGCGACCGTCGCGGTCGCTCGGTTCCAGACTGTAGCGCCTAGAACCGCACGGCCACTCCGGCCGGTCAAGTTTAACAATTTTATTGGGAACGAATTACGTCTGGATCGACGGTAAGAACAAACAGCACAAAATACGGCGTCGCTAGGTACTGGTACAGAAGTTTGACACAGCTCCTATCTAAAATCGCCTCACTGTTCGTAGTATGTAGTAACACCATTAGGAGCTTAGTAGAAAAATACACTTACAGAGTAATAATTCACCTCCGGAGAATACCGTCCTGATTAACTCCAACGCAAACACAGAAAAGTCTAATACAGTCTCAAGCCCACGGAGGAAGCAACGATGAAAGGGGTGTCGGTCCCTGCGATGGGCTTCGAGGGCGTCGTGAGACTGTAATATAAGATGCACCGGGGGCCAGTACAGGTTCTCGAAGCTGGAAGAACTGGATGATTTAGCGTGTGCGCCGTCCTTTATAGCTCCAGGCGGCGGAATACTGTTGGTGCAATTCTGTTGTCACGTTTTGTGGTGGCACGAATAGGTCCTTCGGAAGTAGCGGCCTTTACCAGCGCTGGTACCGCAGCATGGTGTAGGTCGTGACTGCGACATGGGGAGATCGCAATGCTGAGGCGTGCAGGGGCACGCGTGCCCGATGTGCCACAGTGGTTGCCGCTCCCTTTTGCGTAGATCCGCGATATAGCATGGATGTTGCAGATGTAACGCACGCAACCGTTCATGGTCAGCTCTAACCGTCTCCATTTTTCACTACTCGTTCCGCATACGACTGCTTCACAATAATGGAGGTTCAGTAGAATGCGTGATTGGACTTCACATCCTGTGGACATTTTTTCCGAAATTTCTGGACGGCAAATTGCTAAATTTGTCTAGCACCATTCTGGGCCCACCGTTGTTCCGGTTCCTCTCTACAAACCACACAGTTGGCCTGGTACTAACTGCGTCCCTCGGGGCTCTTGTCAATAGCTCAGGTAGACTCAAGTTTCCCCGAAGACAAGTCGACTGCGCCCGATTAGAGACATGTAGAACGCAAGCGGCGAGGGGATTTCGCTTCCGAGCGCCACGCCTGTTTCCGGAAGGCGGCGAGCGCGGCTGATGGATTCTGGCCAGGAGGGCGTGGCCAGCGCCAGGTGATTTACTCCGCTGGCAGCGAGCGGGCGTCGCGGCAGGTAGTTGACCGCATGCCAGGAGGGTGTACGGCGTCCGCCGTGCAGCCGCAGTCCTCAGGGTCCCCGGCTGCAGCTGCGCTCAGTCTCTCGTGGCGCCCCGGTCGAATATTTACCGCTCGAGGCGGCGAATAATTGAGTCAACCGGCCGGGGCGCCTGAATAAACAGCCACAAGCCGCCGGGCATTGACAGCCCGTCACACGGCGCCAGGTATGACTGCTAGAGGCAAAAATACCTCGGGAAATATTTAGGCGCTGAACGTGAGCGCTGATTTGGAGACGAAATGAGCGAATATAATCTAAAATACACCTGATAGTGTAACTGATTTTCCTTCGGTGTGGTTGATGTGTGTGAATGTGTAAGTAGGCTCTTTAGGTTTTGTAAGTTGGTAACGTCACGTAGCGCTCTGTATGAAAATAAATGAAAATAACTGGCTGTGCTGTGTGCAGTCTGTGGCTGGTTGGCATTGTTGGAATATTTGCTGCTGTAGTGTTGGGTAGTTGGATGTGAACAGCGCGTAGCGTTGCGCAGTTGAAGGTGAGCCGCCAGCAGTGGTGGATGTGGGGAGAGAGATGGCAGTATTTTGAGAGCGGACGATCTGGACGTGTGTCCATCAGAAAGGATAAACTTGTAAGACTGGATGTCATGACGTGTATATATATATATATATATAATGACTTTTGAACACTATTAAGGTAAATACATCGTTTGTTCTCTATCAAAATCTTTCATTTGCTAACTATGCCTATCAGTAGTTAGTGCCTTCAATAGTTAGAATCCTTTATTTATCTGGCAGTATTGGCGCTCGCTGTATTGCAGTAGTTCGAATAACAAAGACTTTTGTGAGGTAAGTGATTCATGAAAGGTATAGGTTATTGTTAGTCACGGTCATTCTTTTGTAGGGATTTTTGAAAGTCAGATTGCGTTGCGCTAAAAATATTAATAAAAATATCCAGAGGTATGCTGCCGGTCTATAGTGTCCAACGGGCACAATATTTCGGCGATCATACATGTCGCCATCATCAGGTGAACTGACGGACTGAGCTCCTGTGAACGTGCCGGCACGGAGATCCGTGCGCTATGGCTGCTCAGAGGGAACTGGGTTCGGTCGCGGCGGCGGCCGATTTAAATACCCTCCGCCCGCGGCGTGCTCCCTCCGCCGTCCGCGCCCCGCGCCACAGTCGCGCGGCGGAACAGATTGCGACGGCGTCTGAGATGACGTTGGTGTGATGGCTCCGTCCGCCATGGTCGTCACAACTATACGTTTGCTCGATTTACTCTTGATTAACCCGATCGCTGGTTCCCAAGCCTTGCTAAGATTATAGCCACAGTCACGGTTTATGAGGTCGTCATTGGTGCGAATTTCGATGGCCTCTCTAACAACGCTGTCCCAGTATCTCGACTTCTGTACCACAATCCTCGTGCGGTCATACTCCATGGCGTGATTTTCCGACAAACAATGTTCAGCGACCGCCGACTTGCTCGGATACATCAGTCGAGTGTGCTCTGGTGTTCACGGCATGCATTGTGACATAAACTACTGAAAGAACTGATTCTAAGTTCAAAGTCATTGAGCGCAAATGCTTGGACATAATTCTATCTGAGGGGTTAAAATCCACGAAAGCTGGCCAATTTGAGGCGCTGCAGTGTAATCGTGGTTGTTTTTCCATATTTTTGGCCACGATGGAACAGAAATAGCAATTTATTGTAATCTCTGTTACATAATTTTAATTATGTTCAAACCAGCTGTCTGATGTAGATATTAGCTTTTACTCTTTTAAGGTAACAATTGTGAACGTCATATCTACGTTTACATCTAAATCTACATCACTACTCTGCAATTCACACTTAAGTGCTTGGCAGAAAGTTCCTCGAGCCAACTTCGGACTATTTGTCTACCATTCCACTGTCGAACAGCGCGCGGAAGGACGAATACACAAATCCTTCCGTGCGAGCTCTGATATCTCTTACTTTTTTACGAACATAATTTCTTCCTAAGTAGGTAGGTGTCAGTAAGATATTTTCACAGCCGGAGGAGAACTTTCGATATGGAAATTTCGTAAATAGATCTCGTCGCAACGAAGAACGCCTTTCCTTAAATGATTGCCATTCCAATTCGCCTGTCATATCACTGTCTCCCCTGTTTGCACTTCTTTAACTTTTTCGATGACGACCGTCAGTCCTGTATGGTAAGGATCCCATAGCGCATAGCAGGAAGTCAGAAGACGTCGGTCAAGCGTAGTGTAGGCTGTCTATTAAAAAAAACTCGTTGTATCGTTCAAGAGTTCAGCCAATAAAAGGCAGTCTTCGGTTCGCCTTAGCCACAACGTTTTCTATGTGATAGTTCTCGTTTAAGTTGTTCGTAAATGAATCCCTGGGTATGTAGTTCTATTCACAGCCAGTAGATTTGTGTGATTTATTATGTAACGAAACATTAATGAATTCCTTTTAGTACTCATGTGAATTACCTCAGACTTTTCATTACCTGCAGGCCGCGGTGATCTAGCGGTTCTGGCGCTGCAGTCCGGAACCGCGGGACTGCTACGGTCGCAGGTTCGAATCCTGTCTCGGGCATGGGTGTGTGTGATGTCCTTAGGTTAGTTAGGTTTAAGTAGTTCTAAGTTCTAGGGGACTTATGACCTAAGATGTTGAGTCCCATAGTGCTCAGAGCCATTTGAACCATTTGAATTTTTCATTACCTGGAATCAATTTCCAGTTTTTGGCAGCACATAGATATCTTGTCAAAATCATTTTGCAACTGGTTCTGATCTTCTTACGATTTTACTAGCTGGTAAGCGACAGCATCAACTGCAAACAGTCTAAGACGGCGGCCGAGATCGTATCGTAAAATGTTTATATGGATTAAGAACAGCAGAGAGCACATAACACATCGTTGGGGAACCCCAGACATCTCTTCTCTTTTACTCAATGACTTTCTGTAGGTGACCACGAACTGCCACAATTCTGACATCAAATCACGAATCCAGCCGCACAGCAATTTGTGAGGAACGGTGTCAAAAGCCTTCTAGTAATCCAGAAATATAGAATCAATCTGAGATCCCCTGTCGATAGCAAACATTACTTCATGTGAATAAAGAGCTGGTTGCGTTTCAGGCGTTCGGTATTTTCTGTCTCAAATCTGCGCGTCGTTTTCTTCGAGGTGTACTGTTAATTCTATGGTTATAGTAATGAGAAGTTCGTTTCGTTTTTGTTCTGATGTCCTGTAAATTATTTTCGCTTAGTATAATGAAACTCAAATTCGTTTACGTTTATTGTATTTAGTCTCTCACTTTTATGAAGGAGTTACTTTTATGAAGAAGTTGTGTGATGTACCTTGAATCAAATATCATGGTTAGTAAAATACAATCACTTACGTTGTGGATGAAACTGAGTATTTGTCAAAAATAGAGCGTTTTCAATCTACTGATAGTTGCTCAAACATTAATAGGGACTTTAGCCATAATGTCGCAGGATGCATAAGAGAGAGAGAGAGAGAGAGAGAGAGAGAGAGAGAGAGAGAGAGAGAGAGAGATGGAGAGGGAGAGGGAGAGAGAGAGAGAGGGAGAGAGAGAGTTCGCTCCTCCAAACGTCTCGTCACTGTGTTCACATAAGAATGTATTTCGTTTGGAGGCAGGCGGATGCGTATTGCTGAATATCCTCCCACACGATGCGGCAGCATCTACTCAAATTGTACGGCGCGAACAATTGGTGGCCGAGAGCTGTAGACAGCACTAGCGTAACAATCGACAGTGTACGAATGGATGTTGATTAAGGTGTGATAAAAGACGTTTAGGGATTCGAATTATTGAACAAGAATATGTTGGCTGGATTTCTCAGCGCAATAAATAAGTGACTTAAGGTTGAATAACAAGTACACTGTTTTTGTTCTACTGATTTTCGTTAATTTCAATCTAGATGTCGGCTTATTAGGCCATCTTCAAGAAACAATTGACTAGCATCTGAAAGGTAACTGTACATTGTAAGCAAAAATATATTCCACTTGAACAGTGTCTTGTGCATCAGACTTTTTTCTTAACGTTGCAGTTACAATTTTCACACTGGGCAATGTTAAGTATAATAAATAACTGAACTACACATTATTACAGGTTAAATGGTTATAATGCTAAATTTTGTGAGGTCTTGAAATTGACTGAGAAACTGTTAAACTAAACACTTCATTTATGTTGTTCAACAAACATGTTTTTTGACATTGTAAACTAAACTTCAGGCGATGGACAATATTGCACATTATAACCATTTAACATGTAATATTGTGTACTTCAATTATTTATTGTACTTAACGTTGTCCATTGTGTAAACTGTAATGTCAACGTTAAAACAATTTTGATGTCAAACACGCTATGCAAACTGAGTGTATTTTTCCCTATAATGATTGCTCATATAAGAATTAGTGTACCTTTCTAACGCTGGTCAGTTATTTCTTGAAGATGGCCTAATAAGCTGACAACTAGTTTGAAATAAAAAACAATCAGTACAACAGAAAAAAATGTACTTGTTGACCAACTTCGCATAAGGAATTTCTCTATCAAGAAGTAACGCAAGAATCAATAAATAAAATAGGTGAAATATTTATATTTGCAATCCAGTAAATATTCAGTCCATTGACAGTGACCAGGCCAAATATCTCACGAAATAAGCATAAGAAAACAAACAACGAAACTCGTCTAGCTTGAATGGGGAAACCAGATGGCGCTATGGTTGGCCGGCTAGATGGCGCTGCCATAGGTCAAACGGATATCAACTGCGTTTTTTAAAACAGGAACCCCCATTTTTATTACATATTCGTGTAGTACGTAAAGAAATACGAATGTTTTGGTTGGACCACGTTTTTCGCTTTGTGATAGATCGCCCTGTAGTAGTCTCAAACGTTTAAGCATGTGGTATCACGTAACATTCCGCCAGTGCGGACGGTATTTGCTTCGTAATACCTTACCCGTGTTAAAATGAACCGTTTACCAATTGCAAAAAAGGTCGATGTTGTGTTGACATATGGCTATTGTGATCAAAATGCCCAACGGGCGTGTGCTATGTATGCTGCTCGGTATCCTGGACGACATCATCCAAGTGTCCAGACCGTTCGCCGGATAGTTACGTTACGTTATTTAAGGAAACAGGAAGTGTTCAGCCACATGTGAAACGTCAACCACGACCTGTAACAAATGATGATGCCCAAGTAGGTGTTTTAGCTGCTGTCACGGCTAATCCGCACATCAGTAGCAGACAAACTGCGCGAGAATCGGGAATCTCAAAAACGTCGGTGTTGAGAAAGCTGCATCAACATCGATTGCACCCGTACCATATTTCTATGCACCAAGAATTGCATGGCGACGACTTTGAACGTCGTGTACCGGGCACAAGAGAAATTACGGGACGATGACAGATTTTTTGCACGCGTTCTATTTAGCGACGAAGCGTCATTCACCAACAGTGGTAACGTAAACCGGCGTAATTTGCACTATTGAGCAACGGAAAATCCACGATGGTGCGACAAGTGGAACATCAGCGACCTTGGCGGGTTAATGTATGGTGCGACATTATGGGGGGAAGGATAATTGGCCCCCATTTAATCGATGGCAATCTAAATGGTGCAATGTATGCTGATTTCCTACGTAATGTTCTATCGATGTTACTAAAGATATTTCACCGCATGACAGAATGGCGATGTACTTCCAACATGATGGATGTTTGGCACATAGCTCGCGTGCGGTTGAAGCGGTATTGAATAGCATATTTCATGATAGGTGGATTGGTCGTCGAAGCACCATACCATGCATGGCCCACACGTTCACTGTATCTGACGTCCCCATATTTCTTTCTGTGGGAAAAGTTGAAGGATATTTGCTATTGTGATCCACCGACAACGCCTGACAACATGCGTCAGCGCATTGTCAATGCATGTGCGAACATTACGGAAGGCGAACTACTCGCTGTTGAGAGGAATGTCGTGACACGTATTGCCAAATGCATTGAGGTTGACGGATATCATTTTGAGCATTTATGGCATTAATGTGGTATTTATAGGTAACCACGCTGTAACAACATGCGTTCTCAGAAATGATAAGTTCACAGAGGTACATGTATCACATTGTAACAACCAAAATAAAATGTTCAAACGTACCTACGTTCTGTATTTTAATTTAAAAAACCTACCTGTTGCCAACTAAATCATTCATATTTCTTTCCGTACTAGACGAATATGTAATAAAAAATGGGGGTTCCTATTTAAAAAAACGCAGTTGATATCCGTTTGACCTACATAACAGCGCCTTCTAGCGGGCTAACCATAGCGGCATCTGGTTTCCCCCGTCAAGCTAGACAAGTTTCGTTCTTTGTAGTTTTTTCGTTAGACGCTTATTTCGCGAGATATTTGGCCCGGTCACGATCAATGGACCACCCTGTATATACAGTTATTGAAACAGTAGGTCTGAAACAGTATACTTCGACCTTTGGGATAAGGATAAAGGAAACGTAAGAAATAATTGAAAACAGTATCACTGAACGACGAGATAAACGTCAGAAGTCCATAGGCAGAACTGACTCAAAAATTTACACACAGATAATTGCAAGTAGATGATGCACGGGCTACTTGGACTCTGGAGTTATCACTCTGGATGCGTATAACAGACGCTACAGTGAAATAAATAATAGCATTCAACTGTTGTTCTTCGGTATTTAAAACTCATTTGAGTTGTAGACATCAAAATGGCTCTGAGCACTATGGGACTGAACTGCTGAGGTCATTAGTCCCCTAGAACTTAGAACTAGTTAAACCTAACTAACCTAAGGACATCACAAACATCCATGCCCGAGGCAGGATTCGAACGTGCGACCGTAGCGGTCTTGCGGTTTCAGACTGCAGCGCCTTTAACCACACGGCCACTTCGGCCGGCTACAATGTAGACATCAGTTACGGTACTTTCCATACTTCATGCCCCCAAAACACCCATCGTTCTTGCCACAGTTATTCCCATTGTGTTCACGTTGGTGTGTGTGTGTGTGTGTGTGTGTGTGTGTGAGTTCTAGGTGACCCGGAACGCCAGTAGTTCTGGTGCACTGTGAACAATGCCCCTTCATTGTGCGCGGCGCCACATACATTTGAAACAGACTGAGCATAAACAAGTTAGAAATGAAAGATCAACACTGCGACGCAGTCGCTTTTTGCTCCTGCCTCCTCGCATCGCTTCTGTCCCACAGATCGGCTCGCGTTCTGCCAAGTCCTCCCGTTTCTGTCTCCACACTGGCGAAGCAGACTTTCTGCAGTGCCGGTAGAGCGTTTCCTGCAAAACAGTAACAGTAAGGATCGAATACTTACGTGGTATTTACTCTGTCGTGTGGGATTACGCTCGCAAACGCTCAGATACATCGTCCAAGTCGCGTATCAGAAAATAAACTTAGGATTCACATGTGACCATAATATCTGTCAGGAGGGGCCATTTCCGTGGAAGGAAGGTCGAAAAATTATGATTTAACGTCCCGTGACGACATCGTCATTTGCGATCGGTAGGGAAAGAAATACGCTGCATCTAAATCTGATTGGCTGGACGAGGTTTTGAACCGGTGTCTCCCGAATGCGAATGCATTGTCGTAACACTCGCTGCATAACGTCCTAGGTCGAACTGCGCAGAGGACATTTAACTTTTTCATCGCCAGAAAGTAACACTAGTTAAAGGATACTTTTTATTTCTAAAAGCAACATACATTTTGCAATAAACACATTAGCACCTTTTGTAGGTACGCTCAGTGCTAAACAATTACAAAGGTTTCTGTGCTCCGCAACCAAGAATGTGGTTCACGTTGCGTGCACGTGGCTTATATCCATATAATTTATAGCGCATTTCAGCACCTTGCGGCAGGAGACGAAATAGCACGAGTTGAATTTTGTTGTCGGCTAATTCCAAATCATAGACCAACCCAATGAACACTGGTTGCTGACGAAGCTGTTCTCCTCTGTGACGCTATGTGTAACAGTGGTAATTCACAAGGGTTATCCGAAGAAAACTCGCATGGTTTTGTGCAGACATATTGTTAAACGCACTTTCCTGTAAATTGGTGGTGTGCTGTGACTGTCAAGACGGGAGTTCTCTCTATGTCCCTATGTGGTACTCCCGCAGCTCCGTCTTCATACACCACCTGTTAGTATACGCTCAGTGCACGCGCTTGCGATGGTAAGCACGACCTCTTCCCATCTGGCTCTGCAATGCGTTGTTTTCTGCCTATTGAGCTGTTTAAGTACGGCGCGATATTAAGCCTTATTTCATTCGTGTTAGTTTCGTGCTAGACCTTAAGACAGTTTTATATTCAATTTTTTGGGGAATGAACTAGGATTTAAGATTGAATAACGTGGGTCTTTACCAGTATGCTTTTAAGTTCCTTTTGGGTAAATGAGAGACCGGTGGTGCTTTACATAACCCCATAGAAAGTATTCGTTAGCTAACCAGTTATGGTACTCCTAATGAGTAGAATTCAGTAGTATTTTACCTACCAGATACTTTGTTAGCAGGGAGTTCTTATTTTAGCTCTTTCCCTTTCTAGGTATCACGGGAGCATTCTTTGTTGTTTTATGATGCTTTGTGATTGACGTCCGCTACACACACCGGAAAGTTGCTGACTATGAACGCTGCGTCATCATGTTCTCTTTTTTGATTATAACGTGACTTGATTGTGTGAGTTTGTTCACCTCGTACGGGGGCTATTCGGAAAGTAAGGTCCGATGGCGTGCGAAAGGAAACCACAGTGAAAATCCGATGCAGCTTTGAACAGTTACGTTGGGAAATGTCATTAGTAGGCCCATCGGTCGTGTCACGTCGTTCTTTTCTGTTCTGAGCGCACAGTGAATACGTAAAGATGCTTACAGCAATAGTGTCTCCCACCAAGTATGAGGGCCTGGTATGAGATTCTTCTGCATGACAATTCTCGGCCGCAGTCTGAAGAGGCAATGAAGATGCTCTTGCAGCGTTTTCAATGGGAAGTGTTCGATTACCCATAATAGAGCCCGTAATTGACTCTCCCTGAGTTTCATATCTGCTCACATGAATAGCTAGCTATGAAGACGACGTTCTGGCAATGAGCTATAGACCAGCTTAGAGAGTTGGCAGGAAGCACAGGCGGCTTGCTACTATGAAGAGGGTATTGGAAAGTTGGTTCAACACTACGAAAAATGCCTAAATCGGAGCGGCGACTAAGTGGAGAAGTAGTTGGAAGGTGTAGCTAGCTGCTGAAAATAAAACACTTTTCATTTTCACGGTGGTTTCCACTTTGCGACCAATCGGACCATACTTTCCGAACAGGTCTCGTATACCTTTTCATTTTAGTTGCGTTTTCTTGCCTTACGTAAGTTTTTGTCTATTATTTTGTACAGATCGCACCTGATGATGCAGCTAAAATGATGCAAAGCCGGTCGAGCTAGTAAATACGACTGAACTGTTGTATCTACAAAACCTTTTATGCATATTTCACTGCATACAAGGAGACATAGCCAGAGTCCCGGTGACTGTATTGACAATACGATTAGTGACAGCAGTTTTTGGATCGAAACCAGTTAAAGAGCAACTCCATGCAAGTTATGTGCATCGAAATAAGGATTCTTACAGTCCATTCTCCTTTCACTTTCATACAGGCTACCGATCCTTAACACGCTGTCAGTTTTAAAATTTTGTTTAGTTTTAAGATAATGTCTAAATGTTGCACGCTTGAGCCGTCTCACAATACGCCATTTAATATACTGTGCCTTAGAAACATGCAACGGAAGCATACTATGTTTATGATAAACAGCAGATAATGACCTTTGAATCGAATCACAGTGTTCTGAGTGTAAATTACATGTAATAGCACATTCCCTGTTCAATTTACTCGCAGCAATAATACTCACAGATTTCCCGCAGCAGAACGAAAGTCTTCTACCAGTATATTTCAATTGTGAAATTTAGATGATATTTGAGTGTAGTACTTTCTTTTACTATTTGCTAGAATGCTCTACTAGTAATTAATTCGCAATGGATGGCAAGCTCCAGTCTCACTCTGCCGCTGCCGCTCCCAAGTGTTTCATTATTAGCTGCCTGAGTTGCGCAACGTATTGGCACATGCTGTACCAGTTCACCCAGCTATATAGGGTGTATCATAAATAATGGTGTAAACGCATACAGTTGAAAGTACACGATACTAGATGCAAAAAAGTCTCAGTAAACATAGGGGCGAAACTGCATACCTTAAGAGCTATGAGCAATTTGTCATCTTCGATACTGTGAAGCAAACCTCTTCTACTGCAAGTTCTTTGCTTTCCATATTTTGGGAACTGGTAGTATGGACCAACACAAAAAATAAAAAAGACCAGTAAACATGTGCTCTAAAATGCATTTCTGAAGAGCTATCAGCAGTTGTTCATCTTTTCAGCTTTGAAACACAACTCTTCTAATGATAAAGTGCTCGTAACTTTGAAGGTATGCGTTTTAGAGCATATGTTTGCTGGACATTTTTTTCATATTTTGGTCCATACTACCGCTTCCCAAATTATGGAAAGCAAAGAACTTGCAGTAGAAGAGATTTGTTTCATAGTATCGAAGGCGAAAAAAATTGCTCGTAGTTCTTAAGGTATGCATTCTCCACCCTATGTTTATTAAGACTTTTTTGCTTCAACTGTATGCGTTTACGCCATTGGTTATGATACACCCTGTATAATATTCAGTTGTCAAGATGCTGGCTGATAGTGTTCATCGTGTTTATCGTTTGCGTCCCACAATATATAAAATTATTGCGAACATTGAGACGGACTGCAATATGAATGTTGATACAGCAAAAATATTTCTTGAAGTGCAATGTGTTTCTCACGGTTGTCGGTTTGATTTTCCGTTGAAAATTATTCTCATCATGACGTTTCGGTAGATCGGACAGCTACAGAAACGCAGGCTGAAAATAAATTAGGAGGCGATATAGTACACACAGAATCCCACTAATGAAATCAGGAGTCCTAAACGACTGTACATTCACTAGAACTGTGACTTTGCCTCTCGTAGTTGTCTGCTACGTGATGTAATATACTGGTTTGTAACCGTATGTGATGAAATACATACGAGTTTCTGAAATGAAATACATAATCTGTGGAGTCCATGGGCCCTCCCTTAATACTAAACAATGAAGAAAGATGGAATAAGAAAATATACCTACACAGCACAGGCACAGGACCATCATCACTTAGTGACGGTGACAGTGTAACAGACAAAGATCAGATGTCATTTACATGCATCAGTCAGTGGAAGCTGACATCAAAACTGCAAGGAATATTGTGAAAAAGAAATACTGACTTCCAACATCTGTGCCCACATTATTAGCAGTCTCACATGTTGCAATGTATAAAGAACTTCACTGCTTCGTAACAGAATTAAAGAAAGGATATGAGCTAACTGATGCAGCCTCAAATGTTTTTGTAATCTCATTATCTTCTTTGAAGTTATATTTGCATTTCTTTCATGTTATCATTAGTACAGTTTGTTTTCAGTTAAATCTGAAGAGTGGTTTGGTGCAGTCTTGCACGCTACTCAGTACTCTGCATGTCTCTTTACAGCCTCTCACAAATCTACTCATCTAATGTTGAGCAAACTTCTGTAGCAGCATAGTACCACATTTCAAGACCTGCTGCCGCCTTCTTATTGGAGCTGTTTCCTTACATTGATGCAAGGCTGCACTGTAGACCGATATCTTCAGAAAATACTTGTCATTACTTATAATTGTATTCGATGTCAACAACTCATTTTCAGACACGTTTTTTTATAGCTATTTCAAGTATGAAATTTATATGTTCACTATTTCGGCCATTGTAATTTACTTGGCTCTTCAAATCGCAAAAAACCGCCTATTACTTTTAGTATCTCATCTACTAGTCTAATTCCAAGAGCATTGCCCCATTTGATTCGACTGCATTCCATTAATCATGCTGACGTTCATCCTGTAACATCCTTTGAAGCTTCTATCGATCTCGTCCACAGCTCTTCCAAGTCCTTTGACGCCTCTGACAGAATTACGGCATTGCCAGACATCAAAGGTTTACTTTCTTCTCCTCGAAAATTTTCCCATTCGAAGGTTATTGTAGATTCACACTGAGGTGGCAGAACTCGTGAGATAACGATATGCACGAATACAGATGGCTGTAGTACGGCGTACACTAGTTATGAAAGGGCGGTGCATTGACGGAGCTGTCATTTGTACTCAAGTGACTCATGCGACAAGGATTCCGACGAGATTATGGCCGCACGACGGGAATTAAGAAAGTTTGATTGCAGAATGGTGGTTGGAACTAGACGCAGGGGACATTCCATTTTGGAAATCGTTAGGGAATCCAGTATTTGAAATCCACAGTGTCAAGAGGATGCCACGAGTAAACATTTCAGGCTTTACCTCTCACCACGGACAACGCAGTGGCCAACGGCCTTCACTTAACGACCGAGAGCAGCGACGTTTGCGTAGAGTTGTCAGGCCAACAGACAAGCAACAATGTGTGAAATAACTGCAGAAATCAATGTGGGACGTACGACGAAAGTATCTGTTTGGACAGTGCGGCGAAATTTGGCGTTAACTGGCTATGGAAGCAGACGACCGACGCGAGAGCCTTTGTTTAAAGGCAGCGTTTCTTCTGAGCTCATGACCATATTGGTTGGATCCTATACTACTGGAGAAACGTGACCGGATCAGTTGAATCCCGATTTCAGTTGGTAGGAGCTGGTAGTAGCTTTGGAGTTATCAACGAAGCACTGTCGATGGATCAGTTGAAACCCAATTTCAGTTGGTAGGAGCTGGTAGTAGCTTCAGAGTGTGGTCCGGACCCCACGATATCAAAGAAGCACTGTGGGCGGATCAGTTGAATCCTGATTTCAGTTGGTAGGAGCTGGTAGATAGCCTTGGTGTGTGGTGAGGACCCCAAGTTATCAACGAAGCACTGTGGCCAGATCAGTTGAATCCTGATTTCAGTTGGTAGTAGTAACTTTGGAGTGTGGTGCGGATCCCAAGTTATCAACAAGGCAGTGTGGCCGGATCAGTTGAATCCCGATTTCAGTTGGCAGGAGCTGGTAGTAGGTTTGAAGTGTGGTGCAGACCGCAAGTTATCAATAAAGCACTGTGGCCGGATCAATTGAATTCTGATTTCAGTTGTAGGAGCTGGTAGCAGCTTTGGAGGGTGGTGCGGACCCCAAGTTATCAAAGAAGCACTGTGGCTGGATTAGTTGAATCCTGATTTAAGTTGGTAGGAGCTGGTAGTAGCCTTGGAGTGTGGTGCGGACCCCAAGTTATCAACGAAGCACTGTGCAAGCTGGTGGTGGCTCCGTAATGCTGTAGGCTTTGTTTACATTGTATGTGCTGGGTTTTCTGGCCCACCTGAGATAGTTATGCTCGGCTACCTGGAGAAAATTTGCAGCAATTTTGAACTTCGTGTTCCCAAACAACGATGAAATTTTTGTGGATGTCAGTGAGCTGTGTCACTGGGCCATGATTCCGCGCTTGATTTGGAGAACATTCCGGACAATTCGAACAAATGATTTGGTCACAAAGATCTTCCGACATTAATCCCATTGAACTTGTAGGGGACATAATCGAGAGGTCAGTTGGTGCGCAAAATCTTGCACTGGTGCCACTTTCACAATTATGGACGAATATAGAAGTAGCTTGGGTGCATAAATCCAACTAGCGGTAAGATGAATGTCATAAGCGCTAGACTTTTTGACACACTTAAGCTCTAGATGTGGGGTAGCAGCATACGATCCTGGTGGTGTGTGGGGGTGGGAGCGGCGCGCATCTGCAGCCAGCCCGGCTGGCCGGGCTGTGGCGTGTTTGCGCGCGTGCTGCCCAGCCATAAATCTCGGCCTGGGCATTGATTGGACGGCGGCGCGGCGCGGCTGCTTGACATTCCTATTAGGGGCGCACACCACCTACCCCGCCTCATCCCCCGGCCCCTTCCCCCTAGGCCGACGGCGCCGACTGTGACGGCGACGCCAGCGGCGGGAAGGCTAGGCTAGGCTGAGAGCTGACTGCCGCCTCCTGCAGCCAATTTATGGCCAAAAACACTGGCCGCTATCTGGGCAGGTGTACCGGTGTCCAGATAACCTAGCGTCCGCGAATCCATGACTTCTCTTCTACCAAATCCGAATTTTTGCCCATCTCCTACTTCGTTTCGCCTGTGTCCTGCACTAGGTTCAAACAGAAATCCACGGCCAAATCACATTAATGTAATCACCGCCTATGCACGACGTCAATCCTAACATTAACCCTATACACATATGTTAAAATTTTATTAACAATTACACAAAAAACTTAAATTCATCAGTAATATCGTAATGTTGAAATGTTCCAAAATTCTTTGCTTTCTCATCATGCTTCTCAATAGCGGCCATTTTATCATACTCAAAGCGTACACCATCTGTTTGAGTGAACTCAGTACGCCATCTGCACATTCGACCGAAAATGGGCCTAGTCAGATTCGTCCGACGTCGTATCCAACTTCGCGGGCGTGCAGCACGAAACCTGCGGTACATCCTCATCCGACGATATATTGACAACCTCTTCCGAGGCCTCCACATCCGACGCGTCCGACGGGTCCACTTCATCCTTCATAGAACGACAATGAACAATATGACAGTCAGCGTGTATAACTTCCAATCTGGATATCAATGCTTCATCACCTATACTAAATTCAATGGACACAAATATGACGAGGCCACGATGTGCAATAACCATACCAGGTTTATTCATCACATTAACGGTAACCGGACGACCTTCAATTATACGTTTCAAAATTGAGGCATATTGTCGCCATTTTGACCATTCGAATTCTTCAAAAACAATAACTTTATGAATACGACTGTCATAGCCACCAAATCCGAATTCGGAACAAAATGGCAAATATACGTGTTGTTTCTTAGACGAAACCTTCTCTATAAGCGTGACTTGCCAATATTTGTAGCGCCGAATAAATACAATTGTTTCTTACGAACCTGCGTGAACCGAAAGGCCTTGTTATACCACCGTACGACGCGACCCGCCCAGCCATTATACTTAAGATGGCACTCGGTCAAAAGATGCACGACTACACGGTTAGCCTGAAAAGATTCAAAGTACTTCTCTATAAAACGTATTTGACTCCAATTATTAACAAGAAAAGGATGCGTATAATCAAACCTAGTGGTTCGCTCGGCCGATCTATGTAGCCTGGCATTAAAAGACAATGCAGAATCATAACAGTTCGACAAAGGTTCAGCATCATATTTAGTTATATAAATCAACGCTGAATTCCTACTCTTACAGCTCTGAACATCAAAAACACCTGTTATACTACCAAACATGAATTCCAAACCTTTACGAACTTCATCTAAATACTTTTTACATTTCAGTTTCAAATAACAATGCAAATGTGTAGCATTACCTTGCGGAAAAGGTTCCTCAGAAACACAATACTCCAGAACAGACCAAATACTACGCAAAGTATCAACAAAGTGTTATTTGCCACCAACAGAAGACGCAATGCGGCGACTGAACGATGTATCTGACGTCCAGAAGGGCTTGATCATTAGTTTTTGGGCCAAGGGTGGATTTATTTCCGAAGTGGCTATGTCTGTAAACTGCTCACATGGTTGAAGTATAAAATGGCGCTGTCCAGTACTGGCGTCGCTCCATCGGCCATGGATGTCAAGGCTGAACGACGGTTGTGGAAATGTGTACGGACGAATAGACGTGCAATTGTTGAACAAGTGACCGCCCAGACGAACCAGGGGGCTACCAACAGTGTCTGCTCAACTGGACGTCCACTGCGTGATGACAGGTGGCGTTTTCATATGAATAACGTTTTTATAGTCTATTAGGGCGTGACGTCACAGAGCAAACACACAGTAAAAATCCTCAGAAAGGTTCAAGGGCTCATGCTGAAGGAGGGAGCGTTATGGTCTGGGGAATGTTTTCATGGCATTCCCTGGGTGACCTCGTTATTCTAGAAGAGACAGTGGATTAACACAAGTATGCATCTATCGGTGGGGACCACCTCTACGTGCAGTTTGTTTTTCGTTGGCACAAACGCATCTACCTCACCACCAGACTCCTTGGTTTAAAACCCAGTCGATAATCTGTGGGGCCACCTAAATCGCTCTGTTCACACCATGAATACTCGAGTGAGTAACCTAGAGCAGTTGACCACGGCACTGGAGTCAGTATGTGTCCACATCCCTGTCGGTACCTTCCAAAACCTCGTTGCACTCTTCCTGCACGTCTCGCAGCTATCCGCACTGCAAAAAAGTAATTAATCAGGTTTCTGACAGGTGATCACATTGTGACTGAACGGTGTAGATGTTAGTGAGTAATATACACTGTTGCCCTATGCAACCGCAACACTATGAAGGCGACGTGATACGTTCGTCATAGTGTCATGATGTGTACTACATGCTCGGATTTGTAAGTGATTAGCAGCCGTATAAAATATATACAAGTAACATGTTTATATTGTATAGATGCTATATCATAATTCCTATTACAAGCTTGTAGAGGTTGTACAGGGGACTCAATTTAATTGATAACGAACCCACGTCCTTACCATCTGTATATACCGAGGGGGTGGCGCAGTGGTTCGCACACTGGACTCGAATTCTTGAGGACGACTCTTCAAATCCACGCCCGGTCATCCTGATTTAGATGTTCGTTTCCCAAAATCGCTCCAGGCAAATGGTGGGATGGTTCCTTTGAAATGTCACAGCAGATCGCCTTCCCCATCCTTGAAACAATCTGAGCATGCGCTCCACCTCTAAAGACCACATTGTCATTGCCTTTCTTCCTTCCGTCTAGATACAAATTAAATCTGAAGATCGGATCACTGTCAGACCACCCGCACCACGGTACGCACGCTGCAGACACAATGAGCGTTGAGCAGTGTGCTCCACGGGAGCCAGTGGCATGGACAACTTTCCTCTTACTCGACATCGGTTCCCGTCTACGTGACATATGACGTCCATATCAAAGTACAAAGTGCGGCGCATTCGTTGAACACCAGAGTCAGCCTACATAAGTGCAAACGTATCAATTTCTCACAGATCTTGTTACAGGTGAGCGAAAATGGTTTGCAAAGTTATGATTACAACAGGACTAAAGACGCGTCCCACTTCTCAGTTTGAAGAGGGAAATTTGAAAGTTATCCGATATTCCAACTTATTTTGTATCCAAATGGTGCATTTCCAAAGGTGTATTCCTCGCCAAAACTGTATATCCAAGAGCCCTCTACTGCCCATAGGAACCTGTAATACTAGAAAACCCTGTATAAGGCAAGACAGGTTTCTCACTCATAGATCGCGTTTGAATGTTGATTGTCTGTGAGAAGGTAGGTGTCGTGTAAGAAGGAGATACGTCTTCCGGCAGCTGTTGGAATTTCTCAGTGGTAAGATCGTGGCTTATCGTGCCTCCGGTGTATCGTTCGGCGATAATTGCTGCTACCATTGCTCGCGCGATCCCGAGTGCCCTGCGAACATGAAATCGATGGGTTCAGGAGGGCCTTAACACCATCCAGAATATCTACGGACTCGCGCATTAGCACCAGAGAGAACAGGAGTATCGTTTGCTCGCCAGCGTACTACGAACCACGATTCAGCGAATGGGCACGTTTGGAGCAATACGAGTGTTCACACGGACCGTGGTACCCCCCCCCCCCCCCCACCCACCATTGTTGTACCAGCAGAGGGGAGTGAGCTAACAGTGATGTGACCAAAGTCAACACTGAACACAGCAGACGGACCACGTTTTCTTGCCAGACGACTCGAGGCTTTGTGTACAAAATCGCAATAGACGTGTCCATGTGTGTATGGAGCGACAAGTACGAGCTTCGGCACACCTCATTCGTCGTCATTATATGGACCCAAAACCTTGTGTGGTGGTGGCACTGGGTTCTCAAATGGTTGAAATGGCTCTGAGCACTGTGGAACATCTCAGTTCATCAGTCCCCTGGAACTTAGAACTGCTTAAACCTCACTAACCTAAGGACATCACACACACCCATGCCCGAGGCAGGATTCGAACCTGCGACCGTAGCGGTCGCGCGGTTCCAGACTGAAGCGCCTAGAACCGCTCGGCCACACTGGCCGTCCGTTAATTACAAGTCGGTGGTTTAAAGTAGCGAATCTGGCACCAGATAGCGTCCCAAATGTATTAAGCTGCGTTCAAATAAGGCAAATTTGGTATCCATGACATCAACCCGAGTTGAGTACAATGCTCCTATAGCGCAATTACAGTCCTGCGACAAGGGAAGTTATGCTACTTTTAATAGGAATATATGTGATAGCCACCGACCACAAAAAGTGGGAAATTTAGCCCGCACTGTCCGAGTTCACGAATATGTAAACCAAAAGCGACTGTGCTGAGAACGGTCGCGGGATCGAATCCTGCCTCGGGCATGGATGTATGTGATGTCCTTAGTTTAGTTAGGTTTAAGTAGTTCTAAGTTCTAGGGGACTGATGACCTTAGATGTTAAGTCCCATAGTGCTCAGAGCCATTTGTACCATTTTTAATTAACGGGAATTATGTGATCTGTGCGTAGACTGCCAATGTCACACGCATCTGGAAATCTGCCAAGTACTTGACGAATTCAAGGCATCCAGAATCGCTGTTGTACTGCATTTCTTAGGAGGACTATTAAGGATATTGTCATGATTTTTGGGTCACGAGTACACAGTATCCGTCACTCAACCAGAACTCGATAAGAGAATTGTTGTTTGCGAGTGACAGAGAGAGAAGGAAATTCTACGCCATCTTTTATCCAACATTAATAAAGCTGGAATTCACAAGCGCGATGCAGTACGTCATCGCCAGCTCAAGACAACCCTCGTCAGAAACTGCGGAGTCGTTTCCATCCGATGTAACGTACTCGGGAAGATAGTTCTGAAGTTCCACCCTACAGAGCGGAAATTACCCTTCAGCGCTCTCCGCGGCTGGCGTTCTCCGATGTGACGGCGTGACAGGTGGCGACCCGGCCAGGAGTCTCCGCTAAGGAGACCCACAGCCAGTCGACTGTTCACAGGCCAGCGGTGTTGAGAGAGAGTCGTTCAGGAGAAAGTGGACTTGTAGTCAGTCCGATGGGTACGAGTATTCTAGCACTCTCTATTAGTAGTCAAAGAGAGAAAAACTTCGTTTCATAAACCCAAACGCCCATTTCTTGGCGCGACATAGTATTTATTCACATTGCAGATGCGTTTCGCCGTTTTCATTAAAAGTATCTTCAGTGGTTTTTTCTATAATAATGCAGTTCTGTTTTTACACATCATAATTATAGATTCGAAATAGTTGTCACCATAATTAAGGGGAAGTTACGAACTGTTTAGGATCTATAAATATCACATGTGAAATTCGATTCTTCTTATCCTTGACGACTTTGTGATTCTGTCTGTGTGTATGTTTGTTTCTGAAGCTGCTCTCTTTAACACAGTTTTAGCTCTGGTTCGAAAATTTTTCGTTCCTGTTCCTCTCTTCCTTTGTGAGCAATTTTGTCTGTCTCTTTTTTCGCACTGTATACTGTACTTCTGGAAGTATGGTTGTCTTGTATCAATTCTGCACAAAAAGACATGAATTTTTTGTTGTAGTGACTCCTCGTGAGAACGTAGCCCTTTTGCAGTTTTATGAAGCGTTTTTTTTATTGGTCTCTACATTTCCTAATATCTGAAAGTTTCTCCTAAGTATCTGAAATGAAAGACTTGTGAGGAGAACCTCACGCTGTACAGTGTTTTCTTGTATGAAAATAGCAAACCAATTCTTCGTGCAATTTTGTGTAGTTTTATATGATATGTTTGGCTTCCTGTTCCTCGCAAGAATTTCAAGACTGTCCACAAATGTTGGGCATTCCCGGTTGAATCGTATTTCTGTTCATAAACCAATTTCGACTCTTTCAACTTCTTTTTCCCACGCTAAGATATTTTTTACAAGTGTGATGTTAAAAACTAAATTGTGAGAATGTCATCCTGCTCCACTCAGGTTTTGCCATCAAATAGTTCACTATTTCTACACAGAATTTACTTTTGAGGTTGTGTTAGGAAGTTTTCCTGGAAGGATGTCGCTTGCCGTTCGGTCGATGACAAACTCTTCAAGTCTTCTCGCGTGTCAAAGAGTGTCTGTGAAGTCAGAAGACTTCAAGTCCGTAAAATTGATCATCGTATTTCTGGTGATTCGCGTGTGAAGTATCGTTAGATTAGAGATCTGTTCTTTCCAGGGACGCTCATTGCGTAAACTTGCCTGCTCCTCTCGTATACGGGGTCAGCTTTTGTTTGAGGCGACATTCCAGAGAGTTTTGTGTGACTGACTGGAGTTCGATTCATCCGTAATGGTGTGTGTCTGTTTATACTCGCTGTGTGCGGTTGCGGGTATATCCCCATTCAGAGCTAATTCATTCAGCTTTACAGATTTCTGCTACAGCAATTCCGTCTTCTTCCATGGCTCTGTTGTTTCTCAGTAATTCAATAACATCTGGTATTTTCTTGATGACTGATGGTTCTGAATCGGGAGTAAGCGTGGTCTTTTCGAAGATTTTCTCCATGGGGAATTTCGCAGTTGGGTAGTTTGTTGAAATAGTGCGCAGGTATCTGGCGGTTATTTTTGGTAACTGTATCATTAAAGAACTTTATTTTGTGCACACATTCAGCATAAATTGTAAAAAGTATGAATGGTTAGATGTAAGAGTGGATGCCACAGTGTTATCCTTCCGAGGTAAAAGCATGCATAAATAAATAAACAAGTAAATATTTCTGATGAACATTTTTCTTATCGCTGTTACTGAGACTGACCACTTCCGTCACCCACACTAGCTCGCGGCGGCGACGTCAAGACTGGTCCTGGAAATTGTGTGGGATATATAAACTCGTTACCTGGTAAAGGTGTTTCGCTGTTGTCTTGTATGAAACTCATCCTTCCATTTAACAGCAGTTTGTTCTTCAGTCTTCAGGTCCAGATTGTATACCGATTAGGTTCCTTTCAGATTACGCTGATACAATAGCTCCCTACTTAGCAATCACATACAGCCGCTCGCTCACCGATAGATCTGTACCTGCAGATTGGAAAATTGCGCAGGTCGCACCAGTGTTTAAGAAGTGTAGTAGGATGAATCCATCGAACTACAGACCTATATTATTGACGTCGGTTTGCAGTATGGTTTTGGAGCATATACTATATTCAAACATTATGAATCACCTCGAAGGGAACGATCTATTGATAATTAATCAGCATGGTTTCAGAAAACATCGTTCTTGTGCTACGCAGCTAGCTCTTTATTCGCACGAAGTAATGGCCGCTATCGACAGGAGATCTCAAGTTCATTCCGTATTTCTAGATTTCCGGAAAGCTTTTGACACCGTTCCTCACAAGCGACTTCTAATCAAGCTGCGGGCCTGTGGGGTATCGTCTCAGTTGTGCGACTTGATTCGTGATTTCCTGTCAGGAAGGTCGCAGTTCGTAGTAATAGACGGCAAATCATCGAGTAAAACTGAAGTGATATCAGGTGTTCCCCAGGGAAGCATTCTGGGACCTCTGCTGTTCCTGATCTATATAAATGACCTGGGTGACAATCTGAGCGGTTCTCTTAGGTTGTTCGCAGATGATGCTGTATTTTACCGTCTAGTAAGGTCATCCGAAGACCAGTATCAGTTGCAAAGCGATTTAGAAAAGATTGCTATATGGTGTGGCAGGTGGCAGTTGACGCTAAATAACGAAAAGTGTGAGGTGATCCACATGAGTTCCAAAAGAAATCCGTTGGAATTCGATTACTCGATAAATAGTACAGTTCTCAAGGCTGTCAATTCAACTAAGTACCTGGGTGTTAAAATTACGAACAACTTCAGTTGGAAAGACCACATAGATAATATTGTGGGGAAGGCGAGCCAAAGGTTGCGTTTCATTGGCAGGACACTTAGAAGATGCAACAAGTCCACTAAAGAGACAGCTTACACTACACTCGTTCGTCCTCTGTTAGAATATTGCTGCGCGGTGTGAGATCCTTACCAGGTGGGATTGACGGAGGACATCGAAAGGGTGCAAAAAAGGGCAGCTCGTTTTGTATTATCACGTAATAGGGGAGAGAGTGTGGCAGATATGATACGCGCGTTGGGATGGAAGTCATTAAAGCAAGGACGTTTTTCGTCGCGGCGAGATCTATTTACGAAATTTAAATCACCAACTTTCTCTCCCGGATACGAAAATATTTTGTTGAGCCCAACCTACATGGGTAGAAATGATCATCAAAATAAAATAAGAGAAAGCAGAGCTCGAACAGAAAGGTTTAGGTGTTCGTTTTTCCCGCGCGCTGTTCGGGAGTGGAATGATAGGGAGATAGTATGATTGTGGTTCGATGAACCCTCTGCCAAGCACTTAAATGTGAATTACAGAGTAATCATGTAGCTGTAGATGTAGAGTACTGTGTGCGAAATACCTCTCTTCAGAAAATTGTGTATTTCGAATTTTAAATTGCGAACAGTCAGAATTTTTTTGCGTATTAAATACTGGTCAAGGCAACCAGTTGTTTTCCAATTACAGCCAATAGCTGTTCTCTTCGAAAATACAAAATACCGTTTCGGTCGCTGTGGTAGACTGGAGACACTATAAAAAAATAAACTGAATCGCAATTCGAGCGCTTACGGATACGTACAAATTTTCCGCAACGATAACTTTTAAAGAAATGAAATTGATACCCGATATTGATTAGTAAATTAATCCGACGCCACAAAACCCGTTCTCCATGAAAATTAATTCTGCGACATTCGCACGCGAGCCGTACGCGTTCCGGTCTGACAGACCATTTATACTTCGGCCGGTACGCGGAAGAGAACCCCTTTCAGAAACAATAAGCGGCCGAGATGAATGTGTAATGGCTGTAATTATGGCTGATGACGGCCACGGCATAAACACAGGCGGTGTTTTGCAAGATTAATTGTCTTAGTATGCTCTTCCAGTTGTCAGGCCTCAAATATTGACTGCTCTGTCTGCGGAACAGCCTTCTAAACTTCAGCGGTTAGCTCTGTAGTTTGGGGTTCAGTAGGCGTTATTAAGGTGCAGAAATTAACTATTACGCAGACACTTTTTGGCGTCCAACAAACATAAATAGCGAAGCCTAATTGTTTCCAGGACATCACACTGTTAGTATTGTATTGCGGTAATTGGTGCTTCTTGTTTGTTGAAAGTAACTGTTAGCATACTGACTAGTCCAAAGCCCTCGACTCATCGGTGAATGCTTCCCCGTCTTACCGAGTGAAATGGCAAAGTGTTCTACATTGGACACGCATTCCCAAGGACGGCGGTTCAAATATCCGTACTTCCATTCAGATTTATGTTTGCAGTGGTTTCATCGCTTAAGACAAATGCTGGCAAGATGACTTTCAAAACGACACGACAGATTCCCTACCACAACCTGATCTTGTCTGTCCATCTGTTTCTTCTTAGTTCCGAGTTTCTATGCTTCTGGCAATTCTACTCCGTCTCAGCAGCTGCAGTTCTGGAGAGTTTCATTCATTGCGATGTTACTATCCTTAATAGTTTCCTGTGACGAGGCATAAAACGCAGTTTAATATGCACACAAAGGGGAAAATGGCTTTAGTGTTATCTCCTACGAAAAGTTAATCTCCAATATGCAAATCCTGAATATGAAAAATAAACCAACAAATATCTTAAAATAAGGCATCAGGAGCTATACGCAGAATAATTGTAACTCGTTGTAAGCAAAATGTATCTCGAGCCAAACCTAAAAAATTTGTAAGACAGGAGGTGTGCTTTGAGTCACAGTGCTCGGGGTACATTTGTGAAATAGTAGAAGTTGTGACATGGGGGATAATGAGTGACAGAGTCCGCTCGGGGACTGGCTGTTGTGTTGTCCTCATCTTTCATATCGACACGCAAGTCACCCAACGTGGCGTCAACTGGAAACAAGTGCAACTTGGCAACCGAACTACTCCAGATGGGGACTCCTGAATATCAATGCCATTTGATCATTTCACTTCACTTCATGTCCAACCCCTGTAGGTAGATTCAACGAATTATAATAACACGAGAATGAAAGGAATACACCTTAAAAGACAATTGAAAGAAAACAGCTCTCGGTCACTATTTTTAACGAATTAACCGGATTTCATCACTGCTAGGAGTGTCTTCATCAGAATTTAAATCAAAGAATGGTCTATAACATGGTCACAGAACTATGACTAAAAACGTATGACACAGAGTATAAGTAGAGAAACATCGTGAAAAACTGGCAGTACTTATATGTCCCTTGTTGTTGTGGTCTTCAGTCCTGAGACTGGTTTGATGATATGTCCCTTATAAAATAATAAATATGCCAAAAGGGCATTAGTCGCAATGATATTTAAGATAAAAAAATGTGATGGCGGGCCACTAGGGGCTGCTCGTTACTTACGCGGTTACAGTTTGCAAAACGGACTGAGGTGCCCGCGTTAACAAATGCGGCCAGGTGAAACAGTATTTGACTGTTCATTTATAATTATTTCTGCTTATATTTCAATGTGAAGTAGCCTAATTGTATCTACGGCTGCTAGATGGCGCGCTCATTGCAGTGCCATGTTCACCTGGCCGCATTTGTTAAAGTGGGCACCTCAGTCCGTTTTGCAATCTGTAACCGGGTAAGTAACGAGTAGCCCTTAGTGGTTCGCCATCACAATTTTTTATCTTTGTGACTAATGCCCTTTTGGCATATGTATTATTTTATAAAGTACATGTAAGTACTGCCAGTCTTTCACGATGATTCTGTACTTATACTCTGTATCATACGTTTTTAGTCATAATACTGTGACCGTGTTATAAACGATTCATTGATTTAAATTACGAAGAAGACACTCCTAGCAGAGTTGAAACCCGGTTAAATCGTTACAAATAGTGACCGAGAACTGTTTTCTTTCAATTGTAACTATTCACGGTCTCTGAACGTGCAGCCATGTACAAAATTTTGCGATGCCTTAAAAGAGTTCACGTAATGTGCAGCAGATGACACTCGAGGTACACCAAACACGATATGCCTAGTGTTTAACAGTATCCAATGATGAACTGCTGTTCTTCAGGTCTGACTATGATCAGAATATTTAAGCAATTGAAAAGATACCAGAATGAGATTTTCACTCTGCAGCGGCGTGTGCGCTGATATGAAACTTCCTGGCAGATTAAAACTGTGTGCCCGACCGAGACTCGAATTCGGGACCTTTGCCTTTCGCGTGCAAGTGCTCTACCATCTGAGCTACCGAAGCACGACTCACGCCCAGTACTCACAGCTTTACTTCTGCCAGTACTTCGTCTCCTACCTTACAAACTTTACAGAAGCTCACCTGCGAACATTGCAGAACTAGCACTCCTGAAAGAAAGGATACTGCGGAGACATGGCTTAGCCACAGCCTGGGGGATGTTTCCAGAATGAGATTTTCACTCTGCAGCGGAGTGTGCGCTGATATGAAACTTCCTGGCATCTAAACATTCTGCGTAGTGTCTGTTTGTTCTATATCGTGTCACCCTACCACTTTCGCGCAACGACGCTCTGAGCGTGTTTTTTAGGGAATTGACTAGTTTGAACCTGGGATCTGTTGTTGGTAAGGAGACACCAGACCACACATGACATGTAGAATTCAGAAGAGTTAATGATTTCAGCGTCAGCTCCACTGCACTCCCTGTAAAAGAATCTTAATACTAACTAAATTTAGTGGAAGGCGTTCAAGGCTTTCCTATTTTTAGTTAGCTGGTAAAATAACGTAGAAAAAGCAGTTAAGTTTACCATTGGAAATTTTATTCTACTCACAAAACATCGTTTATAACTTGCACTATTTATAAAAGGAATTGTTTTAATACAGGATGGTAAAAACCAACTGCGTTCAACAAAAATGTGAACGAATATTCCCTGAATGGGTTTCCAAGTTCTACAATGGATCGAAGGATGACTTATGCCATATCACATCTATAATCTAGGTTTAAATTAAGTTTCACAAAAGAGAAAACTATCAAAATGGTGTACTGTGACCCTCAATTATCTTTAATTACTTATCTATCTTGTCGTAAATTACAGTGGCTGATGTGGCTTCTCAATAACTATATAACAGAAAAATCCTCGCGTTTCAGATTTTTACTTCAAGTGGCAAATGTGAACACCATGAGCTTTAATTGACGATCGACACTAGTATTACGTAAAGGGGATGTAACAGATAAGACTTCTGCAGTTCTGAGTGAAGCCTAATGCGCTCAAAAATGCGGCATTGCGTGCGTTCATTATCATGTCGGTGTTCGTCAGGGAGCAGCGGCCGGCGCAGCTCCGTACAGCTCGCCCTCTTGGAAGCAACTCTCACTAACGTCTCCATACTACAATTTACCGAAGTTGGTTTAAAAAAACTATCTGACTGTGTTTTCATCTGACCAATCAGGGTCTCAATGTTAACCTTAAACTCCGCCTACAAAAATTCTGTCTATCCAATGAGAAACATTCTACTTTTCGTGGTGGGGCAATGATTTTAAAGTTTGCAAGATAACAGAGAAGCGAAAAAGTCTCACGCTAAAACTTGCAGCTGGTGTGGTCCTTTTAGCGTTATCGTAAGATCTATACTGTTCTTCTGGAGGGCTCTATCTTTTAACATGGGCTGGGGGGTGGTCCTAACGTAACAGAGACGCGAAAAAATCTCACGCTAAAAGTTGCGGGTGGTGTAGCCCTTTTTGTGTTATCGTAAGATCTATACTGTTCTTCTGGAGGGCTCTAGCTTTTAAAGTTGCCTGGGGGGTGGTCCTAATGTAACAGTGACGCGAAAAAGTCTCACGCTAAAAACTTGCGGGTGGTGTGGTCGTAGCGGTTAGCTGGCGACGTGGGTGTCCGTCCCTTATCGTAGGGCCTTCTCGCTTAACACGGTTCTGCTCTCGGCTTCTGTTCTCGTTTCTCCCCTCGGAACTGCGTCTGTCACACGGTGGGAAGGTATGACATACATTTATGCATTCTTGTGTTAGTCTGTGGTATTCCATTTGCTCACTCGTTACTCGTATTACTATGGTTAATTTAATGTCACGATTTATTCGGAGCTATGTGACATACTACTGGATTTGCTTATCATGTCAGGGTTTTCATGGAAGGTGTTGGATTTGCCTGACACCTTACAGGCAGATTAAAACTGTGTTCCCGGCCGAGACTCGAACTCGGGACCTTTGCCTTTCGCGGGGAAGTGCTCTACCATCTGAGCTACGGAAGCACGACTCACGCCCGGTACTCACAGCTTTACTTGTGCCAGTACCTCGTCTCCTACCTTCCGAACTTTACAGAAGCTCTCCTGCGAACCTTGCAGAACTAGCACTCCTGAAAGAAGGGATACTGCGGAGTAATGGCTTAGCCACAGCCTGGGGGATGTTTCCAGAATGAGATTTTCACGCTGCAGCGGAGTGTGCGCTGATATGAAACTTCCTGGCAGATTAAAACTGTGTGCCCCACCGCTTCGGGGGGCTACGAAACATGCTGCCTAGAAAGTTCGCAAAATGCGTTTTATATTTAGAGTGGCGTCGGATGATTTCGTGTTGTTCTAGTGGATAATGCCAATAGTCCATGCCCGATATCGAGGTCCGCGAGAGCACGTAGTTCGATGCGTGTCCTCCAATCTATCGGATTGCCGAAGTTTTTGTGAGGGGACAAATACAGCGTCAGGGAAAAATAAAGCGTCCGTCGTGATCGTTGATTCGTCGTTGCGTCGGAGGAGGGCCATGATGTGTTGCGTCAGCCGGCAAACATCCTTTGCCTCACCGCACTGCAGAGAATGTTCGTCGGTGTCCTGCATGCCACATATAAGGCAGAGCGGGGAATCTAGCATGCGAATCTCGTACAATCGTTGGCGGTTGACTGTCTTGCGCTTGATTAAATGTTTACCATGACGATCGCGCTGCTGTGGTGAGGAGAGGTGTATGGACAGCTCGCCAAATCTGTCGCCAGTTTCGTGTTGGGTATTTCAGTTCGACAACATTGCTGCCATGATGACGCCGCAAGTATCGATATATCTCACGGGTAGTGGGGATTCTTGTAGAAGGTATCTGTAACTGAAAATAACTAAAATCAACAAAAAATCGCGCGACGTGAGAAAAAGATGGCGAGATTTGTCCCTACCGGTGGTTCAAAGGACGCGGGAAGAAGCACATCCAGGATGGCCGACGTGATGGCGTGTTGCCGTTGGTTTCCAAGTGCGTAGCGTCGCTCGCAGGTAAAGAGCTAAAGCCTTGTTCCGCACATCCGTGAGGTTAAGTCCTCCAGAATGGTGTGGGAGAGATAAAGTCTCGTATTTGATCTTAATCAACATTCTTTGGCTAACATAATATCAAAAGGCCGCCATTAATCTGTCAGCAATACCATGTGGCATTCGCAGTACCTGTGCCAGGTGCGGCAGTCGCGAGGCCAGGTAAACATTAGAGTAGTCCACCCTTTGGAGCAGGTCGTGCATTCGGAGTGAATTGTTGCGTATGTGCAGTCGGACGTTCTGGAGGAGACGTCGATAGCTCGCCGCCGCTGATTGCCGTAGCGATCGGGTGAACAATACACCTAAGCATCGCATGATGTCCACCGTCGTAAACGGACTGTGCAGAGCGTCCAGCCCTCGACCGATGTGCATGATCTTGGTTTTATTCATGTTGACCCTGCTTCCCGCAGCTACCCCGTACGTAGTAAGAAGGGTAACCACCTGACTTACTTCGTTCTCCGACCGGACGCCTGTTAGAGTCCGTCTAAGAGTCTGCATCAATGGTTCGAGCGCTATTGTAAACAGTATCATCGACAAGGGACATCCTTGCCTAACTGAGCTGCAAACAGGAATCGTTCCTACCTCCCTGCCATTGACTCTCACCGTCGGAGAAGTACCGCGAAGGAGGCGCATGAGGACGGTAATAAAATCCTGTGGTATCGCCATGCGTCGCATGGTCGATTCAAGGAAATCATGGTTGATCCTGTCAGAGGCACGATCAGAATCCAGCGATACTAACGCCGATCGCATGCGACAAGCTTCCGTCAGGGAAATTAAGTCACGGTATTCGCCGAGGATAGAACGTATGTTGCTCCTAACTCCTAGACAAGCCTGGTCTGGTGGTATTGTCTTGGATATTACAGTCTTGAGCCTTGCCGCCAACATTCGCGCAAAGATTTTATAATCAGTATTGAGCGTCGTGAGCGGTCTAAATTGATGGGCGCTGACACTCGCTGTCGATTTCGGTATTGGTATAAGCAGTCCTGCCATGAACTGCGATGGAACGTCCGTGTCAGGGCTCAATAACTCATTATACATCTATACCAACTGGGACATCATTAATCCCGCAAATGCGCGGTAAAATTCGAGTGTCAACCAATCTGGCCCAGGGAATTTATGCGCCGCACCCTTCGCGAGTGCGCCCCGGATGTCATCTTCCGTTAGGGGTTCCAATAGCGCCTCTGCATCCGGACCATCCACCTCCGTTTGCATCTGTCGCAAAATTTCTTCTCCTGTCCGATTGTCCATCGGCGTCCCAGTGAAAAGGAGGCGGTAATGCTCCAGAAACTCAGCAGCGATATCCTGTTGTGACGTCAAGGGCCGACCACCGTCGTCATGGAGGACTGTGATTAGGGATCGGCGATTACGCGCATGTCCCTTGGACACATGATGCGTGCCAATACGTTCTCCATCGACAATGTCCAAGCACCGAGCACGGATCGAAAGTCCCTCCAGTCGACGTCTCGTGATCGATAAAATGCAGGCCTGAATGCGATGGACTTCTGCTTGACGCTCGGGCGATGGGGCCCTGGAGGACAGGTCGCGGAGCACCATGTAGTAATAATCAAATGTATCTCGGGGCCATTTCGCTTGTTCCTTGCCATACGTTATGAGAGCTCTTCGTATCGCCGGTTTTGCACACTGCAGCCACCACGAAAGAACCGTACGGTGCAGCGGCAGACGGCGAGTGCAAGTCTGCCATGTTTCTTCGATCCGCTGGCGACATTCGAGACCCACCAATGAGGATGAATTAAGTTTCCAGGAACTACGACTTCGCCAGACCCGCCGCCGTGGGAGGGTTAACGTGCATAAATATGCAAGGTGATCCGTAAAAGCTGTGGGCCAACGTTCAGCATCCAACACGTGATCTCTTAATCCGTCAGAAACATAAATCCGATCCAGCCTGCTCGCCGAGTGGCTAGTAAAATACGTGTAGCCCTCTCGCTGCCCATAGATATTTTCCATGTGTCAAAATGGTTCAAATGGCTCTGAGCACTATGGGACTTAACATCTATGGTCATCAGTCCCCTAGAACTTAGAACTACTTAAACCTAACTAACCTAAGGACAGCACACAACACCCAGCCATCACGAGGCAGAGAAAATCCCTGACCCCGCCGGGAATCGAACACGGGAACCCGGGCGTGGGAAGCGAGAACGCTACCGCACGACCACGAGATGCGGGCTCCCATGTGTCCATAAGGGCCATGTCCCGGCAGATCGTGTTCAATGCGTGGCAGGAGCTGAAATTAGGAGTTTGATCCTTCGGTGTGAGTACACAGATAAAATCCCCCCCTACCAAGATGTGGTCATACCCCCCATGGAATAGGGGGGCAATCTCCTCCGAGTAGAATCGTGCACGCGCCTGTCAATCGTCAGATCCGGAGGTGCATAGATTTTGACGATACGAATGCCGTTCACGGTTATAGCCAAACCCCGAGCCGAAGGAAGTAATTGAGGTCACACATCGGAATCCCTTCCCGGAATAGTATCGCTGTGCCACGTCCTCCATCTGGAGTCGGCGCTAGGTAAGTGTTGTATCCATGATCGTCGGGAAAAGCAGCATTGCAGGTTTCCTGCATCAGCAGAATATCAACGTCTGTGGCGTAAATCATGTCCCGGAGAAGTTGCATCTTTGGAAGCGAACGTGCGGTGTTAATGTTCACTGTGCCCACCTTATATGCTTGGTTGGTTGTCGTTGCCATCCTCGTGTCATGTCATTGAGAACTCCAATGGCTTTAGTCCACTATTCGTGCTCAGAGGGGTGCCCGCCAACGGGCTTCCCTCCTTTGTTGTCGTTCCGTGGTGTGCATCCTGTAGGTGAGTGGGCATCATTAGGGGGTGGCAATTCCTGTGTGTCATCGACTGGTTCCGCCCAGTCACAGTGGTCATCCATCCGAGAAACGTCCTCTGACGTATTTCGACGTGGCTGCCGGGATTTAAGTGTCTCTGACTCCTTCGTCGGCAGCGCTGGGTCAGTCGGTGTCAATGGAGAGGGACCATCTGAAAGGCAGGATATCCGGTCACCATCTGACGCAATCCTGTCAGCGTCCTCTAAAGGCACGTGATCTGTGTCAGACAGTTCTTCGGCTAGGATACCTTCCGTGTCCCCTAGGCTAGGGGGTGACGTGTCACCAGAACTATGGCGACGCTTTTTGCGACGCTTCGGCGATCGCTGTTTGCGTGCCCTGCCCTCTGCTGCCTCACTGTGTTCGTCGATCGTTCGTTGGTCCGTTGCCGGCGTCACTGTCTCGACCTCTACTTCCACGACGCGTGCTACATGTGAGTTTTCGGAAGGTTCCTCCCTCAACTGACGTGACGTGGGTGTAGGGACATTCTCTGAGTCACCTCCAAGCTCCCGTAACTCGGTCTGCTCTTGCATAAACACGTCCTTGTCTCGGCAACATCTCCCGGTGGGCCACCGACACGTACGTCATCGGCAGTTGCGTGGGAACTTCTCACTGTGACGCTTCTCCATGTAGCAGTTGCACGACGCGACGTTGTATGCACTCCGAGCGGATATGTCCTTCTCCACCACAGCCAGAACAGGTGCGTGGCTGGCCATCGTAGATCACAATAGCTCGACATCCGCCAATATATAAATAAGACGGGATATGTTTATTAAGGACGATCCACACCTGTCGCACGTCGTTTAGCGCAGGATAGGTACTAAAACTTGCCCAACGTTCAGGTGTATGACTAAGTACCGTTCCATATGGTCGCAGCGATTCAGTAACCATCGATTCTGGCATTTCAAACGGCAGTTGAAAGATCCGAATGACCCTCACATCCAATCCTGAAGGAGCTACTGTTACATCGCTGATATGGCCATCAGAGTGTCGAAATTTAAATTCTCTTTGAGCAGCGGAGAGAGTTCTTTCACACGCAGCTTCATCGGTCATCTTTACGTACATTGTACTGCTTACAATGGACAGGTGTATTCCAGTTATGTCTGCAGCAGGTAAACGAACTTCTTCCCTCAAAAAACGCTCTATTTCGAAAGCTTTGCGTCTGGCAAATTCGTTGTCGAACGTAAATTGGAGCGTAGACTTTCGAAAATTGTGTGTCATGGCGATCGAGTCAGACAACAACACACGCGAGTACCGGCGGTGTAAACACTTCCTCGCCCACGCGCGCCCGCGGCCGGGACAGCAGGTCCGTGCCGCGCCACCGCCTAAAGCAGACTGTATCTGAGTTACCGAAGCACGACTCACGCCCGGTACTCACAGCTTCTGTAAAGTTTGAAAGGTAGGAGACGAGGTACTGGCAGAAGTAAAACTGTGAGTACCGGGCGAGAGTCGTGATCCGGTAGCTCAGATGGTAGAGCACTTGCCCGCGAAAGGAAAAGGTCCCTAGTTCGAGTCTCGGTCGGGCACACAGTTTTAATCTGCCAGGAAGTTTCATATCAGCGCACACTCCGCTGCAGAGTGAAAATCTCATTCTGGAAACATCCCCCAGGCTGTGGCTAAGCCATGTCTCCGCAGTATCCTTTCTTTCAGGAGTGCTAGTTCTGCAAGGTTCGCAGGAGAGCTTCTGTAAAGTTTGGAAGGTAGGAGACGAGGTACTGGCAGAAGTAAAGCTGTGAGTGCCGGGCGTGAGTCGTGCTTCGGTAGCTGGGATGGTAGAGCACTTGCCCGCGAAAGGCAAAGGTCCCGAGTTCGAGTCTCGGTCGGGCACACAGTTTTAATCTGCCAAGAAGTTTCAATTGAAAAGATATTTTAGCATATTTTTTTTCTGTACTCAAGCAGTGTGGCCCTCTACAAAAAAAAAAAAAAAAAAAAGAGGAAAAATTCTTAGCGAATATTTTGAGGATGGCTGTCTTAAGTTTTCGATTCCTTGAATTTAAAGTACAACGTTATTGCCTGCGCGACGTATTCGCGAGGCACAGCCATTATGAAGAGACCCCCACCTGCTGAAGACGACCGGGCCCTCCAGTGCGCACCTTTTTAGCGGAATTCGCGGCGCTACAGCCGGCAGGTGAGCGGGTTGGCCGACGCCTTGGCGGCTCCGCTCGTGGCTTTTAAACTTTAACGCTGATGGAGCCGGCAGCCGGCGGTGGGAGTCTTCTTTCACTGAGGCATTCACGCAAATGGTGCTCGCCTCGCCTCACCTCCCCTGGCCTCGTCGAAACAAGCTCTCGGCCGCCGCGATCTGCGTCTGAACGCTGAGACGAGTGGACGGCCGACCGCAGCGGCAAAGAACTCGCGCCGTCTCAGTGACTGAAGGGGCCTCTCTCTCAGCACTGACGAGGTAGTAAATCCGAGTAAAAAGCGGAAAAGAAGAAGAAGAAGAAGGAGGAGGGGGAGTAAGAGGAGGAGGAGGAGGAGGAGGAGGAGGAGGTTGAGAGGGGGAATAAGGAAAGGAGAAGGAGAAGGGAAAGGGGAAGGAGGAGAAGCAGTAAAAGAGGAAAGAGAAAGGGAACAAGAAAGAGTGAAATACTGTTGGTTCTTTGTGTATCGTTAAAAAGTTAAAACGGTATACAATCGCAGTTGCAAGGTACGTATTTAACGGCTTCCAAAAGCAACAAAGATCTGAATTTCAGTATTTCACTTCATTCCTAACCGAATTCAAACATCTAAAATACTGTAATAATCTGCAGCATTACTCATGTATAGTTTCACCTTAAAGTTGTAACACGGTAACTCACGTACTTCAGTTAGAGCCTATGTATATGTCCTGAGGCACCGGAACTCAGGTTGCGGAAATTATTCAGATTATATTCATCCAGTATTTGAGAATGAGAGCACTTGGTGACTTCTTACAAATTTTACAAATAATTTCAAACCTGAAACTTCCTGGCAGATTAAAACTGTGTGTCGGACCGAGATTCGAACTCGGGACCTTTGCCATTAGCTCTACCAACTTTTTTATTTATTTTTAAACTTTTTTTAATGTATTAAAGTAAGAAAAAATGGGGTAAAGGTGGTTTGAAGCTCAGACTGAAACTTCAACGCTACTCATTTTTTTATTTTTCTTTTTTTTTTCAGTGTCAGACTTGCAATCTTTGCTGACATACATGTTGTTGTACTACCGCATAAATAGCGTCTACAATGTCCAAATGTTGACAAATAGTGGCTAATTAGAAAATTAATTAAGTAAGGAAATCAATAAAACTGAAAATGTCCAAATGAAAGACATGAAGATATCGCGGATAGTAAAAATACAAATGAAGCATGCTCCTGTAGCAAGGAAATGAAATTAGTGTCGGGGACGACACCTGCTCACAACCTGACGTTCGATAGAGCAAGAGAGCCATCTATAGACTCGTTCACCAGACGTTGGTGTAAGACTGGATCGTCTTCTCGAAATTTACTAAGGGTCCGTAAGTGTGTTCGATGTCTATATTGGCTTCTTCGTCTATCTCATCTCTCACCCGTCACACCCCATCTGGCCGGCGTGTCGGTAAATGTAAGTAGCAAGTAATTAGCGAAGTCTTGCCTGTATTTCTTATCCTGTTGGCTTCGTGTGTCCATCCAGGAGAAATGCCAAAAATCCATTTTGTCCTTTTCCGATTCGTTATAGACGTAGCCCACAACCATTCCCCGTAGCCATGTCACTGCACTGGTTTTTGGACCGGAAAATAAGATTCTTGGGGGGGAAAAAAGTGTGTCTGATGAAATTGTGTGAGGGGCGGAGCGTAACAGGAACGCCAATACCTGTTGTGCCAAGTGCCACACGGCAACTGAGCTACCCAAGCACGACTCACGACCCGTCCTTCGCAGCTTTAATTCCGCCATTACCTCGTGTCCTCCAGTTTTAATCTGTCAGGAAGTTTCATATCAGCGCACACTCCGCTGTGAGTAAAAATTTCATTCTAAATTTCAAACATATTCGAAACATTTTCTCGCTAACATCCACCACTGCATTGTCCCTTCCACTGCAGTAAAACTTCAGCATCACGCATGACGGTTTAATTTGTTACTTCTTTACTACTAACTGTAGTTACAACTAATTCTACAGAGAGTATCCGCGTATACCGCTGAATGTAACTACAAAATTATATCATTCTACGACACGGTTCATCAGATACTACGTCACAAATAATGGGCTGCATGAAGGGCTAGTCTTTGGGTCTTCAAACATAAAAGTTTCATTATAAAATAATTACGCTCGAGTCCATGCGATCCCGTTGAGCACAACGATAGCTGAATATGGAAACGGAGAGAACAGTAGTCAGTCACTACATACATCGTTTTATTGCAGCCGACCTCGATTTCAACAATTACATGGTCAGTTGCCGGCCGGAGTGGCCGAGCGGTTCTAGGCGCTTCACTCTGGAACCTCTCGACCGGTACGGTCGCAGGTTCGAATCCTGCCTTGGGCATGGATGTGTGAGATGTCCTTAGGTTAGTTAGGTTTAAGTAGTTCTACCTTCTAGGGGACTGATGACCTCAGAAGTTAAGTCCCATAGTGCTCAGCGCCATTTGAACCATGGTCAGTTTCAGTGCAAGTAACAACTGGTGACTTGACTCCCACAAACCAACCAATCAACAACTGGTGACATTATTACAAAGCGTCACATAGTAAACATTAATATAGGAATTCCGCAAGGTAGCATATTAGGGCTTCGTCGGTCCAAAACACGTTAGACAACCAATCGTTATGCCGCGCGGGATTAGCCGAGCGGTCTCAGGCGGTCTCAGGCGCTGCAATCCTGGATTCTGCGGCTGGTCCCGGCGGAGGTTCGAGTCCTCCCTCGGTCATGGGCGTGTGTGTTTGTCCTTAGGATAATTTAGGTTAAGTAGTGTGTAAGCGTACTGACTCATGACCTTAGCAGTTAAGTCCCATAAGATTTCACACACATTCGAATATTTTTGAACCAATGGTTATCTTCTCCCATTTTTTGAAGTGCCCACGCTGCAAATGCTCTCCGTGCCACAAAATCGGTGGCTAACAGTTCATAATGACGCTGCAATTTGTACGGATAGCATTGGAGGGTACGCCTTAGTGCTCTCCAGACAGCAGCACGTGCAATGCCCGTGCGACGTGCGACGTGCGACTTCACGAGCTCTGGCTTCACCATGCGGTGATGAACCCACAAAGGTCGTCATTTTCTCCTGAACTGTCCGAGTAGCATTAGGACTTGTCTGGTCGCTCGCTACAGAGCTGACCTTCTAAACAACCCGGACTTCGGACTTCGTGATGATTTCCTTCACAGCGACAGCTGCCGGAGCGGATTCTTCATTCTCAAAGTAACACATACCTAACAGTCTCGTTTCTGGTGAAGGCAACATGCCGCGATTGCTGGCGCATCTGACTTCCTTTCTCAATACAGTACATTTTATACACGATTCTCATGCGGTCTCAGTGGCGTGTTACTGTCTAGCGCCATCTGTTCGCCAGTTTAGGCATTAGTTTTTCGTTTCAATAAAATCCCATATCATTTCAGGCATGTCTGTCAAATTTTACTCCTCTACCTACATTATTCTTTGAATTAGTGGATTTTAAAATTTTAACGGACTTTTGGGTAGTACTGTATATAAAACTGGCCCGGAAAATGTTTCGAGAACCTTAAGATAGGCAATTCAACTTACGTAAGCTGCAGAATGATACAAGTTGGGTTGCCTGTCTCAGGGTACACAAAATAAACACATCAAAAAAAGTTTTGCATCACCCAGGTTCCCACAACTCCTGAAGACCCACTTTGACTGTGGGTATTGTATCCCCGACACAGTCCCTTTGACTGTTAGGAGATGTCACTAAACCCGCCCAAAGATGTAAATAACCATGCATGAGCAGCGCCTATTAGACGCAGGGGGTCCGACAGCCTATCAGTTCCTGTCATTCCACCAGGAAGGAGGTAATGGCTCATGTTGCCTGTAGTTCAACCATCCCTAGACGGTCAATACCGCGGTTCGATCGCGTGCGTATTGTTACTTTGTGCGAGGAAGGGCTGTCAACAAGGGAAGTGTCTAGGCGACTCGGAGTGAACCAAAGTGATGATGTTCGGACATGGAGGAGATACAGAGGAACAAGAACTGTCGATGACATGCCTCGCTCAGGCCGCCCATGGATGACCACTACCTACGATTATGGCTCGGAGGAACCCTGACAGTAACGCCACCATTTTGGATAATACTTTTCGTGCAGCCATAGAACGTCGTGTTACGACTCAAACTGTGCGCAACAGGCTGCATGATGCACAACTTCACTCCCGACGTCCATGGCGAGGACCATATTTTCAACCACGAAACCATGCAGCGCGGTACAGATTGGCCGAACAACATGCCCAACTGACCGTTCAGGATTGGCATCACGTTATCTTCACCGCCGAGTGTCGCATATGCCCTCAACCAGACAATCGTTGGAGACATGTTTGGAGGCATCCCGGTCAGGTGAATGCCTTAGACACACTGTCCAGCGAGTGTAACAAGGTGGAGGTTTCCTGATGTTTTGGGGTGGCATTATGTGGGGCCGGCGCACGCCGCTGGTCATGAAAGGCGCCGTAATTTTCTGTGCGATACGTGAATACCATCCTCCGACCGATATTGCAACCATATCGGCAGCATGTTGGCGAGGCATTCGTCTTCATGGACGTCAATTCGCGCCCCCGTCGTGCACGTCTTGTGAATGACTTCCATCAAGATAACGACATCGCTCGACTCGAGTGACCAGCATGTTCTCCAGACATGAACCCTCTCTAACATGCCTGGGATAGATCGAAAAGGGTTGTTTATGGACGATGTGACCCAACAACCACTCTAAGCCGAATCGCCGTTGAGGAGTGGGACAATCTCGACCAACACTGCCTTGATGAACTTGTGGATAGTATGCTACGACGAATACGTGCAAGCATCAATGTAAGAGGACGTGCTACTGGGTATTAGAGGTACCGGTGTGTAGAGCAATCTGGATCACCACTTCTGAAGGTCTCGCTGTATGGTGGTACAATATTCAATATGTGATTTTCATGAGAAATAAAAAGGGCGGAAATGATGTTTTATGTCGATCTCGATTCCAATTTTCTTTGCAGGTTCCGGAACTCTCGGAACTGAGGTGATGCAAAACTTTTCTTGACACGTGTGTTTACTGGAGTAGTTTTATTTTTTCTGCCCTGTTCAGAACCAGAGGTAAGTCTTCTGCTTGCTTGATTTTCACAGTGCGATCTCGGAGTGTATTACACATCGAGAGGGCATAAACACGGTAAGAGTTGGTCGCCTGTAATATTCCCAGAGAGCAGTGGGCGCACCTAGTGCCCTCCGGATGCGCTGTCCCGGCATGGCTGCGCTACATCGCCATTATCACATTACGTCACTGAAGAAAAAAGAGGCCGTGATGCATGGACGTATGCAGCGGTGAGCGGCAAACTCGATTCCGGCGCGCGGGCTAGAGCGGCATTAGGTAATTACGCCTTGTCACGGGCCAGCCGATCTGACAATCAATTACGTGCCACGGCGAACCTCTGTAGCGTCACAACACGTTACCGCGACTGGCAGCCGTCACATAAGGCGAGATTTCGCCAGCTTAGGCCGGCGCGCCGAATCAGTTTTGCCCTTTCAGCCGCCGCTCCATAGACCACACGCGCTTCGGATGAGTTACCGGAAATGAATCTCCGCAGGCCGCAATTGTCGCCGGCGTTGTTCACACGAAGATAGTGCGGGCCGCGTAGCACGTGTCGAGAACAACTAAAAGCAGACGTTCGGGAACCGAATTTTCGATAAGTGGCGCAACTGTTCGCTTAAAAGGTTGATGCGTATGCAGCGTGATTCACAGTTTCTATTACAGGTTTCCAAGGTTGTAGACGGAACTCAGCAGCTAAGGGTTTAATAAGGAACTCGTGCCCAGTAATGTACCATTTGGATGCAAAATATACTTTAAGACAAATGAAAGACGCACCACAAAAGGATTATCCGAATGAGACGGAAATCGGTTGATGTGATGTTCATGTACAAAAAAATGGTTCAAATGGCTCTAAGCACTATGCGACTTAACTTCTGAGGTCATCAGTCGCCTAGAACTTAGAACTAATTAAACCAAACTAACCTAAGGACATGACACACATCCAAGCCCGAGGCAGGATTCGAACCTGCGACCATAGCGGTCGCTCGGTTCCAGACTGTAGCGCCTAGAACCGCACGGCCACACCGGCCGGCGTTCATGTACAAACAAATGATTATAATTTCGGAAAAAATGGACGATTTGTTGAGGAGGAAGAGATTCACAAATTGGGCAAGTCAGTAACACGTTGGTCCACCTCTGGCCCTTATCAAGTAGTTATTCGGTCAGCGTGGCATTGATTGACAGAGTTATTGGCTTTCTTGATGCAATAATTTACCAACGACTTTGTTTGTATTGTAGAAATTTATTTTATGTACTTCTCATGTGCCACCAGTTTCGGCGTTACATTGATGCCATCTTCAGGCTCCACACGTCATAGTCGTAAAATCGCTATACACGGAAGGAGCCATATAACTGGGTCCATGAATCAAATCGTTATGCAACAGCTCTTGGTGGCCAGGCGACACAGACTGTGTCTCCTGACCACAGGGGGGGGGGGGGGGGGCGGCTGTAGTGATTGTATTCTCTCTTAGTCAGTAGCGATTCCCCCAAAATTTGTTACACCATTACCCCTGAGTGCAAGCAGGCATTAGCTAGTGTCCCCACCCCTTACCTCTGCCGTCTGTTGCCCCCCTTCACTACTTTATCAACATCTTTAGCACTTAACTAAATTGTGGAATGAAAGACTTTTCTTGGAAAGCTTTTATTTTTAAGAAGGAGGGAAGGTGAATGATATTTAGTTTGTGTGTGTATGGCTGGGTCGGGGGGGGGGGGGGGGGGGATGGTGTTAGAACGAATGACGAGGGATTTTGTGGTGTATCGCAAGTGCTACCCACAACGCGTTCCTCAGATAAGAAAGCTAACTGTCCTCACTGAGGGTAGACACTTGTTACAAAACATACTTTACCTGCATTACTCCTCTCCATTGCGGCAATTGCTTGACCTGCAAAACTGTGACCCCATTTAAAATGAACGAGGTTAAAATGTGTACACAATACATGCTGTTAGTAAATCACTTCATTCCTGCACACCTGAATTGTCAGAAATTTGAAGACTACACGCTTTTAATGATTTGTGTCTGACCACAGCTACTAATAGTAATAGTAATAATAATAATAATAATAATTATTATTATTATTATAATTATACTGTATACAGCACTATATTAGGCCTTACATTGTTACTACTGTGTCGTGCTGTCAATTAATTCTTTTCTCTGTTTCAAAGCGTGTAATGAAGGAATTTCTGGACTTTCGCAGGCACTGTGTACAACGTGGAGAAGACATTTTCTTGAGATATTTAGCATCTTTACATACACGTCTCACTTTTATCATCAGCAATATACAGGACTAAGCACAACATATGGGTGTAGTGGGTGGACTATGTGAGGAACCTGTAATCTTCACTGCATTAATGCTACTAATTGAGAAAAAAATAATTATTGAAACTTACAAAATTGTAATAATAGCTATCATATTTTGAAAATAATTTGGTTTCGTGACTGAAACAGAATCGAATCATTTAGTTATTACCCCGCAGCAAATTATATTTTACCCCTCACGTGGTAGTTATTCCCTGGTACTAACCACTATGTTAGTGATAAATTCGGCTCATCAGACCCATTGCATGTATATGAATATATTCAGTATGGTCGTATCTTGGTCGTTGACGAACAATGTGTCATTTTTAGCGAAAATGAAGGAAGAACAGTGCCGTGTATGTAACTTTTAATCCGTCTTGATTGCAAAATATTTATTCATATGACCGGTTTCGGTTCCTTTAGAACTATCTTCAGATCTGATATTTCGGTTACAGGAGTAACCCGTCCAAATACAGCAACTTTCACATGCTGCGTCACGTAACCGAAATATCAGATCTGAAGATGATTATAAAGGAACCGAAACCGGTCATATGAATAAACATTTTGCAATCAAGACGGATTAAATGTTACATTGTAAAATCACTGATTGCGGATATCGTATCAGACATTATGTCTGTTTTTGCAAAGTGCTGTGTATGTCTTTAACACACTGGTAAAGAGAAGAAGGCTACAAAGTTGCACAGCACCTGTCATCATAGAAAAGCTTAACAGTAGCACGTATGATTAGCGAAGACATTAACACAGTAAATAGATGCTTTACTTAACTTGTCATTCTCTAAGTGTACAAAGACTCATCACGAATAATGCAACAAGAACAGAGTACAGCTGTCACAGTGTCAACAAAGAAGACGCTCTCTGAATTAAGCGCGAACGATAGTGTAACAGGAAATGGGGCCCAAGGGCGGGTGGGTTGAGTGACTGCTGCTGGGAGTCCTATATCGTGGCGGCAGGTCATAGTCCAGAGCTGCTGGAAGGTGGCTCAGCAGGCGCGCGCCGGCCGCGGTGGTCTAGCGGTTGTAGGCGCTCAGTCAGGAACCGCGAGACTGCTACGGTCGTAGGTTCGAATCCTGCCTCGGGCATGGATGTGTGTGATGTCTTTAGGTTAGTTAGGTTTAAGTAGTTCTAAGTTCTAGGGGACTTATGACCATAGCTGTTAAGTCCCATAGTGCTCAGAGCCATTTTTGAGCAGGCGCGCACCATTGGGTCTGCAGATCCGGCGCGCCTGCATCTAACGGGAACTCGAAATGCTGTTGCCAACATGGCGACGCCTGTGTGGTGGTATCAATATGTGATACTGGACGGAAATCTACTTTATTCGAGGTGTTGCGGCGGCGCGGTTCATTCCGTCCCTATACGACGGACCTGCACCTATCTGTGAACATTGTCTCAGCAGATCATCAGTAGGAAAGCCGAGTGAAACCTGCTGTACTTCGAAGTGAACCAGGCTGCAATTAAAGTATACGTTTCGGGAGAAACACGAAATGAAGGGTTGGAAATTTTGTCCTCAATTAATATATTCTGAAACTTAGGTGAACAAGTACCACTGCCTAGCCAGTGCTAGTCTTAAAACAGTCACTCACAATCCCTTTCACTCACGTTAGTAAGTTTATGGTGTTGCATTTACCGAAAACGTAATAGCGGCAAAAATACTGATCGTATTTTATTGAGAATGCTCGCCAAATATTAAGTCTGTCGGTACCTAATGCAGTCGCAGTTTTTAGCCACCGACCTGCTCAATACGCCACGCGGAATATATGTCTTTTCTCGTCACAAAATTCACTTAAAAATTCCGAAATTTCTACACACACATCGGAATAATTATGCCGTCACTTTACCACACTTTTGATGTATGAAACACTGCTAGATCCGGTAACTTTTTGTTTCCATCGGAACTACTACTACTACTACACACGTCCGATCTTTTTCATGGCTAGGCTTCGACTCTCCTCTAGAATACTCTAAGTCTTCTGTACCAGCAGAGAAAAGCGCGCGAAGAACATTGCTTTACCATTGGTCAGTTTACTTAACAGCCAATAGAAAAACAACATTCTCCCGCGTCAGTCCGCGCTTTTCATTCATAACCAATCGCAAAATAGTAAACCTCATGACTGCACTTTTTACCGACGTAATTATCTAATATGCTTAAGTTTTGCTTATGCATAAAATTATTTACTATTGTTATTTATACCTGAATTAACTTTCCCTTTACTATAAAGTATTTTACAAAAATCCCGTTTGTTCATATCTAGACTTCTTCGAAATGTTCCCACACTAAATCCTACAACATAACTCGTTAAACAATTATCTTCATATTAACATTAATCCACACTCACGCATCATTCATACTGCTAAAACACATTTATAACATTTTACATACACAAAAAGACATAACACTTCATGAAAATACTAGAACAGTTTATGAAAAACATTCTATTACTTTAGTGCACTCTACTGGGCACAATGGAAACTAAATCAGTCCCCTATCCAATAGTGTCATCTATCGGCTTATACATAAGCTACGTGCGCGTCTAGTCTCGCTTCACCATCTGTCACTGTCCAGCTCTGAGACACATCTCGCACTTAACCGCCTCCAAGGCAGGATCGTTATACGGCGCTACGCCTCAGTGTCTCTGAATAACGGAGACTCTGTCCACTGATTGAACACGTGTAAGACAGGAAGCATAATACATAAAACAAAGCAAAGGCGGTGCAGCTGTTCCAAAGCGGATGCAGCAGCCACCGATTGGCAGCTGGCGCACAGCGGTACCCACTCGCAATTACGTGGCGCTCCCTGCGTATGGTGCAGCTGAAAAGTTGTGAAACTAATGCGCCGCTCGATCCGCAGGGCAGCGCAGTAGCAAGTGGCGGCGCTCCCCATTTGTAGACACGGGGAAGCCGCGGCCGCGTGTTCCCGCGTAGCTGACGTTAATTAAGCCGGCGCAGCTCGCGGGATTACTTGTGCGGCGGCGCTGCAGCTGCACTCGCGGCCGGCGGCCAGCATTCGGGGCAGGCCCGCCGGAGGTCGCTAATGCCGGCGGATTATTCCACGCGGGCGGCTGCCGATCCGCCGATTGCCTGGCGCGCGTGTTCGCACGGGAGAATTTTTGCTGCGTACCTATCCGCCGAGCAGGGGCGTAGTTGGAGGGGTCTCCATCAAAACGGCCTTTGTTTACGGGCAGGGCAGGCTGTTCCCTTCCGGTCCCTCCTCCCAGAGGCCGGCTTCAGCGAACTTGCTCTGGTCACTTAGTGACGTCACGAGACGAGAAACTTCAGATCGCATTTCCTTTTACCGACTACAACGGAGCGAGGCACCGTGCACGAACTACACCGGTGTCCAATATTAAAGCAACAAACGGAAATTTAGCAAGGTTGCATTTATTTTGCCTCGAAACACTATGTACAGGTGATAGTAAAGTAGGAACAATACCCGCCATGTTAGCCGAGAGCGCTAATGCGCTGCTTCCTGGACTCGGGAAGGCGCGCCGGCCCCGGATCGAATCCGCTCTGCGGATTACCGACGGTGGCCGGTGTGTCGACCAGCCTGGATGCGGTATTTAGGCGGTTTTCCACATCCCGCTAGGTGAATACCGACCGGGCTGGTCTCCACGTTCCGCCTCAGTTACACGACTCGCAGACATTTGAACACGTTCGCACTATTCCAAAACTCGACGCAGACAGCTGGGGTACACTAATTCTGTCCTGGCGGGTACGGGTGGCGGCAGGATGGCATCCGGCCACCCCTTAAAACTAACCTTGCCAAATCTGTTCCTACCCGGGACGACCCTGCGCAACCGCTAGACAAGGCACCAGCAAAAGAAAGAAGAAAGAAAGGAAGTAAAGTAGGAACAATGTATAGAATACAGAACACGAACAACTGCAATAAGCGTAACGGTAGACAAATATGTTTTACGTTCTTAACGGGTTTACACAGACATTCCGATAGCTCGTTAATGCGCTCAGTATGGGGTGTGGCCATCTCTGGCAGTAATACAGGCCTGACAACGACAAGACATGCTGTGAATGATGTCATAAATCTCATGCTGAGATAATAAGACCTATTCTTGTTGGAGAGTGGTTGGTGGATGCTGACGTTATGCAACCCGTCTCCATAGTGCATTTCAGACATACTCAATGGGATTGAAATCGGGAGAGCCAAGAGGCCACGCCAGCATACAGTATCTTCTGTTTCCAAGGAAACATCAACCACCTGTGGTCTGTGAGGTCGAGCATTGTCATCCTTGAGTACGAATTTTTTTTTTTTTTTTTTTTAGACAACATAGTTTTGTGGAGATAACAGCGATTAAATTACTTATAATCAATTATTCAAAACGACAGTCACAATCGCGTTATTTATTTTGCCGCCAACCGGTTTCAACCCGCGCTGGGGACATCTTCAGGGCAATTTACACCATTTGGTCGCACGCTTGTGTCATCACCCTGCCTGTGCACGGTTGGTAACCGTGTAAATTGCCCTGAAGATGACGCCATCACGTGTTGAAACCGGTTGGCGGCAAAATAAATAATGCGATTGTGACTCTCATTTTGAATAATTGACTTGAGTACGAAGTCTGAGCCCACAGCACCTCGCAAGAAACGTATATGCCTATCAGCATTTCATTCGCGCAGGGAGCATGAAAAGCACGACTGCTTAAACGCCTCCACGAGAGCTGTAATCTGCGTTATACTGTCCTTGTGATACCTACGAAAGCGATGAAAGCATATTCATTGATTCCTCAAAAATCGTTCTCCAAACTTTTGTAACCACACCTTCGCTGGGCAGCTGGCGTACGCCTTCAGGCTTCTGCGTCTTTTAAGCTTTTTAGCATTCGTATGACGCTTTCGTATGAGTAAAAATCATATGATCATTTGTGCCGCACTTTTTTTTATGCATTTAACATTCCCTATTAGTCCTTTGTGGTATATGTCCGACACAATTTAGCGATGTGTGTACAGGGACAAGTCTCCTTCCTCATTTTCATTTCCCAGTATATTATCAATTAACAGACGCCTGCCGCCAGCAAACGAGCATATGGGCGCATTCCGTTTTATATCATTAAATATTTATATAGTAAAGTGTGACTGATTCCAGCTGTAAATGATATTGTTGTCATAGGAATGCGCACTTTCTTTTTCTTTTTTTTTTCCTCTCTTTCTGAAGTACACAGTTTCACTTTTATGACATTTTAATACATGTTGGCAATTTTCGCATTATACAAGATTTGAGTGACTATAAGAGCAGCTTTATTTTCTGACAGTGCATTATACATAAACGCAACGACAGTGAAAAGACCGACGTTACTATTTTTATTGTCTGTCAGGTCATAATATACAGCATGAACAACAAAGGTCCCAATGTAATTCCTTCGGAAACGCCAGGAGCTACTTCTGCTTATCTCATTGCCTCTCCATTCGACTTTCTACAGTCAGGTTCCGTAATGCTGTTAGTCTTTTAAGGATTATGAAGAAGGTTAATGTATCAGTTCCATATAAGCTAAGATTGTACGGTAGGCAGCTTGAAGAGAATGTCCAATAAACATGGAGTCCAAAATGCATAGCTTAAGAGCTATCAGCACTTTTCATTTTCGATACTGCGAAACATATCTCAAACACTGCAAGTTGTATGGTCTCCATATTTTTTGAGGCAGCAGTACAGACCAAAACAAGAAAAAACTTCTTTGACAATGGGCTCTAAAATTCACACCTTAAGAGATATGGGCACGTGTTCAGCAGAAGAAATGTATTCCACAGTTGCGGAACATGAAGTAGTGCTAATATATTCTAAGATATCCACTTTAGAGCTCTTGTTTACTAAGCATTTTTTTCTTATTTTGATCCACACTACCACCTCTGAAAGTGGCGTACTCTACACCATTACTAATACATACATACCTTCGTCAGAGTATATGAACGATTTTCGCCTACAACTTTCGATTCGGTCGTTTATAGATCAGGGTCCCTTGCCTCAAAGTGATACATTTACCGTTCTCCATCACTGCTGGAAGTCTGTGACGTCATCACGAAGTAACTCTGTACGCTGCGCTGTCCCTACCTATAAATCCCAATGCAGCCACTAATTTGACTCGATGGCTTATAAGGTCTTCTGTTAATAAGCGTTGGTGTTGCACTGAGTCAAGTGCTCTCCGAAAGTCAGAAAATTAAGCATTCACTGTAGCGCCTTGATCCATGACTTTCAACATGGCATGCAAGAAAAGCGCGAGTTGGCTTTTATTCTCGTCTCTGAAACTACTCGTGTTTTAATTAGTGTGGCGGTAAACTGAGTGATCGATGCTGAGCACTTTAGCATTCAACATTTATGCCTTACACTCCGAAGCCTTTACATCAGCCAAAGGAAACGAAATGAAGTACCCTTCAAAATATGTGTACGTCGCACGAAGGCGGGTCTCGTGAGAGGCGGTTCGAATGCGTGTGTTCCGCCTTGGCCCACGGGCGGCACCTACGACTTTGACAGGAGCTAAGCGGATCAACAAGTGTTCGGCGAGCAGGTCCCTTTTCAGTAACAAGCTACCCGCTTCAACAGTTTTCCTTTTCCGCCACCGCTCGCTTTCCTTTTTACTCCACGCAGGGGGCCTTTCTTATTTCGTCCGCTCTAATAACGCAGCCGCCGCGCCCGCATTCTCAGGAATCTGCGCCTAATGATCGGCGAACGCACGTCTCGCGGAGCGGAACCGGCGCCCTTATATTTCGCCATTCACTGAATTCGAAATTTCTCTCCCTCTCGTGCGGCCCCGGCGAGCGTTCTTTCAGTATAATGTAGGTTATTATCATCAGCCGCATAACACATGTTCCTCTTTGGGGCACGTTACAGAGCTCGAAATTTCCAATTCAATTTGTGGGCGCGTGAGCGCGCTGCTGGAAATGCGCTCCCGCCGCGCCCTGCAGGGCAGCACAGCAGAGGGCCGGTGGGCGTGGCGTGGCGGGGCGGCTGGCCGCGTGGTCCGCTGCCCTCGCCGCCGCAATTTCCGCCAATCACAGCGCCGGCTACTCAACACTGCGCGTCCGCCTGGAATGCTGATCACGTCCGCCTTAACGGCAGCAATACGAAATACACTGCCTTTCCAGCTGACTTGGCGAATTCCTACAAGGCGCATCTGGACAAAGTTCGGTGAATGAATCGATATCTGCAGTGCTGGATATTAAAATTTCAACGCCAAAAAGGACATAAATAACGAAGTTACTGTTACTCAGCGCATGCAGTGCAGTTCAGGGTGTCACAAAATCGATGTTATGAAGTATTGTCTACTTTGATTTAAAGGTATGCCGTAAATGATTCTCCTTGTTATATTATTATATAAAACTCTGAAAATTCTATAGCTCAATCACCAATGTCTCACGAGGAGAACACGGCAATTGCCATAACCTAATTGAACCGAAAATTTACTTTCAAAATCTTTTCTTGAAGAATTTACTTTATTTACTAGCGATTCAACAAGAACATTAACACATTTAATCACACTAGGTGAGCGTGGAAGTAGTTGCGAGGAAGTAACTGATGGAAAATGAAATTACTTTTAACAAATGTTAATTTTATTCCTAAAAGCTTTTTCAAAAACAGATTTAAAATTATAAGCAGAAAAGCACCCTCGAAATATCAAGTAACAATTTTATTTAGAGGCAGAAAGAACAATATTAACAGTATGAGCCTTCGGGCTGAGAAGCTTGCCTGCTCCCTTTCAACACGGCCGTAGTCATGACCGCTCACAACAACCTCTGAAAGAGTACACTGGTGCAAATCTGCAACACGCCAGATTACTTTAAACTAAAAAATTTTTAAGAACTCACACAAACACGTAACTATGCACCCCGTAAGAGGGATGGAAATGGTACAACACTCAAATTATTTGCCACCGAAAGTGCAATATTTTTTTAAGGACTCTTACGGTGGAAGGGTGGCAGCCTTCTAACCTAAAATGACTATTTAAATAAAACCCATAAAATGCAGACTTACATAAAATGAACAACATGCTCTACATTACATATATACCACCTCGCAAGATGATAGGCAAGATAAAAACATATTTCAATAATTCGGCCTTTAAGCACCGGCGGCGGGGGGGGGGGGGGGGGGGGGGGGCGGGTTGGGGGGGCGGGTTTACTAAACGATCCGAACCCCAATTCCACAAGGGAAAAGCCGACCACCAAATTCACAAATAACCACCTCCCCGCGGGTGGGCAAACAGAGAAGAATGGTGGGACGACCCCAAAACAAAGCGTCTGGTGCTACCCCACGACGATGACGTGCTACAGACGCGAAATTTAACCGACAGGAAGAAGATGCTGTGATATGCAAATGATCAGCTTTTCAGAGCATTCACACAAGCGTGCCGCCGGTGGCGACACCTACAACGTGCTGACATGATGAAAGTTTCCAACCGATTTCTCATACACAAACAGCAGTTGACCGGCGTTGCCTGGTGAAACGTTGAGATGCCTCGTGTAGGGAGGAGAAATGCGTACCATCACGTTTCCGACTTTGATAAAGGTCGGATTGTAGCCTATCGCGATTGCGGGTTATCGTATCGCGAAATTGCTGCTCTCGTTGGTCGACATCCAATGACTGTCAGCAGAATATGGAATCGGTGGGTTCAGGAGGGTAATATGGAACGCCGTGCTGGATCCCAACGGCCTTGTATCACTAGCAGTCGAGATGACAGGCATCTTATCCGCATGGCTGTAACGGATGGTACAGCCACGTCTCGATCCCTGAGTCAATAGATGGGGACGTTTGCAAGACAACAAACATCTGCACTAAAAGTTCGACGACGTTTGCAGCAGCATGGACTATCAGCTCGGAGACTATGCCTGCGGTTAGCCGTGACGCTGCTTCACAGACAGGAGTACCTGCGATGGTGTACTCAACGACGAACCTGGGTTCACAAATGGCGAAACGTCATTTTTTTCGGATGAATCCAGGTTCTGTTTACAGCATTATGATGGTCGCATCCGTGTTTGGCAACATCGCGGTGAACGCACATTGGAAGCGTGTATTCGTCATCGCCATACTGGCGTATCACCCGGCGTGATGGTAAGGGGTGCCATTGGTTACACGTCTCGGTCACCTCTTGTTCGCATTGACTGCACTTTGAACAGTGGACGTTACATTTCAGAAATGTTACGACCCCTTGGTCAACCCTTCATTCGATCCCTGCGAAACCCTACATTTCAGCAGGATAATGCATGACCGCATGTTGCAGGTCCTGTACGGGCCTTTCTGGATATAGAAAATGTTCCACAGCTTCCCTGGCCAGCACGTTCTCCTGATCTCTCACCATCTGAAAACGTATGGTCAATGGTGGCCGAGCAATTGGCTCGTCACAATACGCCAGTCACTACTCTTGATGAACTGTGGTATCGTGTTGAAGCTGCATGGGCAGCTGTACCTGTGCACGCCATCCAAGCTCTGACTCAGTGCCACGGCGTATCAAGACCGTTATTATGGCCAGAGGTGGTTGTTCTGGTACTGATTTCTCAAGATCTATGCACCCAAATTGCGTGAAAATGTAATCACATGTCAGTTCTAGTATAATACATTTGTCCAATGAATACCCATTAATCATCTGCATTTCTTGTTGGTGTAGCAATTTTAATGGCCAGTAGTGTACAACTAAATGGGACAGATAGCAGCGGACAGAGAAGGATGGTTACATCAACCTCGTGTTGCCTTCAGTGTCTGAAAATGATGATGACTCTTTCGTGGAGGCCGAGTGAAGCGAGTGAGGCGTCAGAGAGCCGTCTATTGAAACCGGAAGCTGGATGCTGGCGGCGATTGCACAAGAGCGGCCGGCGCGGTCCCCGGGCTGCTAGGCTAGGGTGTCGCGTGTCGGGTTTCGGGTGATCGGGTTGCGTGCGGAGCGGCCAGACACTTGGCCAAGGGAGTGGCTGTGGCGACAGCAGTCCCGTGGGGCTGGGCCCCGAGCGCCACGCCGCTGGTTCAGTTCCGGCCGGAAAAGGGCCGGGTATTCTATTGTGGGGCACACGCGCGGACCCAGCACAATAGACTGTTTAGCTGTTTTCTGGAAAGTGTCTTAAATGATTAATAACGTCATTTTATGCTTCTAACATGCGTTTTGCTCTTGAAATTCAGTATTCTTTTATAAGAAACGCAATGAAATTCAAATAATTTGAAAGCCCGCTACAATGCCCCATTCGAACCATGTGTTGCCAGTGACGTCACTGGATAGCTCGCTGCTGCTGCTTGAATAATACTAATTCCCAGCGATGTCTTACAAATGGTGTGTAGCACCATATTGTACAAATACTTCTATAAAACTCCCGAAAAGTTGTTTTTGAGCGTTCCAGAGCATGAGGAGTTGCGTAATGTGTGGTTGCACTGTATGGGCAAATTGCCACCACGTCGATGCACAAGTTCACTAACTTATTAAAAATGTGTTGCACTGTGAAGCTAGATCAATGTACCGCTGAGAAATGCATCCCCACTGTTACAAAGAAGGAAAGTGTACTTCAACGAAATTAAACTCTTAATGAAAATTGTCGTTTTACCCAACTTTACGTAATTCATTCGGTAACTCATGTGTTAGAGCGGTAGACCGTCCATAGAACGCTGGTTCGAATCAGACCTGAAAGAATACTTTAACGTATTAACATAAGATTATGTTTCTCGTCGTTGTGAAGTCTTGTGGGTGGGATTTGGCTTTTATATGAGAGGAGTGTCGAGTGGTTTTACAAGTAAGCGTGTGTTTTGTATTACGAAAATCAGCACTAAGATTTGCCAAGAATAATTTAATTGTGCTTTGGGTCGTAACTCGGCAACGGCCTTGCCGCAGTGGATACACCGGTTCCCATGAGATCCCCGAAGTTAAGCGTTGTCGTGCATGGTCGGCACTTGGATGGGTGACCATCCAGGCCGCCACGCGCTGTTGCCATTTTTCGGGTTGCACTCAGCCTCGTGCTGCCAATTGAGGAGCTACTCGACCGAATAGTAGCGGTTTCAGTCAAGAATACCATCATAACGACCGGGAGAGCGGTGTGCTGACCCCACGCCCCTCCTATCCGCATCCTCCACTGAGGATGACACGGCGATCGGACGGTCCCGGTAGGCCACTCGTGGCCTGAAGACGGAGTGCCTTTGTTTTTTTTTTTTTTTTTTTTCTCGTAACTCACGACTTATAGTCGACAATATATTTCGAAAATCTCTACAATTCGTCAGTTCCGAGCGAGTTTAACGATGTTGGAGGAAGCAGGGCCCCTCGGTGCACATATCGCCGCTCTAAGTGGTTCGGGCATAAACGTTTCAGCTTTCGCAAGGTTTCCACTACCAGCGTTCACGAGATTCTTTTCTATTGTTACTTAAAATATATAATTGTGTTTTCCACCTCTAAATAGTTAAACTGTTTGCAGAAAAAGTGGGTAAAGATCTTGTAACTTGGGCAGACACTCGTATAACACACCTACATCTTCATCTTACTTCTAGTCTTTGACGTCACCAGAGCTCCAGCCAATAACAGAGCGTTTTCAATCCGTTCCAGATCTTGGTATTTCATGATTTTTACGCCTAATTACACAAAATGACATATATTTTGTGAGTATATGGGCCGTAAATGCTATTGGAATGTTATAATCAATCAGAATAACAACAATCCGAACCATGATGAAATATTTTCGGAGTTCCATCCGGGTAGCAGCGTCGAAAATCCGCGACGTTTCGACGAGTGTCATTCTCATCATCTTCTGGTGGAGATTTCATCAGCAGTATACACCGGGAAAGCCTACATTGACAAACCCGAACCATATTTATAACGTATGAAAATAGCCTATTGTTGTCTCCTCACCTGCGGCGCTGTCTTCTTTCCGTTGCGGTAACGGCCGATATTGTCGACAGAGTTCGTTCGGAAAGACAACCTTTGTTCTCACGTACTATATCATCCAACAATAATAGAAATGAAACTTCTTGGCAGATTAAAACTGTGTGCCCGACCGAGACTCGAACTCGGGACCTTTGCCTTTCGCGGGCAAGTGCTCTACCATCTGAGCTACCGAAGCACGACTCACGCCCGGTCCTCACAGCTTTACTTCTGCCAGTGTCTCGTCTCCTACCTTCCAAACATTACAGAAGCTCTCCTGCCCGCGAAAGGCAAAGGTCCCGAGTTCGAGTCTCGGTCGGGCACACAGTTTTAATCTGCCAGGAAGTTTCGTATCAGCGCACACTCCACCGCAGAGTGAAAATCTCATTCTAGAATAATAAAAACAATAATTTCTTCTGGCCAACTATCCGAGTGTCAGTGTCTTAATTTGGAGCACACTTCGGCAACTTGCATGTCCCTGGGGCCGGCCGGAGTGGCCGTACGGTTCTGGGCGCTACAGTCTGGAACCGAACGACCGCTACGGTCGCAGGTTCGAATCCTGCCTCGGGCATGGATGTGTGTGACGTCCTTAGGTTAGTTAGGTTTTATTAGTTCTAAGTTCTAGGCGACTGATGACCTCAGAAGTTAAGTCGCATAGTGGTCAGAGCCATTTGAACCAACCAAGTGCCTGGGAGCCGTTCTCTCACGGGACGTGAAAACGACCGTGAACGAGAAGCTGGTGACGTCACAACGTAGAATTGCACTTTCCAATACTCTGTAGAGCGTGAGACGAATGTTCTGACGTGTCAGACTTTCACGTCTTGGAGGAGGTCGTGACCCTACCTCACAAGTAGAACTGAGGAGGCGCCATATTGTTTTAAGTTAACCGACGTATTTGGTAGCTTTTCTTTGTCGTAGAGTACGTGATATGAATATAAGTTGTTTCATGGCACAGCAAATTGAGGATCTCTCGAAAATGCGTCATTTTACATACCCTTTTTGTAATAAAGTAACATATCGGTAGATAAAGGTTTCCTATATTTGAGGTTTTAGTATTATAACCTGTGTGCTATGAAAGTATGCAGTTTCGATGCTACGGCACAATCTATCAAAAACGTGTCGTTTTGAAGTAATATGTCATAGTTAAATATCACAGAATAACAGTTGTAGATACATTCTTTAGGCAACGTGTATCACGTACGGAGTGCTCTTTCTCGCATTGAAATCGTAACTCAGTTGATAGCGCCGTGTGCTGTGAAGCGAAAGGCAAGCTGTTCGAGTCCAATTTCTTACAATTTTTCACCTTTTTTTGTAAAAGATTCTGGTCTTTGTTATTAATTTCATATAAGTATTACCTGCAATAATTGATGTTATTTATTATAAATTGTGTACCTTCTGTAGTTCTTGTTTGCAAAGGCGTAAGACTGAAATGTTATGTCATGTCTGTTTCAGAAAGTAAACACAAGTTACATACTGGAGGAGTTTGCTGTTATAAAACTGTGTCTAAAATATTTATACTGATTTCTTAGTTTTATAGAGTGCCTCATGTTTGTATGTTGTCAGTGAACACCTTTTCAAATGATCGCGAGCAGCTTTGAAAAGTATTATCTTCCATTCGAATGAAATTGCGAAACGACTCTCGATCTTGAAATCTGTGTAATAAATAACGCTACTTCAGAGCCATGGTAGTCAATGCAACATCGAGAAAAAGAAAATAATGGATGCGCAAACTGACATAAGACAATCTAACTATATTCAATTTAAAACCGAAAATGGGATTAAGATTTAACTGCGTTATCGAATAACTTCTACTAGTACGTACAACTGTTCGTTATACAGCATTATTCGCTGTTCAAACCATCAACAAATCCAGAATTTTCATCGCCATTTCCTCCTCTTTCCTTCGAAAATCGCTAACAGAGTTAACTCGTCCATTTTCGTAAAGAAACTTAAAGAAACGATCATTTTACAAACCAGATGATGCAGATTGCCGCTAGAGAGCTCTGAGTTAGCAAGTCACTGTGAGGAGCAAGTTCAGTGAGGTGTGGCAGGTCGTTTCGGAGCGTGCAGCAACGACAAGAGGACGGCTTAGTGTACCTCATTAATCCAACCGTAGATAGGGGACTTACAGTTTAATGTGGAACACAAACCATGCGTCGCTCCTGGCCACTATTTACATAGTGTAGAGACGAAATGTAGATTAAAAGCAGACAAAATTTTCGTGGTCCGATCAGTATTAGCCAATCGTGATGAAACCTTTTTTCTTTGTATCATTAGTATTTTAACTGGATTGATGTGGGTCATCACGACGTCCTCTCCTGTGCCAAATTCTTCATGTCCCAGGTGAAACAACCCTTGCACCGTGCGTCCTCAATTATTTGTTGGGTGTATTCTTGTTTCTGTCTCCCCCTACAGTTTTGGCCCTCTGCAGCTGCCTCTGATACTGTGGAAGTTATTCCCTGAAGTCTTAACACGTGCCTTATATTCTGCGGAGAACCTCCTGAGTTCTTACATTATTAGTCAACCTAATTTTCAACATCGTTCCACAGCAACACGCCTGAAATATTTTGCATCTCTTGTTTCCTGGTTACCCCACAGTCCACGATTCACTGCCATACTGTGTTGTCATCCAAGCGCACACACTCAAAAATTTCTTCTTCAGATTAAGGCCTGTGTTTGAGATTTCAATGCTTCTTTTGGCCAGGAATGTCCTCTTTGCCAGTGCAAACCTGCTTTTTATGTTCTCCTTGCTTCGTCCGACGTGTTTTATTTTGCTTCAAAGGTAGCTGAATTTCTTCACTGCGTTTACTTCGTGGTACCTTATTCTGATGTTACATTTGTCGCTAATCTCACTTCTGCTACTCCTCGTCACTTTCGTCTTTCTTCCATATACTTTCGGTCCATATTCCGTGCTGAATAGACTGTTCATTTCATTCATCAGGTCCTGCTGTTCTTCCTCTCTTTCACTGATGATAGCAAAGTCATCAGCGAATTCTATCATTCTGAATTTTAATTCCACTTCTGAATATATCTTTTATTTCTGTCATTGCTTCTTCGATACATACGTTGAAGAGCTGGGGGAAAAGACTGCGTCACCTTTTTTAATCCAAGAATTTCGTTCTTGGTCTTCCATTCTTAGTGTTCCTCCTTGTTTCTAGTACATACTGTACAGGTTGGCCAGAAACTGTCTCAGAAGCTTGAAAGAGTGTTTCAGGATAGCTTCTGCTAGAAATAACAATTAAGAAAAACATGCAATACGTTGCGCCGTTTCCGAGTTGATTAGCATTGAAGTAGCCACTATTTTGCAGAAATAGTGGTTTAAGATACACTTGCAAATCAAACTCATCCTGTATTTATCTAGTACGAGGCGACTAGAAGCCATTTTGAATGCCAAAGGTTTTCCTACACCGTATTAGGAGTGGTAATGTGTCGTGTTTGTGGTGATTCCATATTTTTGTCCACCCTTCTATATTTTTCGTCTGCTACCCTGCCTTCTCTCCTCTACATGTGGATCACAATCATTTAATTATGTGTTGAATTTAAGTACAGCATTTGATTCGTAACAATACGTACAGTACGTCATGTAATAAAATATTATAGTCAATAATCCTTGGACAGTCCGGAGGCAGAGGTGAGAAACCTTCACGACATTTCCGATTGCACAACCTGCTAAAGTCATCATACCTTCCATTGCAGGTTTTATACCGTAATATTGTACATAACAAAAATGGTTCAGATGGCTCTAAGTACTATGGAATTTAAAATCTGAGCTTATCAGTCCCCTAGACTTAGAACTAGTTAAACCTAACTAACCTAAGGACATCACACACATCCATGCCCGAGGCAGGATTCGTACCGGCGACCGTAGCAGCAGAGCGGTTCCGGACTGAAACCCCTAGAACCGCTCGGCCACAGTGTCCTCCATATCACGTGTGTGTATAACAATTTTGACTAAATTTTCATCAATATCTCCAGTGAAACGCGATAAATACCAATAGAATTGACACAGGCCCTCTCCCGACCAATACAAACTAAAAAAAGAAGAAAAAAAATCATCTTTTCGAACTGAACGATTCTTCAATGCCAGCGTCGTTTCAGGATGATACAATCCGTTGTACCTCAATACAGCGTATACGAAAAATAATGTGAAGACGTCTAATTACTTGAGAATTGTTTATTAATAAGGGGTTGGACCACCATTTACCAGTATGCAGCTGCGATTTTCTTGGAATTGTATAGTCTCCAGTGGAATGTTATGCCACTCTTCGACGAGAACGTCTTCTAAGTCCCGTAGTGGCGAGAGAAGCGGAAATCTGCTCCGGAGTCTGCGCTCCAATACCGCCCACAAGGGTTCAATAATGTTCAAGCCCTGGGTCTGTGCTGGCCAAGGAAGACGCTGTAGTTCAGTTGCATGCTCCTCATACCACGATTGTACCCTCCTAGCTGTGTGAATGGGTGTATTATCCTCCTGAAAAATGGCATGATCGTTGGGAACAACATTTGAATCATGGCGTGCACCTTATCATCTAAAATGTTCACATAAACGTTGTCTGTAACACGGCCTTTGAGAGTAATGATGGGACCAGCAGAATACCACGATAAGGCTGCCAACACCACCACCTTCAAGCTTAACCGTTGGAATCCAGCAATCAGGATTGCAGGCTTCTTTTGGCGTTCACCGGACGTAAGCCCGGCCCGATGTTGGAAATAACGAAAGCGCTGACTCGTCGGACCATATGACGTGATTCCACTGAGCACTCGTCCATGATTTATGCCTCTGACACCATGTTTTACGCTTCTTTGCATTGGTTGTCGTCACTAATTGTCGTCACTAATGGTTTCGGTTTACGAGCGCGTCCATGAATATTCGCTGATTGGAGTTCTCGGCGGAGAGTGTCGATGTATACAGGGTTTCGAAGACGGCTAATGAGCTCTGCAGTCACTTTAGCTGCCGTAGTTTCGTGTTGTTTTGTGTTGTTCGTGTTAGCGTACGACTATCTCTGTTATTTAAATTTGATTTCCGCCCACTGTTACGTTTAGAGATGGTTGGTTGGTTCTGGGCACTATGGGACTCAACTGCTGAGGTCATTAGTCCCCTAGAACATAGAACTAGTTAAACCTAACTAATCTAAGGACATCACAAACATCCATGCCCGAGGCAGGATTCGAACCTGCGACCGTAGCGGTCTTGCGGTTCCAGACTGCAGCGCCCTTAACCGCACGACCACTTCAGCCGGCGTTTAGAGATGGCTTTGAATGTTTTGTTTAGGCTGTCCCGACTGTTGTAACAGTTGCTCTTGAAACATTCAATAAATTGCCTCTCTTGGTTAATGATACTTCAGCTAATCGGACCCTGACAATGCGCTCTTATTGGAACTCTGTTAGGCCTTTCAGTGCATGTAGACTTCGGCCTCTGAATGCAAATACGAAGTATGCACTACTCGTAAACAACCTGCACTGATGCTTAGTCAATACTGAAAAAGCACAGTAGAGTGAGACACGTGCCTTGCTTGCGTTGTTAACTGTCAAACACGAGCATCCCATTACTACCACGGTTCACAATATTTTGCCTATCCCCTGTAGATTGTTCCTTACAGGTTAAAAATATATCTGAGTCCGCGTGAAGTGTTCTGACGAATACGGCTTCAAGAGCCGATTGAAATTACTAGTATAGAAAGCATTATAAACTTTCTTAATGGATCGTGCTTGATTAGTAGATTGCGTTTGTATCTAATTATATTGTCCTCCGTTCACTCTGTGGTAATATACGTTGTTCGTATCTCCCCTCCGTATGAATGTATTCAGCGATTACTGTTGTGCAACCAGTGCGAGTGTGAACGTGTTGAATGTTAACCGTACACATGTTGAGATAACAGATTACTATTCGTGTCTGTCTCTCATTATTCTCTCACTTTCTATACGACTGTCATTTTAAAACTCATCCAGTACATACGTACAGCGGTGTTATAACACTTACCTTAATTCGAATACAATTACTATTTCAGTAATACGCGGAAACCAAGGAAACGCGTCCGCACTCTAAAAATTAGCAGCACATTTTTAGTATTTAGCTGTATTAATTAGGTGTGATTCTCCTGTGATAAGCAGCTTGTATAATGTGTGCCTTTTTCTTTGTTTTAGGTGAGCCGAGAATGCGAATCCTCATTCTAAAGCTGTCATCTGTATGTAAGTTACGAGAACGTCCAGCCATTAACACATACTTTAAAAATGTAAGTAGAAATGCAATTGACGGCAGTCTACTGGTGTTGTAATATCTGACGCTTGCTCTCTTTGAAATGCATCGGTGAAAGAAAGTTTTCTAGCAGAATAGCTTGAGCATCGTATAACTTTAGCCTCCAAAAATCATTTTAACAATTTGAAATTCCTAATGGAATGAGAAGATATTGATATTCTTATTATTCTCTCTTCTTCGCTCAGCAGATGTCTTCCGTATGTCTGTCTGAATCGTCTTACTACACCGCTTTTTTTGTCTGTTATGGTTATTTATGATGGTTCTACAGGAAAACCGATGTTGCTCTGTATACTTGATGTATACTCCGCTCTTTCATAAAGTGATGACTGGATAATTTTGTATATGACTTCAACTCCATATGTGCGCGCTTCAGAAGATTACTCACATAATGGCGCAGATGACGTTGTCGCAGAGGAGCGAACACTGGACTGTCATGTCTCTGAGAAACAGCGACACGCCGGGGAAGGGCCCGGAAATGAACTTCTAGACGACACAAGTGCCTTTTAAATCACGCATGGCTCTCTACAGTGCAAGCACACAGATCACCCTGGTTAGTGGCGGTGCACCCTGTCTTTCGTTGTAGCCTCTCTTTCATCGCTGGTTGTCTTTGATCCGCTAGAGCGGCCGATAGGCATTCCTTAAATTAACAGTTTAGGGCTGTCGAGTCCAGGAACGACAGTGTGGAAGCCGGGTGCGTCGTCACATAAAAGACATGAAAGTGGACTTAACAAGTTAGTTAACAGCACCATCGATGTGGCCACAGATGGGCCGATCAGGACCGACCGACCGCCGTGTCATCCTGAGGCAATAGCGCCATTGAGATGGGGCATGGAGGGACGTGGGGTCATCACACCTCTGTCGCGGACAATGTCAGTCAACTAGCTCCTCAGTTTGCATCACGAGGCTGAATGCATCCCAAGGAAAAATTTCTTGTAACTGAATCCCGATCCCCATACGGCATTCAGTCACGCCGATCACACAGCTACGGAAGCACACTTTTAAACGGAGAGAGTCGAAATGACATCGAGAGTGATTTACGCAGAACGTACAGGTTGTGGACAGAAATATGGAAAAACCACAATTACCGCATATTACGTTGTCTAATATGGCGTTGGAAAGTTTCACTCATATCACCTCTCACTGGCAAATGACCTACGTGAGAACAATTTAAATCGGAGAGTAATATCACTTTGAACACTGTTATGTTCGCTGATAATTTTAAGTTCGCAAATTATGGTGAAGTGAGTCATCATAGTATGCACTAATGAGCACAGAAAATCATACATACGTGTTTCATGTCGATGGCCAAAGGAGTCCATTACAGAGTGATGTTGCACCTTGGAGACGAAATCGTCAGTCCACACTATTTCGCAGGTACTCTGACAGGTGTGATGTATCAAGCTCTTACCCTCGCCGGTTTAGTTGTTCTTGTAAATGTCAGTCTGGAGAGTAGAGACAGTAGGCGGCAACAGCATGATGTTAACCCAGCTCATACTGCTCGTGATGTTGTGCAAGACCTAAAAGACAGGTTTCCTGGCACATGGTTATAACGCCGTAGTCCTCAGGATTCTGGTCGTCCGATTAAACAAAACCCCAGATGATTTAGACGAAACGTCGTATGAAACTGATGACTTCTAATGAGGGGAATGAATATTACAAACGTCACAGGTTTCTCATGCCTTCGGATGTTGTCACCTGCTGGTCAACATCACATACTGAGGTAGTGCAGCAGGGAAAACTACAAATTCATCACAGCCGTGCCTCAAACTGCCTCTGTGAAACACGCTTGTCTGGTTGTCGTCCATAGTTGCGACCACTAGTATCTGTTGATTCTATGTTTACAGGTATCGTCTAGCTAACTAAAAACGGATTTTTCCTTCTCTCATCTTTCTGTAAAGCCACGATGACCTTGGATGTTGAGAGAAGTTCTGAAATGCGTTTCGGTCCGACGGCCATATTTATTTATTTATTTATATATTTATTTATTTTCTGCTAGCTTCCGCTCATGACATCGAGTGTTGACTCACCGACCGCACCTGAGGACAAGTGTTTGTGGTCTTCCTTGAATATGACAGAACAAGGTGAATGTAATGAAATTCGCGTACTAACTACGTGAGGTGTTCATGAATCGCGCCAGGAGAAATATGGGAGGGTTTCGTCAACAAAACTTCCATCAGTCTCTTTTCTGTTTGTGTCCATGTGACATAGCTCTTCGAATCTGATTTCAGAATTATTGACGGAATGCGTAACTATCCTTTCTGTATTATAGAAACACTGTCATAGCGTGATACTTCTTGAAACAGGCCTACATAGGTGCACCGCTTGTGAGAGAACCGTTCGGTTACCGAAGAGTACAACTTCATAGTTTGTCTTTCACGACAAACCTTTCGTGTCCAGTGACTAAATACCTACCACTGAACAGATGGAGCTATAGTCGCTGTAGCGACGACATAGTGCTGCCATTAGATTGAACTATATTTAAAATGTAATATGAGCCGTACTTAACACAAGGTGAACTATCCTTTGCGACATCTGTATAAAGCATTACTTATCCTGGCGTCATTAGCTTTCTCTGTTCCTGTACCCACGAATAATATCTATTTTAGCGAATGTAATCGTCTCCGACTTTTTAGCCGGAAATTCACACATGTTTAGTTTCCTCGAATGCATCAATAGCTGTCTAGATAGAAGACTGATGCAGCAGTCAACAGTTGTAATGGAACTGTGAATGTTGGCGGTCCCAACACCAGTTAAAAAAAATAGGAGAGGTCACAATGCACAGCAAATAAAGAGAGGCAGCTGCTAAAAAGCGCGTTATTTATTCCGCGCAAAATAAATTACATCGTCTAAAGCGGCAACATGCTGTCGGTTTGCACAACCGAATCATGGCTGCAAAATAAGCCACCGTACAATTACACGTTCGCAAACCACAGCGGAAATTACTAAGTGACCCGGATACAAAACTAATGGGTTACACACACATACTTTATGTGTGTATTCATTAATTGTAAAAATATTCTTTGCGGACCAAAGTAATTGCTTGTCAAAACGGCTGTTAATTAGGTGAAATACTGCTTCACTTCTATCGTGTTATGTAGTTGGTTCAAAGAAAGCCTACAGCGGTGCAGATCCCATATGATGTCGTTGAAGCCAAAGTTAAGCAGAAAGAAAGAGACAGAGGGGATGGACTGACACTGTTCACAGACATAGCGTCAACGATGACTATGCTAAAATCGTAGCATCTACATTTACATCTACGTGGCTACTATGCAAATCACTCGTAAGTGCCTGACAGAGGGTTCATCGAAACACCTTTACGCTAATTCTCTGTTAGTCCACTCTTGGACAGCACGTGTGAAAAGTTATCAGATATATATGTTTCCGGACGAGCTCTGACTTCCCTTATTTTATTATGACGGTCGTTTCTCCCTGTGTAGGTCGTGATGACTAAAATATTTCCGCATTCGGAGGAGAAAGTTGGTCACTGTAATTTCGTGAGACGATCCCGCCGCAACGAAAAACGCGTTTGTTTCATAGATGTCCACCCCAAATACTGTATTATGCCCATGACACACTCTCACCTCTTTCTTGATAGTACTAAACGTGCTAATTCTTTGAATTTTCTCGATGTACTCCGTTGACACTATCTGGTAACTAAACTACACAGCGCAGCGGTACTGCAAAAGAGGATGGACAAGCGTACTGTAGGCAATTTCATTAGCAGATCTGTTGTATCTTCTAAGTGTTCTGCCATTAACACGCATTCTTTGGTTCGCCTTCCCCACAATATTTTCTGTGTGTTCCTTGTAATTTAAGTTGTTCGTAATTGTAATTCCTCAGTATTTACCTGAATTTACGGTCTCCAGATTTATTTAATATATCGCGCAACCGAAGTTCAATGGATTTCTTTTAGCATTCATGTGGATAGCCTCATACTTTTCATCATTTAAGGTCAATTACAATTTTTGCACCATATAGATATGTAAATCGTTTTGCAATTGGTTTTGATCTTCTGATGACTTTGCCACACGATAAACGACAGCATCACCTCCAAACACCGTAAAAAGAGTGCTCAGATTGTCTCCTAAATCGTTTATGTAGGTAATGAACAGCAGAGGGCTCATATTACTTCGTTGGGGAACGTCAGAAATAACTTCTGTTTTACTCGATGGTTTCCGTCACTTTCTGAGAACTGTGACCCCTCTGACAGCAAATGGAAAATCCAGTCGCACAACTGAGACGATATTCCAGAAGCACGCAGTTTGATTACAAATCTCTTGTGAGTTACGGTGTCAAAAGTCTTCTGGAAATCTAGAATCAATTTGAAATCCCCTGTCGATAGCACTCAACACTTCGTCTGAGTAAAGAGTTAGTTGTGTTTCACACGAACGATGTTTCCCAATTCCGTGTTGACTATGCGTCAACAGACCGTTCTCTTCGAGGTAATTCATAGTTTGAACACAATATAAGTTCCAGAATCCTTCTGCATACCAACGTTAATGATACTGGACTGTAATTCAGTGAATAACTCCTATTGTCTTTCGTCAATACTGGTGTTAACTGTGCAGCTTTCCAGTCCTTGGGTACGGATTTTCTGTCGAGCGAGCGGTTGTGTATGATTGTTAAGTATGGAGCTATTGCATCAGCATACCTTGAAAGGAACCTAACTGGTATACAATCTGGACCGGAAGACTTACTTTTATTAAATGAATTAAGTGGCTTCACTGCTCCGAGGATATCTATTTCTAAGTTATTCATGTTGGCAGCTGATCTTGATTCGAATTCTGGAATACTGACTCCGTCTTTTTTCGTGTAGGAACTGAAATGGAAAATTTCGCAATGTAGAAAGGAAGTTTGCGCAAAATCTACCGAAGCAGTAACTGCATAAAGATCAGACCGACACACGAGAATGAAGTTTTCCCCTTCATAGATACTGTGAAACATTTCTCTCTATTTAAAAAAGAAATCTCTAACAGTATGGTTTTGGGCGCTTCGTCCTTCAAAAACGAAGTGACATCACAGAAGAAGAAACTTAAGCTCTCTGAATATGGTACAACAGTTGAAGTGTAAAATGAACACATACAGTATAAAACATATTGATATGAGGCGTTAGCGGAAAGGGCTTTCTTACAAGAAACTATTATTACTGTGGGACGTATCCTCAAGTAACGGAAGAACTTCGTTTAGTAATGGTGCTAGAAGTAGAGAGCGTAAGTATATGAAAAATAAATCCTACGGTACATAGAAAAGGATTTAAGGATTTTTATTCTTCGTAGACGAGGTAACTAGTTCAGAATAGAAAGTAATGGAAGACAGACAAAATCCGTGAAAAATCGCAGATAAGAAATAAACGTACTTCGTGATTCCGCAATGTGTCCTATATTGTCGTCGTATTCTACGTCATAGCGGTAGGCCCGTATGTAATGTCTGTGCATTAGTATAGAAAAGGGAGTGGTGTGTCCTCCGTGTAAAGAGCTGTATACTCTGTATTAAATGACAGTCTTCTGTAGCTCTCTTAAGTCAACAAGTAGCTTAACAATGCAACTTTTCCGTAGCACAAAACTCATAGATGTGTAAATCCAAGAAACTTAAATTTTTATCAGTAATTTCCAAGCAGCCGCATTTTTACTCTTTCTGACTACAATGCAGTGCGCTGTTTCGAAATCAACACCGCCATATAACCTCTTCATGGCGAACTGATTACCGCTCTCCAAATGCAACCTGAGCGAAACTGCAAACATCAAGTTATTAACACATAAAAGGTCATTGTGTCCATTATTCCGCTTTCATGAGAGCTGATTGTTGTTTTTGAAGTCCCAGTAGTAATTACATATGTGAACTGAAACTGACGCGCAGTAGTTATTTCTTTTCACAAATAAACTCTATTTGTCATAGTATTGATCGGCGTCCGATTTAGCGATGTGGCTACAACAGATTCGCGTATTGCTGTTTATATACGTAATTATAAGCTAACGGCAGTACAATGTGCATAAAACCCACGTGTGCCTTAATAACCATTTTCACGCAAGGCAGCATCTCTCGTTGAGGCTGTTTATAGCATTACAGAAAAAGCAGCTGCAATACCTGACGTACTTGAAACTTCATCAGATTAAAACTATTGCTTCGTGTCTGCGACCTTCAGCTGGTAACATAAGTGCCCGCGAAAAGGAAGATTCCAGCTTCTATTCCAGGTGCGACACACCGTTTTAATCTGCTAAAGTGAAAGATTCATTCTGGACCTTCTAAAACCATCAGCTACCAGAAGCTTGAAAATAAGGCAGCATTGTAATTATAGGGCAAATCATTTTTTTAGCAATGATACAGATATTTCTAATGGCAGCCATGGTAGTATGGAATGTTTTATTACTCAACACGCTTGCAGCATAAGCAGTCCAGGGGCAGCAATAATACATTCTAAGAATCCTCTCAGGCCTCTGTTTGTCATTTTTACGGCTGAAACACGGGTGTTTTGATAAACTGACAATTTATTTCATAGATTTTGATCTAAACGCATGGAAAATTAACCATTGTTTCACAGCCAAAATTATCAGAATCGGAAATACCAATTTTCAATCTCAGAAGCTTTCGACTATTATAACTCTGAAGTCTGAGTTAAATATGACTTATCCCTTTAACGACTGATAACCAGCTTCATGTACCACAGAAAACTGCGTAACAAGTATGCCATTTTGACGTGATCCCCAGTTGAGAGATACTGTCACATCGCAGATGCATCCTTGAATATTTAGACCGAAACGTTCTCTGTGTTTTTCGATATGGTCGAAAATATTCTGTATTCATTCAAAAAGTTGTTTCATTACATAATTTCTGCTTTGGAAGACGTATCACTTCAATCACTTTTACATCAACTGGTCGAAATAAATATCAGGATTATTAACATTCTGGAGAGCATAAATTCTTGCATAAAAAGCATGCCGAGTGTTCTCATGTATATCAAGCAGGACAAGCATGCAGTAAGAGAGCGTGCTAAAAGGTAATGCCATCACATTTTTTTACGTGAAAACTCTTAAGCTTTTCAAATAAAATAAACTTTATTAACATTATATATCTTTGCTCTTGATGCCTACATATTTGTTTCTGAACGTTGTCACCCTAATGACGAAAACATTTCTCCCAGCAAAACACAAATTTGCTGATACCGTCACTGTAGAATGTTTGACTTCGTTAACGGACCCGCAATCTCAACTCCGCTTACATCGCTCTATCACTATCAGGGTGAAGTTCTCGGCGGTGTTTTGGGAACAGATGAAAATCGGATGGTGCCAAGTCGGGACTGTATGGAGGATGATCGATGACAGTGAACCCAAGGATTCGGATTGTTGCAAATGGCACAGAACTCGTATGTGGTCCGGCATTACCATGCTGAAGCAGAGTACGTTCCATGTGTGGATAAGCTTTTTGCTTTCGAAACGCGATTGCACCACGCTCTTCCTCACACACCAACGTAGTTACTTTACCCACCACTATGATACACGGTACAATTCGGAGGCCTGTAGCGGCAGAGGTTTGCAAATATGTAGACACGAAGAATAAAGATGTGGAATCCTAGTAATTTTTGTTTTTATTTAAAAAAAAAAAACCTTTAAGACTGTAGTGTCACCGCCAGACACCACACTTGCTAGGTGGTAGCCTTTAAATCGGCCGCGGTCCATTAGTATACGTCGGACCCGCGTGTCGCCACTGTCAGTGATAGCAGACCGAGCGCCACCACACGGCAGGTAGAGAGAGACGTCCTGGAACTCGCCCCAGTTGTACAGCCGACGTTCATAGCAATGGTTCACTGACAAATACGCTCTCATTTGCCGAGACGATAGTTAGCGTAGCCTTCAGCTACATTTGCTACGACCTAGCAAGGCGGCGTATTCAATTGATAATTAATATTATGAAGCATGTACCGTAACGAGAGATGTTCTACAATTGTGGATTAAAGTTAGGTATTCTACCAGTTACCTCCTGTTTTGCTAGTCTTATTTCTCTTACCTGTTCCAGACCTAACGCCAGTCAGCGTGTAATTAAACGCGTGCATTTCGGCCTCCTCTAGAAAAACAGTGTTGGCTCTTCTGCCAATACTACAAAGGCATTCCACGCAAAAGTCTCGGAGGCATTACTTTTCAGCACGCCCTCGTACAATGCGTGGGTACTCGAAGTAGTATCCCAGAAATGTAGAAAGACGCGAGACAGATACGGGAGAAATGAAATATATGGCTCACTACTCGCTGTTTTCTCCTCTTTTCTGGAAACAAATTGCTACGCAGCGAAATGAATTCATACCTTAGTAAGCTATACAAAAACGTTAGTCACCTAAGGGAGGCATCACAGAAGTACCGTGTAAAACCACCAGTAGCCTTAATTTGGGGTTGTCTTCAGCCCACCGGTTCCTTCAGATACGCCATATCGAGTAGGAGTTCATGAGTGGATCACGCAGAGCTTCTAAAGAGCGATCGTTTTGAATGCGATGTTTCACTCACTGTTCTCAAAAATCTCAGACTTTTCTAGGGTATTATGATCAAGACCAGAGTGTGCATCATACTCAATATGTGGGCACAGAAGCAGAGGCAGTACTTCGAGAATGATAATGATGTAACAATCTTGGCTCATGTTAAGGATAACGTGAGTGCATGGACTCAAGTCATGGAACGAAAAGCACTCCCGAAAACGCGACAGAACCATCTCCGGTCTTGATTGTATACCGTGGATTGAACGTCTCATTGTGCTGTCGTTGTGCTCTTCGCCTTGCGTCTTTTGAACAGATATAAAACCGCGTGTTTCGACAATGAATGGAGCGCCCCTCGCAGCGTGTAGCACTGTTTAAGAATAGTAGTTGTAAGACGATCCTGGCCAACTAGGAACGGTGACGAGAGTCACACGTTTTCAACGGCAGTCAGTTTCATACCCGAATGTAACTACACTATAGCTCCAAAGAAACTAGGACAACAATGCGTGTTCGCGTACAGAGATATGTAAACAGGTAGACTACTGCGCTACGGTCAGTAATGTAATAAGTGTCTGGCGCGGTAGTTAGATCGGCTACATTGACAGTTTATTTGAGTGAGTTTGAACGTGGTGTTATAGCCAGCGCACGAGCATCTCCCAGCTACCGATGAAGTGGGGATTTTCCCGTACGACCATTTCATGAGTGTACCGTGAACATCAGGAATCCGGTAAAACATCAAATCTCCGACATCGCTCCGGCCGGAAAAGGTCCTGCAAGAACCAACGGCAACGGAAGAGAATAGTTCAACGTGACGGCAGTGCAACCCTTACCCAAATTGCTGCAGATTTCAGTGCTGGGCCATCAATAAGTGCCAGCATGCGAATCATTCAACGAAACATCATCGATATCGGCTTTTGAAGCCGAAGGCCCACTCGAGTAGCACTGATGACAGCACGACACAATGCTTTATGCCTCGCCTGGGCCCTTCAACACCGACTCTGAACTGTTGATGACTGGAAACATGTTGCCTGGTCAGACGAGTCTCATTTAAAATTGTATCGAGAAGATGGACGCGTACGTGTATGGAGATAAACTCATGAATCCATGGGCCCTGCATGTCAGCAGGGGACTGTTCAAGCTGGCAGAGGCTCTGTAATTGTGTGGGGCGCGTACAGTTGGAGTGATGTGGGACCACTGATGCGTCTAAATACCAGTCTGACAGGTGACACGTACGTAAGTAAGTATCCTGTCTGATCACCTGCATCCATTCATATCCATTGTGCATTCAGACGGACTTACGCAGTTCCAGCAGGACAATGTGACACGCCACACGTCCAGAATTGCTGCAGAGTGGCTTCAGCAACGCTCTTCTGAGTTTAAACACTTCCGCTGCCCACCAAACGCCCCAGACATGAACATTACTGAGCATATCTGGGATGCCTAACAACCTGCTGTTCAGAAGAGAATTCCATCTCCTTGTACTCTTACGGATTTATGGAGAGCTCTGCAGGTTTCAAGGTGTCAGTTCCCTCCAGCACTACTTCAGACATTATTCGAGACCAGACCACGTCGTGTTGCTCCACTTCTGCATGCTCACGGGGTCCTACACGATATTAGGCAGGTGACGAGTTTTGGCTCTTCAGTGTAGACTATATGGTTCCAGAGACCTTTCAAGGACTCGTTGACGGACGCGTAGAGCCAGGTACCTCGCAAAAGACCTCCGAAATTCCAATTACTTTACAGGTAACAGGTACACAGTGGCATTGTTACGTGTCGAACATTTGTGGATGCAATGCCTCTTGAGATGGCTTGAGATTAGGAGATGAACTGTAAGTATGTTTGCAGTGATTAAATTGGCTGTCAGTTTCCTAGTTCCCCTGATGAGCTGGCGATGTTAAATCTAACCTGTGGTTCTGATGTTGTCCCAACCGAGGCTGGCATCAGGCTGCATCGCGTGTAACTTAAGTTTCACCCTTCAATTGAAAATAAAAAGGGACAACTGACGGAAACCACAGACCAAGGAAAAACAGATGGGTCGGGAAAAGTGTTTTATACGTATAGTCTCATAAGAAGACATTAAATGAGGGATTGACTGTTACAAATGAATAACAATTACTGCACACAAATTAAGCAAATAAACCGGCGAGAACAAGTCTTCCTGCAGGTCAGAATACAAGAACAATTAAACGGGAAACAATTACGGACATCGTGTTGCGTGGCCTAGCCTCTGAATTAGGAGACAGTGCGCCAAGAAATACATGAATGATAATAGTCACGATAATTGAGGAGACTGGCCCTGGCAGGTGCGGTTTATATTGCTACTCGGGAAGCATGATGCGATCATCGCTTCTAGTGTTCGGCGCAAGCGCTATGGCATTGCGTCGGTATTATTACTCACTAGCACGTGGAAACTGATTACTGACCGTACTGTACCGAGTCCTGCGATCAATGGCTGCTATTGACGTGACAAGCATACTCACCCACGCACAATGGCGGCTGCTCACTCACTGACGATGGTCACGAAACTGCTACAACTAACAAGGGAACCTCCCTATCGCACCCCCCTCAGATTTAGTTATAAGTTGGCACAGTGGATAGGCCTTGAAAAACTGAACACACATCAATCGAGAAAACAGGAAGAAGTTGTGCGGAACTATGAAAAAATAAGCAAAATATACAAACTGGGTCGTCCATGCCTAAGATAGGCAATATTAAGGGCAATGTGAGCCGAGGAGCGCCGTGGTCCCGTGGTTAGCGTGAACAGCTGCGGAACGAGAGGTCTTTAGTTCGAATCTGCCCTCGGCTGAAAATTTTGCTTTCTTTATTTTCGCAAAGTTATGATCTGTCCGTTCGTTCATTGACGTCTCTGTTCACTGTAATAAGTTTAGTGTCTGTGTTTTGCGACAGCACCGCAAAACCGTGCGATTAGTTGACGAAAGGACGTGTCTCTCCAATGGGAACCGAAAACATTTGATCGCAAGGTCATAGGTCAACCGATTCCTCCACAGGAAAACACGTCTGATATATTCTATACGACACTGGTGACAGCATGTGCGACACATGACAGGAATATGTTGTCGACCCACCTAACTAGTACACTTGGCGAATGGGTAAAAAGATTCTTCTACCTTGCCCGATTTAGGTTTTCTTGTGGATGTAATAATCACACCAAAAAAAGTGATGAAAACATAAGGGTTTATCACATAAACTGAAAATAAAAAGTTAAAATTTTCGGTCGAGGGAAGATTTGAACCAAAGACCTCTAGTTCTGCAGCTGTTCACGCTAACCACGGGACCACGGCTCCGCTCGTCTCGCACTGCCCTTAATATTGCCTATATTGCACATGTATGACCCAGTTTGTATATTTTGCTTATTTTTTCATAGTTCCACACAACTTCTTCCTGTTTCCTCGATCGATCTGTGTTCAGTTTTTCAAAGCCTATCCACTGTGCCAACTTATAACTAAATCTGAGGGGGGTGCGGTGTGGAGGTTCCCTTGTAAGAATTGATTTCAGATGGGATGTCGATGACGTCTCTTGTCACTTTTGTGTGCAAAGACCCAACGACAGTGTATACCTTCGCCAGCAAGAAGACGAGCCATGTGACCGAGCTGACAGGTGCGCCTCTTGAGAATTTGTTGCGGCCCGTGAAGGCCGTGCCTGCGGCCCACTAGTTGGAAGACCTGGACCAATGGGTCATCTCCGAAAGCAGTGGGCGGGGTGTGCCCTCTGCCGCTGGTGAAGAAAGATTAACATTCACATTAACGGCTATATTGGCCTTCCAGAAATACACCCTGTAGTATAGAGTCTATATTAATTAAACCAGGTGTCTGAAAATTATAACCTCTTCACGAGCCGGAAGTTCTATACAAGCCTACGGAGGTCACTAACTGGAGGGGAAAATATGATTGATCTGGCGTTTAACTAAATCGACTTCTACATTTCTGGGCCATTAGACCGTGACCTATAGCAATCCAGCAATCCACTCATAGTTCAAAGGCAGATCTAAAGCTGTAATCAAAAGTGTTAGTTAAGTTGCATTTGGGCACTTTCCCTTTGTCAGAGGGATGGATCAGCTGCTACCGTCCTTCAACGTGCTTTGTGGCTAGGTAGCATAACATAGCAGTGCCACACATTCTAACACAAAATACAGTAACTCTACAACTAATAGCTACGCAGCAAGGATGCTGCATTTTGGACACCGTTATACAAAAAAGGGTCCAAAACTTCAACAAATGGTAGCTACATACTTCATACAGGGTGTCAATTACTGAACTATATGATAAAAACTTCAATTAGTTACAAACTACGGTGTGCACACACTATATTAAACATTTAAACATCACTACAGCTATTCAGATTTAGGTTATGACATGTTCGATATGCCTTCTATCTATCATTGGCGATGATGTGGCGGAGACGAATACCGAAATTCTGCATGACGCGCTGAAGTACGGAATATCGATGCTGTCGATGACCTCCTAAATGGCTGTTTTCGGCTCAGCAGTGGTCTTGGGGTTTTTGCTGTACATCATGTCTTTAATGTAGCCCCACAAAAAGGAGTCGCATGTCTTTAGACCCGGAACGGCAGTGCTCATCCCAGTGGCCTCTTTAGATTAGATTAGATTTACTTTCATTCCAATTGATCCGTAGTGAGGTGGTCCTCCAGGATGTAGAACATGTCAGAAAACAATAACACATTACATATATTTTCAACTGAAACAAATAAGCTAATGTATCATCCACAGGTCCCAAGTGGAATGATCCTCATTTTTTTAATGAACACTATACGAAAGAATCATTTTACAAACTCTAATGTACTGAAGTTACAATAAAAAAGTTTTTCTTCACTTATAAGGTAATAAACATGTAATAGAACTACTACAGTACTTATTTACAATGAACACATTGCTGCACTGAAATGGTGCAGAAGTTATATTGTACTTACTTACACACACACACACACACACACACACACAAATCAGTTGGTTCTACTGAGAAATTCATCAATGGTGTAGAAGGAGTTGGCCACCAATAAATCCTTTAGGCTTCTCTTAAACTAAATGTCATTGGTTGTTATGCTTTTTATGGCAAGTTACAGAAAATATGCGTTCCTGAATGATGCACACCTTTTTGTACAAGAGTAAGTGACTTTAAATCCTTGTGAAGATTATTCTTATTTCTAGTACTGATTTCATGGATTGAGCTGTTGGTTTGAAATAGTGATATATTTTTAATGACAAATTTCATTAAGGAATAAATATATTTTGAAGCAGTAGTTAGTATCCCTAATTCCCTAAACAGGGTTCTGCAGGATGTTCTTGAGTTCACACCACATATAACTCTTACTGCACGTTTTTGTGCTCGGAAAACTTTAGCTTGGCTTGATGAATCCCACATGACATTATGGAATGAAAATAAGCATAGTATGCCAGTTTTTTCATTTTTATATTCCCTATGTCTGGCACAGTTCGCATTCCAAATAGAGATTTGTTAAGACGCTTCAGCAGTTCTGTGGTGTGCTCCTCCCAGTTGAATTTATTATCAAGCTGTAACCCAAGAATTTAACACTGTCCACTTCTTCTATCTGCTTGTCATCGTATGTTAGCCATATACTCGTAGGACACCCCTTACAAGTTCTGAACTGCATGTAGTGTGTGTTTTCAAAGTTTAGTGACAAAGAATTGGCTAGGAATCAGTGATTAATGCCCACAAATATTTTGTTAGCCAATCTTTCTAAGACTACACTTGATTTGCTGTTTATTGCAATATTTGTATCATCGGCAAACAAGCAAGCCCCTCTACGGGCTCTGACAAATGCATTTCCAGACGTTCCCGAGTTTCACCACCAGGTACCAGTGACTGCCAAAACAGCTAGCTCGGCACCGACGCCACTTTAAACACGGAAGACATAACCAGGCGTGACTGCGCCTCCACTTGTCGGTGAATGGCCGTATCAACGCCCGCCGCTCAGTACAGACGGACGCAACGAAAGAGGCGCCCCGCGTCAGGGTTTAAGGGGTTGGCTGCAGCGGTCGTGACTCGCCTGGCGAATTCTGCGATTCCCCGTCCGCGTGTACTGTGCGTGAATGGCCGCTGACTGCGTCGGCGTCTTTGTGCGGGGCGTCGGCATGAATAATGCATCTGCCCTGGCTGCACATTAGCCTCGTCCCGCCTTTGTATTTCCTGCGTGTTATCTTTATGAAATGGGTTGGCGTGACTGGCGATTAAACTCGCTGCTCTCGCCGACACGGTGTGCTTAGAGTCGTTACACGGTGTTTCCGGGACTGACTCAGACACTGCCCTCTCGAGCTGTTTTCCTTTTCCCTTTACTTGCCTACATTTACTTTCCTTCGCACCTTAGAGGGTCTATACAAGCTTCTTAGCGCAGTGCAGTACCTATGCAGTCCGTCGCTGCTTCCAGTCCAGTGTATTGTATGGGTATGGTGTCTAAATGGTATGGCCTCAAGCTTTCGACTATTATCATCACCACCTTCATCAGCAGCAACTGACTGTCGTGGTTGCTACTGCGGTGACATTACACAGCCCATGGACAGCTTCTGGTTGGTCGGCAACTACTCAGCGACGTACGATGAACGAGTATGCAAATTGGTCACAAACTGGTATTCACACAGGTATTGACGGAAAACGCAAGACTTTAAAGTTCGGTGGCTGATGGATGATTGTGTGATGCTGCAGCGCAACTTCACGGTGAAACTGGTGAGGATAACAAATATGGGACATAATACTAGGGCATAAAATCTTTGCGAGTTTCATCCCGTGTACCCAATTAGCCGGCCGAAGTGTCCGCGTGGTTCTGGCGCTGCAGTCTGGAACCGCACGACCGCTACGGTCGCAGGTTCGAATCCTGCCTCGGGCATGGATGTGTGTGATGTCCTTAGGTTAGTTAGGTTTAACTAGTTCTAAGTTCTAGGGGACTAATGACCTCAGCAGTTGAGTCCCATAGTGCTCAGAACCATTTGACCCATTTTGTACCCAATTGGGCAGTAACTATGGCTCGCAGACATGCACGTGAACAATATACGCAGTTGGGCAGAAAGAATACAGTTGGTGTAATCGGGGAATCACCGGACGTTTGAACAGGAGCGATGCCACTATTCGACGATTTTGGCAGGAATGGTTGAACCATGGCGGAACACAGCGTCAGGATGGAATGGCAGGACGTCGAGACGACAGAACTTGACCGAGAAATCATCAGACCCCCGGATTCATCTTTATCATCGATTCATCGTGCAACGGGTGTTTCATTGACCTCAGGGACCATTAATATGAGGCGCACAGAAAGAGAGGCTGACCTAACTGTGCCTCTTGTGGCTACTGCCATTGATCTCTGTACACCGACAAGCCCGTTTGCAGTGGTGTAGTGCACATCCGGCATGGAATCTGATAGACAGGAGTAGAATTGTCTTCAGCGATTAGGCTTTCTTGGAACTGGGCTCCGACGACCAGGTGTCTGGAAACGTTCTGGACAGCGGTAGGCTACCAGCCTGACAGCTCCCCACCATACGGCCCAGCAACCAGGAATAATGGTCTAGGGTGTCATTTCGTTTTATGGCAGGATCCGTAAAGTTGTCAACCGCGGTACCCTAACAGAACATCGTTACATCGACAATATTCTACGCCCCGTTTTGTTCCTTTTTATGACAAGCCATCTTGGGCTCACATTTAAGCAAGATAATGCTCGCATGCACATGACGAGAGTTTCTACTCTTTCTCTTAGTGCTAGCCAAAGCCTACCTTGGCCAGTGAGGTCGCTGGATCTCTCCCCAATTGAGAGCATTTGGAGCATCACGGGCATGACTTTCCAATCAACCCGAGATTTCGACGATCTAAAGTGTCATTTGGACAGAATTTGACACGATATCCCTCAGGAAGATGTCCAACAAAGCCATCAGTCAATGCAAAAACGATTACCTGTATGCTTAACGGCAAGAGGTGGACCGAGGCGTTATTGACTCGCTCAATTCGAGAGGCCCTGTCTCTTGAATGACTGATCTTTTTTTTCTTTCTTAACTGCTAAGGTCATCAGTCCCTAAGCTTACACACTACTTAACCTAAATTATCCTAAGGACAAACACACACACACCCATGCCCGAGGGAGGACTCGAACCTCCACCGGGACCAGCCGTACAGTCCATGACTGCAGCGCCTGAGACCGCTCGGCTAATCCCGCGCGGCGAATGACTCATCCAATCTTTCTGATATTCTAATTATTTGTTTGTCTGTATGTGTACATCACATCTACTCATTGCCCACCCATTTGGATAATTCCTATGTGCATCGTCATTTCTTTGTCTTAGAGAGATGCAATGGTCTTACAAAATAATTTAGTTTCGTGACCGAAACACAATCAGACCCATTTGCTTTTACATCTCAGAAAATTTCATTTTACCGTTCACGGGGTAATTATCCCGAAGGTTGGGAACCCTTTCTATAGAGGAGTGTGAAAGGAAGGAAAGTGTAATATAATTTAACGTGCCGTCGACAACTATAGTTGGAGTCACGAACAATGGCGGTCTGGGTCGGCTTGTTCTGCGCACCTACGTCACGCATACACAGACAGCCACTGATCGTTCAGTAGTGTACTGAGCGCTCTCCTCTGAATGCTGTAGCTAGGGCAAGCATTAAACGTGATCGCATCCAGTTGTTTAGTGGTTCAAATGGGTCTGAGCACTATGGGACTTAACATCTGAGTTCATCAGTCCCCTAGACTTAGAACTACTTAAACCTTACTAACCTAAGGACATCAGAGACATCCATACTCGAGGCAGGATTCGAACCTGCAACCGTAGCAGCCGCGTAGTTCCGGACTGAAGCACCTAGAACCGCTCGGCCACAGCGGCCGGCCGAGTTGTTTAAAGAATTTCACTTTCATTTGTTGCGAGTTGTCATTGCTGACGGTGGTGGTAAGTGCACTGCATAAGCAAGTGAGAGACATAATTTGTAGGATATACTCTTCCTACAAGCAGAAAGCACGCGCATGCGCGTACCGCAACAGTCGCTTGGAATCGTCATCATTGCCATTTCTGTCCGTGATTCGACGTCCGTGAACCGCCATCGTTCGTGAATCGGGCTACAGGTCGTTATGGATTGTGGACAAGCTCGGACTGGGGAAGTATACGGCAGGAAATAGGCTGCAACAGCTTTTCATTTCAGAACATTCTCGGCGCTTACCTAAAGGGATTTTGGGAATTATCGAAAATGTTAGTCTGGAAGGCTGGTCAGTAGTTTTAACCACCATCGTCTCGAATATAACTTCTATCTCTTGGTACTGCTCTTCCTCGCTCACTGGAAGAGTATGTCCTAGCCTGTGGTGGAGGCATTTGGACGTTCAGGCGTAGAGTACCGGTGTTGACTACCTTCCCATTTTGTCTCCCGTCTACGTCGTCTTCACCAAGGAGCGTTCCTTGTAGTGGAAGAAAGGTTCCATGGCAATTTCTCTGCCAGCAAGTACAGTAGAGATAGTTGTGTAGCATTCATCATGACGGGACTCTGAGCCAGTGTCATGCGTGAAGGAGTAAGGGCGTGTGACACAGTTGGTGGTGATTTGTCGGTTAAATGGAAACGTTAAGCTCAGCGAGCTCCTTGGTACCATTAGAGACGATCTGGTTACTTTCCGGTAAGAGCGCACAACATTTATTGGCAAAGCACAAAGACGCAAGCGATACGCAGTACTCGAGGCAAAACCTGTTCCAGAGAGCCGGCGATGAGCAGATTAATACACTGCCTAAGAGAGACCCAGAAAGTTCAGGTTAGTTCTGAGTTGTCACAAGCATTAAGCGTTCCGTCCAAAGAGCGGTCCAGGTCACCAGACAGATCAGCTAATTAGACCAGATGGCACACCGGGCGATTAGGAGATGACTGCAGAATCTATCGCACGCTACCGATGTTTGAGTAGGCTCTACGTTAACATTTACACTCTAGAAAACAGTATGAAGTGCATGATAGGCCACATACGGTACCAGAGGTTCTTATAAATAACTCTGCTGTCCACTCAAATATGGAGCGCAGGAAGGATGATCGCGCAAATACCTCTGTGCGAGCTGTCATCATTCTGATCTAGTTTCCGCGGCCCCTGTGCTACAGAAAGTTCTGAGAACTTTGTAAGTAGGCTTCCGTTGAATAGCTGGCGTCTAGTTCCAAACCTGTGCAAACATTGACGTTCTCATCATTTCCCTGGCACATTCCCATGATTCGGACATAACTGTGCCTTTTCGTCTTTCCCTCCCTTGTGCACTTCAGACATTCCTTGATACACTCGTTTGGCAAATACTCATGGCAAATATCCTAGCATGGATCGCACGAGGACTCATTGCATTTTCTCAGCATCATACTAGTGAACGTAAGTCTGCCTTCTCTATTACGACTCAGCTTATGCGACCACTCCATTTTACATTCTTTGAAATTATTACACCGCTTTGTTTTATTGATTCCACTTATGTTCGAGAAACTACAAATCTTTGAACCACTTAGAAAATCTTATCAACATCTGTGTGACTGAATAAAATCTGTTCCCGTTTCAAGCTGCGTCGCTTGGAATAAAAGACAAGAGGCTTCGACAACAGTCTCTGCTGTCATCATCACGTGCAGAAACCACCGACTGTGATGTTTAATCGCGATGACAGTGGTGGAGGAAGCTGTCGAAAATCGAGTGTTTTATTTGATGTGAGAAACCGAGAAGATTTTATTCAGGTGAAGCGAAAGACTCCGACGACACATGTGACTGAATATTTGTGCAGTTTTCGTTGGGTAGTGTTCCATTAGATAAGCGCTTTATTTACTAAACAGCTGGCATTACTAATAATATTGTCTGTCGGGTCATTAATGTACAACATAAACGGCAAGGTTCGCAACGCACTTGCCTAGGGCACGCACCAAGTAATTTCTACAGTTACTGCCGATGATCCTCCATCCAGGAACATGCTGCATCCTCTCTGGCAAGAAAGCCTACTCAGTACTACAAATTTCGTTTGGTACTTAATGTAATTTTACTTTCGTTACTAAGCTTTTGTGTGGCACTGGGTCAAACGTGTTCGAATGTCACGAAACACTGCATTTACCTCAGTGACCTGACCCGTGGTAATCGTGACGTTATGTGAGAAAATCGCGAATTTGGTTTGAGACCACTCACGCGAAAATATGATATACCGGCTGATCAAAAGGTCAGTATAAATTTGAAAACTGAAAAAATCACGGAATAATGTAGATACAGAAGTACAAATTGACACACATACTTGGAATGACATAGGGTTTTATTAGTACCAAAAAAATACAAAAGTTCAAGAAATGTCCGACAGATGGCGCTTCATCTGATCACAATAGAAATAATTGGCATAACAAAGTAAGACAAAGCAAAGATGATGTTCTTTACAGGAAATGCTCAATATGTTCACCATCATTCCTCAACAATAGGTGTAGTCGAGGAATAATGTTGTGAACAGCACTGTAAAGCATGTCCGGAGTTATGGTAAGGCATTGGCGTCGGATTTTGTCTTTCAGCATCCCTAGAGATGTCGATGGATCACGATACACTTGCGACTTCAAGTAACCCCAAAGCCAATAATCGCATGTACTGAGGTCTGGGGACCTGTGAGGCCAAGTATGACGAAAGTGGCGGCTGAGCACACGATCATCACCAAACGACGGGCGCAAGAGATATTTCACGCGTCTAGCAATAGGGGGTGGTTCTAATAAAACCCCACGTCATTCCAAGCATGTGTGTCAATTTTTACCTCTCTATCTACATTATTCCGTGGTTTATTAAGTTTTAAAATTTATACTAACTATTTATACTGTCTATTTTAATCACTCGGTACAATTGTATTGATATGAATGGATTAAAATACAGTCCGGGCTCCTTAGAGAAACAGAATTCTTGGCATTGTCGAGTTGCTTGTTCTCGGAAGCGTGTAAGTAAATTTTTGTACTAAATTCTCGTTTAAACTGTTGATAACAATTTTGACGTATGATATTCTTCTGTGGCCCAGTGCTAGATCAATAGATGATGGTGAAAGTGAGTCCAGTAAAGACCTGACTATCTTGGAGATCACTGATACTCTTGTGTAGCGCAGTCAAAGGGAACTTCGTGGAACCGCGCACAATGGTATCCCATAGTACTTAATTAGCTTCCTCAAACAAGCAATTAAACTGATGAACAGTGAATTAGGACATCTTTGTATGAGCGACACCCACTTTATATATGAAAGTTTTGTCGCCATGAAACTACTAGCGTAGACAGAAGGCAACACATAAATTGTCACCAGGACAAATGCAAAATAATATCTCAGCCATCGCGGAATAAACAGTTTATTCCGCTATTAGCCTGTGAAAATTAAATACGCAGTAAGCAAGTACGTGATGACGTGTTGAAGTCTGTTATTAACGGTGACATGGGATTTATCTTTTCGCGTGAACCACATGAAAATGCTTCAAAAGAATAAACATCAGGCGGCTTTTGTTACTCAGCGCTCGGCAAGCGCTGCGGCAGTCAGTAATAAGAGCTTTAGAGTAGGCTGTTCTCGAGAATTTGCGGTGGTAGGGCTCGTGCAAGCTTGTGTCCGTGTGGCGCGTAGTGAGAGACAGCTCACCAGGTATTCCGTGGAGCAGCCGTGCCAACCACAACCCCCCCCCCCCCCTTCCAACCCCCACCCCCCTCCACACTTTTCCCACTCCCACACAGATATTCTCACGCAAGGCTGTACCGCAACTCTACCGCAGGTTGGAAAATTACGGGCTCCAATGGAGTGAAGGGAATCCACTTACCTCAGATTACAGACACGGTCCTGGCTCCTTTGTTTACTGCTGTATTGTTCCTATTAGTTAAACTTCCTCATACTAATGTTCTACTCATGGTCATTCTCATATTATTTCCCGTTATGCCAGATATTCTCATTTATGATTGTATTTCTTGCTCAGTTTTCGACATTAGTGGAAGTGTAAAGTGGGCTTTTATCGAATTTTATGCCGCGCTGAGTGGACGCGCGGTTTGAGGCGTCATGTCACGGATTGCGCGGCTCCTCCCTCCGAAGGTTCGAGTCCTCCCTCGGGCATGTGTGTGTTTGTGTGTGTGTGTGTGTGTGTGTGTGTGTTGTTCTTAGCACAAATTAGTTTAAGTGTGAGTAAGAACGGGGACCGATGACCTCAGCAGTTTAGTCACTTCGGAATCCACACACGGTCGCAGGTTCGAATCCTGCCTCGGGCATGGATGTGTGTGATGTCCTTAGGTTAGTTAGGTTTAAGTAGTTCTAAGTTCTAGGGGACTGATGACCTCAGATGTTAAGTCCTATAGTGCTCAGAGCCATTTAAGGCAGTACGTTAAAGTTGTGCAATCGTGCGCAGCGGGTTATCGTACGAATTCATTGTTTGGCGCTTGCTATAAACTTGACAAATTTGGTAACTCTCTTCTTTTCTGAGTCGTATAATAACAAACAGTAACAAAAAGACAGGTGCGCTTTTAGACACGGAAAGCGTGAGAGTGGGGCAAATGAAGCAGTCCAGTCTCTTACTGTTTACGGCAGATCGAAAATAAGAAAGCAAGCTTAAAATTACTTTCTTATTGTGTTACTAAAATATATAGCTTATTGCACCATTACATAGATATTTTTCTAAATATAACAGTTCAACATAAAGAATCTGTTCATAATGTACCGTTAGCAGGGGAGAGGATTGTACATTGTAACGCTTTTCATATTTCCAGCGAGCCCTGTGGTAGAAATTTATTATACTTACTTGTTCCGCTATGAAATGGTAGCATTTACTTTACGTATGCTGCAGTCTTTTCTGAAATTACAAAAATTTCTCGGGGAAAGTAAGGTTTTGCGAAATGTGAAAAACTGTTTCGAGGCACAACGTGCTCATGTAGCTAGGAACAAATATTCTATTCAGATCCAAAAGCGCTGCAACCGAGTAAATTTTGTAAATGTTCTGTTTAAATGTCTGTTACTCTGCTTTCAGTAAGTGAAATCAACTTATGTGAAGTAGTATCAAACACGTGTTACAAGTTCAAAAAATATTTTAAACAGAAGCTATTGGCAACTATCAAAAATTTCCAAGACACGGAAAATTGTTTAAACTGTAAAGAACCTCAGATAATTTTTAAGTATAGTGCGTGCCAAGGTGTAAAACCTTTTCTCGTTTGAAGGTACAAGATGATGCGCGACACACGTTATGTGGCTAGTTTTAAAAATACATAGAATTTTACTACCATAAACCTCTGTAAGTACAGAATTAGCAGTATCCTCCACGTAGTTATTATATATTACGCAGCACTTATGTATGCAGAACTCGTAATATATACAAACGCTGCACAAAATGTCTCACAACAGCTAAAACAATAGAGAATTACTCAAACTGCTTATGGCGGTCTCCTAGTGCGCGTTCCTTCCTGTTGTTCTAAAATCAGTCAACAGATCGAAATACCAACCAGGAAATATCGTGTGTTCCTCGGAACACAATCCTACAGATACAACATTCTCTCTTGTGTAATGGCAGACTGGGGTAACGGTGCGCTGAAAAGTAGCAGGAACGCACCGCAGTGAAAGAAAAGCTGGAAGAAGTTGATATGAAGATGAGAGTGAGAAATGCAAGAAAAGGAATAGGAAACCTGTAGGTGATGCTTTACTGAAATTAAAGTGCTGAAAACTGCAAGACATGCATAGAAATTACATGTGTCAGTGGGTAGAGCATACGTCCCAAGTTTCTATTCAAATTGCGTGCCGTAGTGTAGTTACAACTACTGCAGGGCTGGTGAGTCAAAACACGTACACTGCTCCACACAGTTAAAGGATCACTTCTTCGAAATCCTGTAATTGTGTCCCACTACTACGCAGAAGTTTGAAGTATGGTTCAAAGTTTCCCACAACTTTCCTCTGTAATGATACAAAAGAGTTACGCCTTGCGACGTCACCCTCGGGCTCAACGAGCACAAACAGCAGGTTGTCCACGCATGCGGAATAAAGGCCACGGTTCAGAAGTTCGTGTGCGCTATAACTTAGCTTAATGATGTCATAATGGCACCAAATTCCACCACAATAACACCCGAAGCCATCGTGGACGTTTCACAGGATGTGAAGCTAGTCACACCCCCTCTGCGGTGGAGTTCAGAACCGTGACTTCCAGCGTTGAAATCACACAGGTTTGTTACGGGTGACCAAGGAAAACATTTCAAACGCACCGCCGCTCAGAACAGACACGAAAAGGTGTCAGAAGGCTGGCATATAGGGGGTTAATGAAACCACAATTTCCGTAGGAGCGTTGATTGCCACACATTTCGCATCGGAAACGACAGTTGAGTGTGATGATCAACAGGAGGACGTTCTTCACAAGGCTTGAGACTGCTGATACCTCCAGGACGATTCAACTCTTCTCCAAGGACAATGTCGGCCTGTAGCCCCACTGAACATGATCTGACCCTTTTCGAGTGTAGAGCGACCACAATTTTTCTGTGGAGTGCAGTGTGGAACCACCAGGGACCGTCTCCGTTTGCATATTGAATGTACCAAATCTCAGTTCTTGGGAGTAGCTCGGTCGTCTTCCGTTATATTCATTGTTTCCAAGGCTTGTTTCATGTTTGAAGGCATACATTTTGTCCACTGCTGACTTGTATCTGGATTTATTAACGGAGTTCCTCTCCGCTTTTTTGGTTCACAGGAGGTAGTTCCTACCTTGCTGAAGAGCATTCCCCTCACCTAGGGCCCTGATATGTAGACTTATGGCTTCCCCTAGAGCCTTCTGTATTAGTACTGGAGATGGTAGAAGGGAGGGAATTAGTCCATAGCTCTGTCATGTCCGCCAGTTAACCGCAATCACTTGAATGAGTCAGTACTCACTCTCTACCTGGGCGTCTTCTCGCCGTACAGGTTCCCCCAGTTTCCATAATTTGACAAATTTTATTTTATTTTAACTTTGTGGTAGCGTGACCTTGTTGTTGATGCAGTCGTTAATTCCCTATCGAGGGAAATAGTGTGCGACATTGTCTGTGAATCATATCAATTTTTTTCCGTGCCTTATCGCGTTTCATCCAGTTATGTGGCATATTGTCTGACATGAATTTTGGGAAATTTGCATAAGCGAGCATGGAAGACGGCTTAAAACTACATAAAGGCCGGCTGTGTAGCAGACTGACGTTCACTGTTAGCCATGAGAGCAGATCAAAGTCAGTGCTGCAAGTGCTGTTATCGTACCGAGCTGGTAAGGGTCCTTTTTGAGGTGGCTCATGCCATACTCCGACCTGTTATGAAGTCTCAAGTCTACGTTTGTGTCCTGTGGATGACTGTAGCAGTATTCGCACAACGTATTGTTGTGGTATAAACATATGCGAGTGAATAACATCAGGTGAGAGTTCCAAGAAACTAGAAATAAGGCAGAAGAGAACGCATGTTGTACATCCGTTCAGTAAACTGAATTCCAACCTTAAGTGTCAGATAAAATTAAGAAAACGGTAGAAAAAGGTTATATGAAACTGGAATAGAAAGCATTTGTTAATATGATCGGGGAAGTAAAAAAAGATAGAAGACATGACTCCGTGCGGATGCATTTTTTTAGAAGAAACGCTAGAGTTTCAAGGCGAGAGAAGATCCCAAACAAAGAAATAAGGAAAAAAATGAAATCTCCCACGTACATCACCGAGGAAGCGGATAAACGGAGTTTGTGTCTTAAAATCAGGAGATTAACGATGTCCGAAAACATCACTTTGTGGGAAACCTCCGAAGAAGAGGAAAAGAAGAAAAGGAAAAAAATGGAGTGAAGGAGGATACATGCCACGAAGAAATTTGAAGGAAGGTACGAATATGGGCAGTCAAATGAAATGGACACACATACAATAAAAGTAAGTAGACTGGTTATTATTCCAAAACTAATAACTATTAATACATTTTCGTGCTGTGAGACAAGGTGCTCAATGCCTTTCATGAAATGTTTCCGGTTCCCAACGCAACCATGATTGTACCCAGGTGGGAACCTCTTCGTTCGAAGCGAATCGACGTCCAGGAATGTCTTTCCTCATGGTTTCAAAAATACAGCAAACTAACGGGAGACATCGAGGCTGTGTGGAGGATGTGTAAGAGCTTCCCAGTGAAAATTCTGGAGCGTAGTCGAAACAACCGTGGCAACATGTGGGCCCGCTGCAGAAGTGTTGCGGCCACTTTGGGTAGGCATTCTGCTTGTCTCGCAGTGTTCTGGCGGAAACGCCGGCTGCTCGTCGAGCGCCTTCAAATCCCTGACAATGGAGACCGGCCTGGCGGGGCCAGCACCCCCTGGTGTGCTGCAGCTTGTAAAATCCGACCTTCGGGCTAACGCGCTGCTGCTTTCACGCCACCGGCTCCGTGCGTAAAATTCCACAGGAAACTCTGTCCCCAAAAAATATGTGCGCTTAATGCAATCAGTACATTCTGAGTTCGAGTCTCAGTCTGGCACACAGTTTTGATCTGCTAGGAAGTTTCATATCAGCGCACACTCCACTGCAGAGTGAAAATCTCATTCTGGAAACATCCCCCAGCAGGGTGTATACGGCCCGGGACATCCGGGAGATCCGAGAAAAACCCGGGAATTTTTTCATCCGGGACAAATCCGGGAAAAACCCGGGAATTTTTTAGAATTCCGGGATTTTTCATTGTTTTTGTAGGTTTGATGTGTAAGATCTGAACGCTGACAAAGAATTTTTAGTCCACTACTGCTGAATAATACTGCAGCAATGAAACATAAATCAGAGAATGACACCAAAATAAAAGTTTAGTTGCATAGAAAATTTACACAATGCACGGACCAGAGTGCCGACACCGAAAAAGTGTCAAAGGCTTTAGGTCGAACATTATGCAGTACGTCCGTAACAACTAACGTGCATTCGATGTGCGTGACGTCACAATTGTTTACATTTCTAACAGATCACCAGAAAATATTACGAATAGTGGCTTGAGATGCGTTACTTTCAAAGTAAATTTCCACGCGAGATGATTTATGTTACGTGTGAGAATGTGCAGTGAATTTCTTAAATCACAGGGCCTTATAACTCTCATTCAAAACGTAACACTTTGAGGATCAGCCATTTGAAAAATGTCGGGCCCAGAAGATAAGTCATTTATACCACTATTTAAAATTTTACCGGCACATTTGTATTTGATATGACTTAACGTCTAACACACGCTAAAAAAAGACCGAGCTTCAAGTTAGTGTTCATATTTAATGTTGTTCTTTCATAGATAAAAAATTATGCAATCGATGGCAAAAAGTGTAATTAACCTTCAAAAAAATGTGCATAGTGTGTTACTGAGCAATGTCACAAATCTCTTCATGCCAGAACACTTCGACTTTTCTACGCAACTGATAATCATTTTGGCACGATTTTAATTGCCAAATTAGAGCCTGTTAGTAGACCTACGGACTTCCTATCATTGTAGGACTGATAACAGTGGATGCCAATAGACGATGAAATCCTCGTTCGTACTTACACTTCTACTTACAAGTTAACCGGTGTAGAAACGCACTTTGCCGAGTTGAGCGAGCTCGGCCTACCTTCGTAACGTACGCGCCGCGGCCTGTCTTTCTCGTAGGCCTCGTGCTCTGAATAACTGCCGCCAATCGCTAGCGAGATCACGTGACATGAGCTATGACTGGGTGACAAAAGTGCATCGCTCAACGCAATCTCAGTAGAGTTACGGAAGCTATCCTGCTGTAATTTGTGGAATTTGTGTATATACTTTCGCAATACGAAAATAAACTCTGTGCATATTGTTTCGCATCAAACGACTTTCCAAACGCATTGTTTTTCCTGGATTTCGTTTCCTAAAGTGCTGGGACGTCCTCCGCCGGTATAAGACCTTTACGATTCAAAGGACTGATAGGTTTTACAGCTCCGAGCGAAAGTATACTGTTACTTAACACGGATGTATTTTCACCCGCTTTATACGTAATTTCATCCGGGAGAAATTGTGTTTTTAACCGTGAAATCCGGAAAAATCCGGGAATATTTTTTACTTTTCCACATAGACACCCTGCCCAGGCTGTGGCTAAGACAAGTCTCCGCAATATCCTTTCTTTCAGGAGTGCTAGTTCTGCAAGGTTCGCAGGAGAGCTTCTGCAAAGTTTGGAAGGTAGGAGACGAGGTATTGGCAGAAGTAAAACTGTGAGGTAGGGGCGTGGGTAGAGCACTTGCCCGCGAAATGCAAAGGTCCCGAGTTCGAGTCTCGGTCCGGCACACAGTTTTGATGTGCCAGGAAGTTTCATACCAGCGCACACTCCGCTGCAGAGTGAAAATCTCATTCCAGTACATTCTCATTGTTCATCCCTTAGCCACCTCGTTAGCATAGCGCGACGAACAGCAAATTTGTTCAAATCAGTGCTGCTCCTTGTCAATACTGACCTATTTAATTATTCAAAAATGCAAAGTGGCGATTGATGTCGCCTTTGCAATCCCAGTGCAGGCCCATATAAGTTGCCGCTTTGCAAGCTTATTGACTTTTCTTACCATCTGTCTCTGTTCCATCTGACTGCTCCTAACATACGTACCGAGAGGCTTGGATCGATGCTGCGGGAGACAGCCTAAAGTTCTGTAAATAATTCGCAAAAAATTGCTGTTTGTGTTGTTGTGAGTTAAAGGAAGGGGTGCTTGCACACAACCTACACCTCTCGAGCAGGACAGGGGAAACAGCCGAGCTTAGCGTTCCCACCTAATGGACGAAACACTACCAACAGCGTCAGTTGCCCTCACCCCCTGCGACACTGGGGCGAAGTTTGGAATTCAGCATAGGAGTGCTGGTGATCAGGATCTTCACACCGTCACTTCTCCTCCTGTCGTCGGCCAAATACTGCAACCGAAGATTTCCTTCCCAGACAGCATTCGAAACAGCTATATCAAGCTCTAGCGTCACTGCTAGGTTGTGTGTTAGCGATATTGTTTTCGGATGTGGGTAGTTCTAACTTGTGTCTGTTAAAAATGTTATAGTGTTGGAAGCCGGTGTCAGTAGTGAAATGCCTAGACTAGCGCACCAAAAACACAAACACTACCCAGATCTCGGCTTGACCATTGCGGTACTCATTACTTCTCTCGACTGTTTCGCATATTCTAATTGCATTGTCAGAATACGAGCGACTTGCACGTACCCTCGTTACGGCTTGAACTGCACTGTGTGCAGTGTGCTCAGGGCTCTTGCGAACAACGGCCGCGCTCGGGGCCACGGCGCCGAGACACGTCGTCGCGGGAGGAACAAATTTCGCGAGAGGAATTAAATGAGTGACGTCTCGTAAGACGAGTTGCGCGCCCGCGGTCCGCCTAATTGTGATGAATGGCGCGCGGTGCACCCAAGTTCCGCGGACAGAAACAAAGGTTCGCGGCGTAACAAGGCCGTCTCCAGCCAGCGGAGGGCCGGGTAGGGCGCAGGGCACCGCGCAGGGCGAGGCCGTGATGAATGGATTCCTGGAGGACCCGGCGAGTCTCGTTACTGCTCGTCACCGCGACCGCGCTGCCATCTGCCGGGAAGCCGGGAAGCGCGCCTCGTAATTAAAACCCGCTGTTCCCTCTCTCCCGGCATTATTTCATACCGGCCGCGAGTGACACCTGCCAACTAACGATGACAAATACCCTGGCAATGACAGTCTTTATAATTCATTCCCGTGTACCGGTACTGGCAGTTTCCTTCGTACACGTACAGACGTCGCTTTGCCTGTTTGCGTGGTTCTTTGACAACACCGCTGTGGATTTGTTTAAGCACGATTCGACGTCGTCGTGTTTTTTCCATGGTATATTTTAACCAGGCGCATGACGTAGAGATTGGAAGCCATTGGCTCCAGTTGCAGCCAACTTCTTTGTTGAGTACTTCGAGAACATCGCTTTGGAAAAGTCTCCAGCAAAACCTAGTTGCTTTCGTTGTCATATCTACAGTATATTCGCTCTCTGGCTTCATGGACAAGAAAAGCTTGGAGAATTTTAGGTCTAGAGACGGATGGTGCCTTGCCGTTCCCCCATAGAGCTTACCAGAATCTCACCCACTCCGACTGGTATCTGCACGCTGCCAGTTACCACCATCCGTCGCAGAAACGTTCTGTTCTAAAGGCCTTATTGCATCGAGCGGAAGTCGCTTTAGACGCTGAAAACCTCCCGAAGAAACCTTCACCACTTATGGAAACTTTACAAGAAAAACGCTACAATAACCGAAGAGTTTAAAAAAAAATGGTTCAAATGGCTCTGAGCACTATGGGACTTAACATCTGAGGTCATCAGTCCTCTAGAACCTAGATCTACTTAAACCTAACTAACCGAAGGACATCACACACATGCATACCCGGGGCAGGATTCGAACCTGCGACAGTAGCGGTCGCGCGGTTCCAGACCGAAGCGTCTAGAACCGCTCGGCCACCTCTGCCGGCCGACAGGTTTCCGAAGTCATCTCTCCTAAGACACTAAACAGATGACCCTGGAGGAAGAGACGAAAAATTTTGCATTATTGCCATTCTGTCACTCTATGACTGCAAAGATTAGGCGGCTCCTATTCTTCAGGATCCCAGCATAATTTCGATTTTTCTTGAGGACTGTGAAAGATGATGTAAGAACGTCATTGGTATATAAAACACCATCTGCGAGTGGACAGGTTTATCTCGGATTATAGCTCAGCGCCTTGTAGAACACAGGAGGTGCTTAGGACACGAGGTATCAGCGGTAGCTAAACAGGCTGTGGAAAATGACTGTATAGATGCATTCAACATGTGTTATCCAACGGACAAACTGTGTCTGGGATAGCGTCATAAAAGGAGCGATCGAGAAGGTTGTGACATCATCCTCAACAAAGACAGCGGGATGCTGCTAAGTTAGGCCATCGGAATGATGAAGCGAGCACAGCGCATGTGCAACAAAAACATTACCATTTATCACGCTGGCGTAAGAACCAGTGATGTCAGCACAACACCAATTACTCGACAGTCACCACTAGACAATGCTCCAGGACCAATCTGCTGAAAGCTAACCACATGACGCGGCCATAGGCTCGAGAAAATTTCATCAGTGTGATCAAACTATTTCAGAACCGTATTCCAGCCCATTGAGAACGTAGAAGTATGTGGAAATGTTACATGGATCTGCTCCTAGTGGGTGTTATCTTTCGCAGGCCATGCAAATACTTCAAGATGATCATGTATTAAGAACAGAATTAGGTGGCACTAATTCTCAATAGAAGGCTGTGAATTTTGTTTTCAGAGAGGTCTTCCTGATAGAGAATCTGTGCAGTATCCCTCTCTCCAGCTTGTGTGCCTCCATGTGTGGATTCCAGGAAAGCTTAACGGACGTTAAAATTACCTGCAACTCAACATCTGGACCTGCCATGACACATATCATGGTTGGTCAATTAAAAAGTATTCAGGACAGCGAGTGAAATGTACCAATAAACAACCATCCAGTTAGGTAGACCTATGAGATAAACCTTAAATGAATGCATATTGTAGGGTGTGTCGTCACTGAAGGAAATTTGTAGAGTCTCATCTTCGCCGATTTTACGCCAGCATTTAGGCTAGAGACGGTGTTACGCTATTTTAACGTGAGGTCTCTTCCGCAGTGTCTAATTCTTCGTCGGATGTACTTCAGTTGAGTGATTTCAATTTTCAGACACTAATACTGTAATCATAGAATTATACTGTTACGTGTTTCTTGAAGTACACAGTTATGTTGTGGGCAAAACATAAATGCACTGAAAAATATAGCGAGGGCATAAAAGTGATGGGATAGCGGTATGCATATATAAAAATGGCGGTAGTACGAGGTGCATTCAAGTTCTAAGGCCTCCGATTTTTTTTCTCCGGACTGGAAAGAGATAGAAACATGCGCATTGTTTTAAAATGAGGCCGCGTTCATTGTCAATACGTCCCAGAGATGGCAGCACCGTATGGCAAATGGAATTGTACCGCCAGCGGCGAGAATGAGAACTGTTTTAAATACTTAAAATGGCGACGTTTAACTTACTTGAACAGCGTGAAATCATTAGTTTTCTGAATTTGCGTGGTGTGAAACCAATTGAAATTCATCGACAGTTGGAGACATGTGGTGATGGAGTTATGGATGTGTCGAAAGTGCGTTCGTGGGTGCGACAGTTTAATGAAGGCAGAACATCGTGTGACAACAAACCGAAACAACCTCGGGCTCGCACAAGCCGGTCTGACGACATGATCGAGAAAGTGGAGAGAATTGTTTTGGGGGATAGCCGAATGACTGTTGAACAGATCGCCTCCAGAGTTGGCATTTCTGTGAGTTCTGTGCACACAATCCTGCATGACGACCTGAAAATGCGAAAAGTGTCATCCAGGTGGGTGCCATGAATGCTGACGGACGACCACATGGCTGCCCGTGTGGCATGTTGCCAAGCAATGTTGACGCGCAACGACAGCACGAATGGGACTTTCTTTTCGCCGGTTGTGACAATGGATGACACGTGGATACCATTTTTCAATCCAGAAACAAAGCGCCAGTCAGCTCAATGGAAGCACACAGATTCACCGCCACCAAAAAAAATTTCGGGTAACTGCCAGTGCTGAAAAAATGATGGTGTCCATGTTCTGGGACAGCGAGGGCGTAATCCTTACTTATTGCGTTCCAAAGGGCACTACGGTAACAGGTGCATCCTATGAAAATGTTTTGAAGAACAAATTCCTTCCTGCACTGCAACAAAAACGTCCGGGAAGGGCTGCGCGTGTGCTGTTTCACCAAGACAACGCACCCGCACATTGAGCTAACGTTACGCAACAGTTTCTTCGTGATAACAACTTTGAAGTGATTCCTCATGCTTCCTACTCACCTGACCTGGCTGCTAGTGACTTTTGGCTTTTTCCAACAATGAAAGACACTCTTCGTGGCCGCACATTCACCAGCCGTGCTGCAATTGCCTCAGCGATTTTCCAGTGGTCAAAACAGACTCCTAAAGAAGCCTTCGCCGCTGCCACGGAATCATGGCGTCAGCGTTGTGAAAAATGTGTACGTCTGCAGGGCAATTACGTCGAGAAGTAACGCCAGTTTCATCAATTTCGGGTGAGTAGTTAATTAGAAAAAAAATCGGAGGCCTTAGAACTTGAATGCACCTCGTACAACGTACACGAGGTATAAATGGGCAGTGCATTGATAGAGCTGATTTGTAATCAGGCGATTCATGTGAAAAGATTTCCGACGTGATTATGGCGGCACGACGGGAATTAACAGAACGTGGAATGGTCGTTGGAGCTAGACGCATGGGGCATTACACCTCGGAGATTGTTAGGGAATTCAGTACCCAGAGATCGACAGTATCAAGAACGCGTCGTGAATACTAGATTTCAGGCATTACCTGTCATCAGGAACACAGCGGTGGCATACGGTCTTTGTTGAACGACCCAGGGCAGCAGCGTTTGCGTAGAGTTGTCATTGATAATAAACAAGCAAAACTGCATAATATTCCACAAGATTTCGGGATTGCAGCCGGATCTCATCGACTTCTTTCCACGATATTTCGGCTGACAACTTTACAGCCATCTTCAGGCGAGTGTTTGACACTGGAGATTGCTAGTGCAAGTCGCTCTATTTATACGTAAAAGTTCCGCAGGCGCGCATGCGCAAGTTACCGTAGCATGCGCGCCACCTGTCGATTCCAAGGCCCTCTACAATATTACTGCATCTATGGAGCGCAATCGAATGCGTGAAAAAAGTAAAACATGCACGCAGACGTGTCCAAAACAATAAAATTTCAATATTAAAATTACTTGTCTCTCGACGTGTCAGAAGCCGTAAAAAGTTTTCTTTTGGTTGAAATTAAAGAAATCAACGGGTCCCAGGCCTTATTCAATAAAATGCCGCCATCACGATTAATGAGATTATCCGCTGAACGTATTTCCACGGATTCCTTCACAACTGAATCCCAGAAGGATCTCGATGGGGCCAAGATTTTCGTGGCCGAATAATCCATAGTATGTCCTGTGGAAATACAATGTTCGGCTATAGCCGACTTACTTGGCTGTAAAAGGCGAGTGTGGCGCTCATGTTCAACGCAGCGGTCGTGTACTGTGCGTGTGGTTTGACCAATGTAGGCTTTCCCACACTCGCAAGGTATTTTATAAATTCCAGCCTTCCGTAATCCCAGGTCATCCTTGGCTGAGCGCAGAAGAGCACGAGTCTTTGTAGGTGGCCGGAAGATTGCTTTGTCAGCCGAAATATCGTGGAAAGAAGTCGATGAGATCCGGCTGCAATCCCGAAATCTTGTGGAATATTCGATACGCCGGGAAAACTTCAAGAGTCAAAACTGCATAAAATAAGAGCAGCAGTCAATGTGGGCTGTACGACGAACATATCCGTCACGACAGTGGGGCAAATTTCGGTGTTAAAAGGGCTATGGCAGCAGACGACCGACGCGACTACCTTTGCTAACAGAATGGCGCCGCCTGCAGCGTTTCTCCTGGGCCCGTGGTTATGCCGGTTGGACGCTAGACGACTGAAAACTGTGGCCCGGTCAGATGACTCCCGCAGATGGCACGGTTAGAGTGTGGCGAAGATCCCCTGAAGCCACGAGCCCAAGTTGTCGACGACACACTGTGCAAGCTGTGGTGGCTCGACAGTGTGTGGTCTGCTTTATCATGGAATCTCGTTCAGATGAACTACTTGAAGAGCGTTTGCAGCCGTTCATCGACTTCACATTCCCAAACAATGATAGAATTTTTATGGATGACAATGCGCGATTATTAGTTGAAGACCAACTGGATGAAACTCAGTGTGGGTTTAGGCCTCTTAGAGGTTGTCAGGACCAGATCTTTAGCTTACGGCAAATAACGGAGAAGTGTTATGAGTGGAACAGGGAATTGTATCTATGCTTTATAGATCTAGAAAAGGCACATGACCGGGTTCCTAGGAGGAAGTTATTGTCTATTCTACGAGATTATGGAATAGGAGGCAAACTTTTGCAAGCAATTAAAGGTATTTACATGGATAGTCAGGCAGCAGAGTTGACAGTAAATTGAGTTCATGGTTCAGAGTAGTTTCAGGGGTAAGACAAGGCTGCAACCTGTTACCACTGTTGTTCATCTTATTTATGGAACATATCTTGAAAACAACAGACTGGCTGGGTGAGATTAAGATATGTGAACACAAAATAAGCAGGCTTGCATATGCGGATGACTTAGTTGTGATGGCAGATTCGATTGAAAGTTTGCAAAGTAATATTTCAGAGTTAGATCAGAAATGTAAGGACTATGGTATGAAGATTACCATCTCCAAATCGAAAGTAATGTCAGTGGGAAAGAAATATAAACGGATTGAGTGCCAAATAGGAGGAACAAAGTTAGAACAGGTGGACGGTTTCAAGTACTTAGGATGCATATTCTCACAGGATGGCAACATAGTGAAAGAACTGGAAGCGTGATGTAGCAAAGCTAATGTACTGAGCGCTCAGCTACGATCTACTCTCTTCTACAAGAAGGAAGTCAGTACCAAGACTAAGTTATCTGTGCACCGTTCAATCTTTCGACCAACTTTGTTGTATGGGAGCGAAAGCTGGGTGGATTCAGGTTACCTTATCAACAAGGTTGAGGTTACGGATATGAAAGTAGCTAGGATGATTGCAGGTACTAGTAGATGGAAACAATGGCAGGAGGGTGTCCACAATGAGGAAATCAAAGAAAAACTGGGAATGAACTCTATAGATGTAGCAGTCAGGGCGAACAGGCTTAGATGGTGGGGTCATGTTACACGCATGGGAGAAGCAAGGTTACCCAAGAGACTCATGGATTCAGCAGTAGAGGGTAGGAGGAGTCGGGGCAGACCGAGGAGAAGGTACCTGGATTCGGTTAAGAATAATTTTCAAGTAATAGGTTTACTATCAGAAGAGGCACCAATGTTAGCACCGAATAGGGGATCATGGAGGTATTTTATAAGGGGGCTATGCTCCAGACTGAACGCTGAAAGGCATAATCAGTCTTCAATGATGATGATGATGATGATGATGATGATGATATGACAATGAGCGATGTCTCCGGGGCACATTGTCCACGATTGGTTTGAAGATGATAGCCACCTTTCATTAGTCCGGTAGCACATTTTCACCAGAATTTCTCTTTCTTTCCCTTATTCCTCTTTTCTCATTACTCTCATAGTGGTGTGATTGAATGAATGTGGTTGTGTGTCACGTTGCTAGACGGTGGCGTAGTCTGCTGCACAAAGTCTGCGATAGTCATACAGAGTCAGCAGCAGTTCTACAGAATAGCCAACTCTCGTAGTGGTTAAGTAGGCAAAGAGGTTTGCGCTACTTGTGAGAAATCCACCTGCGTTAGGTTGGTAGCAAAAATGGCATATTTGGGTTTTCCGGGCAACGCGGAGCGCGGAAGAGGCTGGAGAAGAAAAAGGGAGGCAGTCTGCCGCCGATACGGGAAGCGTCCACAGCTGTGCTCCAGTCGAAGAAGGGTGAGTTACCGCGTGGCGCGTTATTACTTGGCGAGAGGAGAGCTGTTAGCTTTTGGTCTCGCATTTCAACTCTGAAAGATTTTGTCGGAGCAAGGAATGCAAAACTTTGGCAGATTTTTCTTTTAGTAAATTTCTATAGCAGACATGGATCCGCCGGAAGAGCGCCACACAAAGATCTTGATAAGAAGTGAGAACTCGCTTCTGTATGAATGTCTGTCTGCCTTCAGCTGTGCCTGTATAAGCTTTTATTTTTCTAGATATTAATAGCTTTGCCTTCTCGTAAATTTTCCTTGCTTTATGTATCTTTCGTCCGTGGGGAGCCAACCACGTGGTTGAACATTAGAGTTTGTTGGGCTACCGTCATCACTAACTGTCCGATCTCATGTTTGTTTTAAGGAATGTTAACTGTTCATGATTGTGTGATGTGATATCATTGTAACTTGGCCACGATACCTAGAAACTACGTCTCCACAAACCACGTGGGCACGCGGGTGAACTGCGAAACGTGTACCGTTTCACGAGTTATTGTGATCAGTTATCAGGCAACAGCAGTTGTATGAATGATTCACACCAATGATTTTAGATGTAGAGTGTAACAGTGAATGTATCGATGCTTTTATTTAATGTTTTAGGAATTCATGTTATCAGGAATTGTGTACATGCCTCACATCCATATCTTAGGAATAAATGATTTTACCCACAATTTTCTCTCGTATTCTTAGGTTACGTTTTTGCACCTAAGCCACTCACCTCATAGATTTCCCGTTAGCACATCCAACGCTTTTCCTTACGCACAGGTCCAGTGATTAGTTTCCCCTTTTGTTTTAGAACGAATGCTTTAGATTAAGTCTTATTTTCAGATGTGTTGCTGGGAACTCATCTTATGCACAGTGTTCATGCATTTTCTATTTATTTTAAATGTTTGTTTCTCGTGAACAGTGCACGGGCAATACTATTAATTACATCGCATATCCTCTGTGCGACATAACAACCTATGCATTTTTATGAGTTTTTGGTCTGTGATCAAATTAATTTATTTTCCGACTCGGACAAACATTTGATTAGTTGTATGGTTAGAGTCAGTGGCGACCATAATCTTAACGTAATAACCCGTAGAAACAGGTTAGTTACAAATAACATTCTGCACAATTCGATCTAATTATTTGGCCACCCACATAGCTCGATTAAACGCCCCCCTCCCCCCCCCCCCAAAAAAAAAAAATAAATAAATAAAAATATGGTTCAAATGGCTCTGAGCACTATGAGACTTAACATCTGAGGTCATCAGTCCCCTAGAACTTAGAACTACTTAAATCTAACTAAGCTAAGGACATCACGCACATCCATGCCCGAAGCAGGATTCGAACCTGCGACCGTAGCAGTCGCGCGGGTCCGGACTGAAGATGTGAATCCAATCGAATATTTATGGGACATGATCGAGAGATCTCTTGGTACACAAAATCGTGCACCGGCAACATTTTTGTAATTATGGAAGGCTGTAGAGGCAGCGTGGCTCAATAATTCTTCAGGGGACTTCCAAGGACTTGTTGAGCCATGTGGAGGTGCTGCATTACGCGGATAAAAGGTGATCCGACAAGTTACTATAAGGTATTCCACGAATTTCGTGACCTCAATGTATTTCATTCGCTTTATCATATGGTAAACCAATTTATATCATTCGATCTAGGTGTGGGAGATACGAGTTAGGTTACCTATCTCAACATGCATGAAATATGTTCTGAGACATTTTTATTTTGGCCACAGTGCTCATTTGTGGACAATTATGACAGAACGGTGTGTTGGAATGGACGTTTCATCGACTGGGCTAAGAGCACTTGGCGCTGATGACGCTTGCAGCGTCCTGACGCACCGCCGCTGACGCTTCTATTTCCCGCCAATGTCGCAGCGGTCGGAGCGAGCGTGCGTGCGTGCGTCGGATTAAGCGCGACTCGTTGATTACAAGTCACAGATGCTCATTACGTTTTCCGCATGGCGGGAGTTTGGACAGCGGCCGTATAAAGCATATGTGCCGCTGACCCGGTTGCGCAATTAATATCGCGCAGTGGGCGCCATTACCATTCATCAGGGGCGCACAATCGTCATCGGGGCGCGATGAACCGGCGGCGGCGGCGGCGGCGGCTGACAGATGGCGGTCGCCCAGCCACAAGTGGGCCACCGCAGAGCCGAGCCGAGCCGGCCGTGTCACCTGCCGTAGTCACCTGCTGGCGAAGCGATGCCTCTGCTCTCTCTCTCTCTCTCTCTCTCTGTCTCTGTCTCTGTCTCTGTCCTCAGTACGGGATGATGCTGAGGTCGCGGCCACTGCTGATGAGCCAAAATTTTTTTACCACTGCCCACCGCTAGAATGGATGCCGCCTGGAGGCGTTGAGGGCACGTGATGAGGTAACTGAAGTATATAAGCGGAGCAGACATGGACGGGGAATCACCCTGCCGAAGAAATAGGCAGGAAACGGGAAATACATTGAGATAAACAGCCCTGACAGAGGGCAGATTATAATTACGCAGAGCCCGTTAAAGGGTATCTCTAAAACGGCGAAGCTTGTCGAATTTCACGTTGGGTTTGGAGGCTTGTTTGCTTTGTAAAGTAGAATAAGTGGTGATTGCGGCATCTCTGCCGCAAGAGCAGAATGCTGGTGGTCGCACAAGTGTTTTGGAGCACATCGTTCATTGTAAAATGTTGAACATTGAGCTACACAGCAGACCACCTGTACGTGCTCACATTTAGATCCAGCGACATAGTCAATTATGACGAGAATGGGCACGGGACCATTGGTATTCGATCTTCGGCTCTTCGGTTGATTCTCATTTTTGCTACACTGTGTCTGTGGACGTCTCCACAAACGAGGTGAACGGCGGCTTGTAGCATACAGTATTATGGTATGGGAGACATTCTCCTGTGGTTTCATGGTCCGGTGGTAGTAATGGAAAACTGGCTGACAGCTTCAAACTATCTGCATCCTTTCATGCTCGGTTTCTTCCCGGATGGTGTTGTCATGTTGTAAAGTGGCGTGGTCTCTTGACCTTCCTTTCTTACATATTCCGTTCTCACAATCGTATTTTGCACATCAAGACGCTTCATTCGGACCCAAACTAGATAAGGTAGAGTCAATTTTGTATGAATTCGTATAAGCGATATCCAAATCTAATAAGTAAATCACAAGTGCGCACTGAGGTTGAATAAGTCGAGGCTGGCGTACACAAAGTGATGGCTGCAGGGCCGGCTGTGGTGGCCCAGCGGTTATAGGCGCTTCAGTCCGGAACCGCGCGACTGCTATGGTCGCAGGTTCGAATCCTGCCTCGGGCATGCATGTGTGTGATGTCCTTAGGTTACTTAGGTTTAAGTAGTTGTAAGTTCTAGGGGACTGATGACCTCAGATGTTAAGTCCCATAGTGCTCAGAGCCATTTGAACCATTTTTTGATGGCCACAGGAATTTTCGGGGTGAGTCAACCCACCTACTTCGGCTGGAGCGACCGCCCAGAGAGAGGACAGCTTTTGCCAGAGCGAAGGGATAACGAATCCTGTGTTCTCCTTAAAAGCAAATTCCGCTACATTGTCTGGGAGCGCCCAGAAGACGCATTTTTTGACGGACGGACTGGGTACTTATGGAGTTCTCACAGGAGGACAGTGTACATCTAACGGAGATGCTACATATTTCCGCAGTGGTCGACTAAAACGAAACGGCTTTCTCCCGTTTAAAAGATCAACGCTGATTGGCGGAATACTTCTGATGCAAAGAGCCAGAGGAGTGAGGGAAGAGAGCGAATGATATACCCTTGCAATTTTTCCAGAAAAGGGGGCCATTCCGTTGTCGCTCTTGGAGTGGGAACACGTAACGAGAGCGAGTGCACTCGTACTTGTACGCAAAGAGCGAGGAACAAAGTCTCTCCTCAGTACTTCACTGGGAGAGCACCTCTGTCATTAGCGAATCGGAGTGATACTGTATATTGAGTCACTATCGATTAAGCATTGTTCACTGTGTTGGCCAACACACTTAATGTGTGGTGTGAACACGGACAGAATACTAGTTAAACGCCAGCGAGCGAATATTGAGTGGCATCATGGTGGACTGGTTACCTGACCGGTGTACCACGCCAATAGTTAGAAAAGGGGCAGATAGGAGTCCTTGACTTCATCAAGGCATAGGGAGAGTTTGATTGGCGAAGGTCAATCAGGATAGAAAGACATAGTTGTGTTATTTTTCAGCAGCAAGCGACGCACGCAGCAGTCGTCGTGTGCTACAGTGTATGCGAGCCTCATCTGTCCTCCATAACAGTACAGTCCATTACATTTCTCACGTGACAGCCTTGACCATACCTAGGAAAGTTATTCAAGTTGTGTAGGCATGGCTCGCAGCCACTCTGCCGAGTAAATAACATTCTTAAAGAAAAGGGAGAAAAGAACCTTTCCATACTTTGTAAAATAATAACATACCTATCCATAAGAGGCAATCTACTGTTCCGAAAAGAACGCGGAAATTTATTAATTTATAACAAAAAGTTTCACTTCATTTCTCAGAATTTTTTTGCAATAAATAATATTTTTCGTTCGTTTGATGTTTTTCTTACACTAACTAGCAACACTCCAGTACCCAAGTATTCCACTAGTTATGCAAGAATATAGAATATTTTTGTGTCTTTTTCTTACAGCGGACGACACCAGAAGATATTTGTTGCTGAATGTTTTTCAAGCAGTTCTTGTTGGTACGTTAGGAGCGTCTGTCTGACTTCTGTAGTAGTGTGAGGTGGAAATTGTTTCTTGCAGGAGCCAAAGGGTACTTGTTGGACCAATCCATTGTGCAACTTGACAAAATAAAACCCACACACTCACAATGTTTCAGCAGTATACCTGTCTCGTAAACAAGCGCTACAGTAGTCTGAGGAGCATTGTAGTAAACTTACGTTGATGTCTCGGTGACCAAATTCGCCTGGTTGAAATTCAAGGGAACCCACCTGGGTCGCTATTGGGTGCCATCACCTCTTACGTAAATCAGCGGCCCATTGTTTACCCCAATTGTATGACGTTTGCATAGACATATAGAGCCACATACCTCCACAAACCTACCAACCAACTGTCGGATCCCTGATACACAGAATCAGTGGTGTATTTCGTTCCAAAGACGGACAAACAAACTATTAAGCAAGTGGACATAATGTTCTGCCTCATCAGTGTAAATACAGCTAGTGAATTTTTGTCTTGATCGCAACAGTCTTCCTTACGACCTGTTGAAACTTTCGTTTTGCCCGTTGATTGGAGCTTTCGTGCTGCTACGCGAAGTTACCGCCGCGGCCGCGAACAGAATCCGGGCACACTTACCTACGTGCGCAGCGCGAGACAAACCACTCGACGCAATGCACCGCAGATTAATCGGAAACATTTATTACTGGACCTGGATTAATTCCCCTCGTTGATGCTCGTGTACGGACGAGTACTGAAAAGTAGTGGCTTCTAATTTTTCAATGTGAAAGCTCCCGAAGATTTTTTACCCGTTTCGCTACTTCAGACGTGCTCTCTGCGTTACGTGCAGTGGCGCCTTTTGGTATGACTGTGCTGCTCACCAGATGTTGGGACATGCACTAGAGATGGGTCGTTCGCGAACTAACGGATCCAAAGGAACGGTTCACCAAGATGAACGGAACGAGCGTGGAACGAATTCTAACAAGGGAACCTCCCCATCGCACCCCCCTCAGATTTAGTTATAAGTTGGCACAGGGATAGGCCTTGAAAAACTGAACATAGATCAATCGAGAAAACAGGAAGAAGTTGTGTGGAACTATGAAAAAAATAAGCAAAATATAAAAACTGAGTAGTCCAAGCGCATGGTATGCAACATCAAGGAACGTGTGAGCTTACGAGCGCCGTGGTCCCGTGGTTAGCGTGAGCAGCTGCGGAACGAGAGGTCCTTGGTTCAAATCTTCTCTCGAGTGTAAAGTTTGATTTTTTATTTTCAGACAATGTTTTGACAGAGCACAGGGAAAATTGTGCGACTGTGAAACTGTTGCATTCATTTGTTGCAGTTTATGTGACAAACTCTTATGTTTTCATCACTTTTTTGGGAGTGATTATCACATCCACAAGAAAACCTAAATCGGGCAAGGCAGAAGAATCTTTTTACCCATTCGCCAAGTGTGCAAGTTAGATGGGTCGACAACATATTCCTGTCATGTGACGCACATGCCGTCACCAGTGTCGTATAGAATATATCAGACGTGTTTTCCTGTGGAGGAATTGGTTGACCTATGACCTTGCGATCAAATGTTTTCGGTTCCTATTGAAGAGGCAGGTCCTTTCGTCTACTAATCGCACGGTTTTGCGGTGCGGTCGCAAAACACAAACACTAAACTTATTACAGTGAACAGAGACGTCAATGAATGAACGGACAGATCGTAACTTTGCGAAAATAAAGAAAGTAAAATTATCACTCGAGGGAAGACTCGAACCAAGGACCTCACGTTCCACAGCTTCTCCCTCTAACCACGGGACCACGGCGCTCCGTAGTTTACAGTGTCCTCGATGTTGCCTATGTTGCGCATTGACTACTCAGTTTGTATATTTTGCTTATTTTTTCATAGTTCCACACAACTTCTTCCTGTTTTCTCGATTGATCTGTGTTAAGTTTTTCAAGGCCTATCCCTGTGCCAACTTATAACTAAATGTGAGGGGGGTGCGATGGGGAGGTTCCCTTGTAAGAAGCGGTCTTTCATATTTCACTTCGGTCGCGGATTTCTACTTATAGTTCCCGGGAACGAGAAACGGTCAATCTAGATCCCGCAACGGCACGTCGGCCGGTCTCGTTCCAGCCTCGGTTCCGTTCCCGTCTGTCTCGGTCTCGCTCCGCCTGACTCGACCTTCTTTTTCACATCTCACAGCATGTTTTTACTCGATAAGGAAATGAATTTCTTTTCGTAATATGCTGTAGTTACTGAGCTGCATCAAATGGCGCGAAATTTTAAAGATTTTTCGTGGCATTAAGGCAGGAAATGTTTGCGTCCCAAGGAAAAGGACCCTTATTTAAGAAATCTGTCAACCATCTTGCCGTAATGATAACACCGGTTTCCATGACATCACCGAAGTTAAGCTCTGTCCTGCATGGCTAACTCTTGGGTGGGTGACCGTCTGAGTCTGCCACGCGCTGTGGGCAAGTGGGGTGCACTCAGCCCTTGTGAGACCAATTGAGGAGCTACTTGACAAGTGGCGGATCCGGTCTCCAAAACTGATAGCGGTGGACAGAGCGGAATCCTGACCACATGCCCCTCCATGTCCACTTCCACTGACATCTATCGCCTGATGCTGATTCGGCGATCGGTCGGTACAGTTGAGCCTTCCGAGGCCTGTACGGACGGAGTTTAGAGTATTTAAGAAATCTGAATCCATGCTTAACTTCAACACGTTCCATCCATTGACTGAAGTGAACGCATCACTCCGCTGCAGAGTGAAAACATCATTCCGGATTGTGATAGCAATGAACCACACACAAATGCAATAATGAACAGCACGTAGTGAAATGTCTTCTCGGACACGGTGATGTGAATTCCTCAGCTCCAATTAAAAAAAAAAAAAATCTTAAGTTTGTTCTTCGCGCAAAAGGAAAAAATAGGGACTATGCTTGAAGAAATAAGAAATTCAGAAAAGTAAGACCACCACGCATCAGGTGTAGGCTCCAAACTACGCAAGGAGATAGCGCACGGAGCCTCTGTGTATTATCAGCTGGTACCGGTCGTAAACTACAGATCTCCTGGAAGGTAGCCAAGGGAGTGTGGGGAGTCGGGGGTAGACCAAGGAACAACTGGAATGCAGAAACTGCAAATGACATGCTGTAAAGACACCTGACAGAAGATGCTTGTACAGATAGCAATCCATGGAGACTGGGTTGGGATAGACAGTAAAAGATACTGTAAAAACAACTGCTGCAAAACACATGCACTGCTAAGAACTATCCGCCACTACTTATCTTACTCTGCGTATCGAATTTCTATTATTGAAAACAGCTTCACTGCCATAAATATAACAACCTACCACCAAGCCAGGCGCCGCCTAAAAAGATACATTAACTGCGCTGTGTAGTTTTGGAAGAGATGAGCACCGACTGATCAGCGTAAGATCTGACAATTTTTCGCAGATAATGCTGAATCTTTTGCTGTAAGTTATTTTTAATGTCAGCCAGATTTCGCTTTTTGATTAATTCTGCTATCAAAGATTTTGTGATGAGGACTCAATGTAATGTATCAAGACAGAGAGAGAGAGAGAGAGAGAGAGAGAGAGAGAGTAAAAGATTAAGCAATAAAAGAAATGGAAATATCTGACGGATAGCATGTCTTGTATGATTATGATGACTCCACTTTCTTATACGTATCAGGAATGATGGAAGGATGGAATGACAGCCTAAACGCATTACTGCAGTTCTGAATTTCACACATGTTCCATATCTCTCTCTCTCTCTCTCTCTCTCTCTCTCACACACACACACACACACACACACACACACACACACACAACATATTGCAAACAGGCTCATTTAATGCAATACCACTGGACCCATTTAACTCCAGCAAGAGTTGAGCGCTACAATCTCAGACATGCGAATTTCATTGCTGGAACGGATTCGTATCAAATAACGCCATCTGTTGCCTCCCACTGGGAGAGGATAAAGTTCTACCTCTAATATTTGCTCCTGGAATTACACCGATCACTAGCACATGCTAGGCTTCCTGCTGGCGTCAGATAACTCCGTTATGTTGACGGGTCTCTCAAATACGTGCTGTAGCGACCGCGGAACTCCCATTAACGGAGCATTTTGACCACATCTTCTGGAGGAAAGGTTCCTTAGCAGCGACCACAGCTGTGTGACTGCGTGGGCCCGATCATTGCTTGTAAACTTGTACTTCCGCACTCTTCGTCTCCCTCCACCCTATGCTGCACTGGTAACGTTTGCTGTAGTACTGGAACGCCTTTATTCCTAGCGAGACGACCTAGGACATAGGCGGGTGGGGTCCTGCTGGTTGATTCTAAAGCGTGAATTTAAATCGGACTACACAACCAATAAGAAATGAACAATGGACTTCATCAGGATTCGGGAACGCAACCAACTCCACTGGATGCTAGAGGTTTTATATACAAAAAACTTGGTCCATATCTCAAGAAGTATATGTTTGATACTTTCTTTATGCCACAACTATCTCCTGTTACACTCTTTTAAACACTTTTATATCCACTTTTTATTGGCTCTTCAGTCAGCTGTGTACTGCTATTCAGCCTTGGCTAAAAATATAAAAGACAAGCCCAGGTTTTCTGTATAAAACAATACTGATGGAATGAGTGATCGGTATTCGTTACATTAGCTTGGTATGTTATACGCAAATTGTGATGGTGATGGCTCCTAGGTAGGCTAATGTTAAGGTAATCGAGATTATATTATGGAATAGCTGTTGGCTATCTACGTCAGAGAGAACTAATGGCTTGGATGCAGGTATCAGTAAACTGGTAAGATTGCTGCTAGAGAGGGAGAAGGTGTGTTACAGCATTCATTTGGAGTGGAAGACGTACGGTGGATTATGGCTCATGTGATGCGTAGGGTTTAGCGGATGATTTCATGGTCTGGAGGATGGTGGGTGGAAAAGTGTGGAATGTTTGTTGTTGTAGAGGAGGTGGAGAGTTTATAGAGCTCAGGCAACAGGCTATTATTCTTGAAAATGGAAGGTACCATAGAGTTCTGAGACTAGACTTTACGGGCAGTGTAGGACAAGGGGAAATGTGAAATGCTCATAGAGGTGTGACATGTTTTTAAGTCAGTACAGGTTATGGATGAGTAGGAAGTAGTCTGATTCGGAAAGCGATGAGGTGAGGTATTTATCATTTCCCATGATTGTATTAACGAAAAGTTTCGGAATTGGGATTAAAATCGAAGGTCAAAGTATACTAGTGATCAGTTTCGATTATGATTTTACTGTTCTCTGTGTAGGCGAGAAAGAATTACAGAACCCGTGGAATGGAATGAACAGATTACTGTCACAGAGTATGGACTGAACATAATCCAAAGAAAGACAAAAGTACTGGGAGTGGAAGAAATGAGATTAGCGATAAACTTAGTTCTGTTATATTGGAAACAAAATTGCGCATGACGGACGAAGCTACGACGACACAAGAAACAAAGAAGAGCAGGTAAAACAAATGGTAAATTATCAAACATATATCTCTATACGATTTACAGAAAGAACTAAGAATATATACCTAGAGTACAGCTCTGTGGGGAAATGAATCGTGGATTGTTGGCAAATCAGAACACGTACAAATGGAAATGTTTCAAATATGGTGGTGATGCTGAAATTAAGTGGACTGACAAGTCAACAAATAAGGAGGTTCTCCATAGAGCTGCCGAAGAAATAAATATGTGGCAATCAAAAAGAAGGGTACGTTTTAAGACGTAACGGAATAAGATATATGTTATTAGAGAAAGCCGTGAAAGACAAAAATGGTAGAGGAAACGGGAGATTGATTCGAGGGGGTATCAGAAAGCTTCGGGACTATGTTAACAAGAAAGTAATCTACGTTTACACCTTGTCACCTGTGTCTAGCGATTGACGGTAGTGTATGTAGCTTCCATGGTGCTAGATAGACTTGCATAACAGGAAAACTATAGAGGAAGACAAATATTGAGATGCTTGTAAATCTAATGTTGTGGGTGTGAGTGCTTCCCTAAAATGAAATCGAGACAGGCCATTTCAAACCTGTCGTAAGAATGGTTGCTCATCAAACAAATTATCATTATATGCACCTAATATGAAAAACGTATGTTTTTGGGGGTGTCCGGATACTTTTGATCACATAGTGCGTATGTGACGACAATTCTATATATTCTTTTCGAACTTTGAAGTTCTTAAGACCTTTTCTTTGCTTTAGCTTCCCGTGCTTTTACTGAACAATCCACTATTGTATGGTTATAAGTACTAGGAGCGACAGAGTGATGCACTGACTGGGAGTCGCACGAAATAAAATGAAACCTCAGGTGGAACTGCGGACACGAGACCTCCGTCAGCACTCTGGGTCGCCGCTCGTGTACACAGGGCGAACACAGGCTGTTCGCGGGATGAACAGGCGCCCGTTGTGTAGCTCCCATCGATTAGGTTTCGTACTCGCGTCGACGGTCAGATAGTGCGTGCTAGCCGCTGTGTGTGCCTCGCGTTCTGGGAAGGGTGGGTGGGGGGAGACAACAGTACTAACTCACCGGCGCGTTCGCCCGGCGTCGACGGACAATAATTCTGCTCTCGTGTTGTTCCGCTTCCCAGCAGCGAGCGCTCGCAGACACGCCAGGCGTCGTCAGCTGCTGCGATTTATTACGACAGACCTTTATGGCTGCAGAATCGATTACGTCGCATTCTCAGGGAATTCTGTATGAAAGGTTCACGTGAGGAAACAGCCGAAGCCTAGAGGCGAGGGAGCACAAGTTCCTACTCTAACACGGTTGCAAATTACCGATCATGGGAATCGCTCCACCATGATTCTTTTCCGTTGTTGGCATGAAGGGAAATTATTGACATCTACGAAGTTCTCAGATAGATGAATGTGAGGAGTATAGTTTGCTATACTCAGCAGAACACGAAAGAGCCTTGCTGGCTAGAAATCAAGGGTATAGTAGATCTCAGAAACGAGAGAGATGTCAGACATTTATTACTGTGATCGATGCAGTCTTTCATCGGCAAAATAATAAACCCATGAGGAGGACTATTTCTTTCCGCCTCGGATCGGTCGCGAAATTAAAACTACAGTGAAAATCCGACGAAGTTTTGCGCAGTGTTGGCCAGTGTCTCTAGAATGCCCGTCGATCGTGTGAAGTGGCACTTTTCAGTTCTGAGTACACAGGGTTCACGTGGAGACGCTTAGACAATAGAGTCTTCCGCCAAGTGTGAAGTTCCTGCTGAGGGGTTGAAACCTTCCCGTCTCCCCTATATCTCTTTTATTACGCAACCTTCCCTTTTACAATAAGCTATGAAACCTACCCTTAGGATTTCTATCTCTTGCTTAATAATAACAAATGAAATCTGGCCTTTGAAATTTATTCTCTTTCTCAATCTTCGCACACAAATTTAATTGCTGCTTATTAAAAGTGATTTGCTGATTATTTCGACGAACCATCGAATGTGTCGTCGTCGTGGCCCTCGGTCGTTACCTGCAATAACCCGAAACTGTTCCTTACCTTTTTTACTGTTACTGGATCGCCATCTGACTGCTACATCGAACTGCGACATGAATATACTCACTCTGTTTTACTATACTTTATTAGCTGCTGGTGGGCTGTCATAGTAAGTGGCTGTATTTATTACCAAAGCTGACGTTATTCTTTAATAGCAAAGCTGACGTTATTCTTTAATTAATTCGACTGAAGTTACGTAATTCATAGTTAAACTTTTTCTTGACAACAATAAAATTTTGCAAAGTTTTACGTTGATGGTTTTTGGGATGGATTATAATCAGCAATGCAATATTGCTGGCAAAAATTAATTATATTCTGAATGTAATGATTTTACAAACGTTCAAATGGGACTTACTTTTTACAATAATCTTACAATTAGCATTCCGCAATCATACCTTCAGTAATCTTGAATTTCTCAAAAAAATAATTCAATAATATTAGTTCCTCTTTGATAATGGTTAGCTGATGTCTCTGTACATCCGTTTATAATGTCTTGTAAATCATAGCTGGTGGCTGGCAGGCACACCGCTCCTCTCAACCTCTCGCTTCAGACCTGCTACCGACTCGCTTCACATCTCGCTTACTACTGACTTCCTACGGACGCTAAAGTGCGGTCTCTCCCGCCAACAATGCCTTCTGGTGCAGACAATCCCTGTTACCATTACAAAATGTATCAACGCGCCGTCTTTCCCGCTCTTTTCTTAAAATGTATCCATACGCGGTCTCTCCCGCCCTTTTTAGAATTATATCAATGTGCGGTCTCTCCTACCAACAATACTTTGGTGCAGACGTTCCCTGCTACCGCAATTATTTCCAGCATGGCAAATATTAATTATTCCTACTTAATCCTATTAATAAAATATAAACATCTTTCATAAATTGTGGTTTGACAATAGACAATAAAAATATACACTTCTTACAGGGTACAGACTGATTTCATGCAGCCCACATAACGTAATCGTTAAGGTTAAAACTTTCTGAAGCCAAGATCGCATAAATATTTTATTTCCAAACGACTGGTTTCGACAGACTTTGCTGTCATCTTCAGGTCTTCAAAATGTTTTGTTATAAAATGTGTTCCTTGCGAATTGGACCTGATGCCATGTTCTACATCTACATCTACATTTATACTCCGCAAGCCACCCAACGGTGTGTGGCGGAGGGCACTTTACGTGTCACTGTCATTACCTCCCTTTCCTGTTCCAGTCGCGTATGGTTCGCGGGAAGAACGACTGTCTGAAAGCCTCCGTGCGCGCTCTAATCTCTCTAATTTTACATTCGTGATCTCCTCGGGAGGTATAAGTAGGGGGAAGCAATATATTCGATACCTCATCCAGAAACGCACCCTCTCGAAACCTGGCGAGCAAGCTACACCGCGATGCAGAGCGCCTCTCTTGCAGAGTCTGCCACTTGAGTTCGTTAAACATCTCCGTAACGCTATCACGGTTACCAAATAACCCTGTGACGAGACGCGCCGCTCTTCTTTTGATCTTCTCTATCTCCTCCGTCAACCCGACCTGGTATGGATACATTTTAAGAAAAGAACGGAGAAGATCGCGTATTGATACATTTTGTAATGGTAGCAGGGATTTTCTGCACCAGAAATCATTGCTGGTGGGAGAAACCGCACTTTAGCGTAGATAAAATGTAGCACGTTTCTTAAAGGTTTGTCGTAATTAAAACACATAAAATCGGGAAGCACCTTATGCAAATGGCCATGTCCATATATGTAGTGCTCAACAAATGATTGACACGAAATAAGACAAAGTACACAATAAAATGCATAGTAGCACATATGTTTACGTCACTTTCTAATCGTTGAAGATCGACCTTAGACGGCGTTTGAGGTACAACTCCCTGTAACTGTAACTGCCAAGCCTTGTTCATGACAATGCTCCGCTGCGCACTGCAGGAGCAACGACGACGCTCCTGCTGCGTTTTCGATGGGAAGTGCTTGATCACCCACCGCTCAGCTCAGACGTGGCTCGCTTTGAATTTCATCTCTTCGCTCATGTAAGCCGCTGGCTATGAGGACAGCATTTCGGCACACACAGCGAGCTGGAAACCAGCATAGGGAATTGATCCAATCCACAGGCGGATGCCTATTGTGGCGAGGTTATTGGAAAGTTGATACCACGCTACGACAAGTTCTTAAGTCCGAACGGCGACTGTGTAGGGTAGTAGCTGGAACGAGTAACCATATGTTGAAAGTAACATGTTTTTGAATTTTTCTGTGGCTTCCATTTCTCGACCGATCGGAGGTTGAAAAAAAAAAAAAAGTACCCCTCGAATATGAAATATTGACATGGAAGTAGTAAGTTCCAGAAACGAACTGTCTGTATCACAGCATTGTATAGAAAATATATACTAGCTGTCAAGTGCCCGGCGAAAGAAGGAACGCCGGCCGCTGTGGCCGAGCGGTTCTACGCACTTCAGTCCGGAACCGCGCGACCGTTATGGTCGTAAGTTCGAATCCTGCCTCGGGGATGGATGTGTGTGATGTCCTTAGTTAGGTTTAAGTAGTTCTAAGTTCTAGGGGACTGATGGCTCAAAAATGGCTCTAAGCACTATGGGACTTAACTGCTGAGGTCATCAGTCCCCTAGAACTTAAAAGTACTTAAACCTAACTAACCTAAGGAAATCACACACATCCATGCCCGAGGCAGGATTCGAACCTGGGACCGTAGCAGTCGCGCGGTTCCAGACTGTAGCGCCTAGAACCGCTCGGTCACCAAGGTCGGTGGGGACTGGTGACCTCAGAGCTATTTTTTTTACAGAAGGAACGTCAGCATTTTCAACGTTGTTCTACGAAGAATCATCAGAATCATGAGTGTTAAAATAATTCTATTAGAAGCCCTTGTTAGATGACAGGCCAGCACAGAGGAACATGTGGCTACTAATCCGTGATAAAAACTTAGTCGGGTCTGGAGAGAGAGGAGGTGGGGGTGAGTGCTACGCAACTACTGGAATGTTTAAAAGAATATTATCAAAAAGGTTGGGAACAGGTACTATGTAAAAACCAAAATATCTAGGCGAGGTCGAAAGAGACGTAATAATATTACTTCCTTGTTGAATACATATCACAAATTATTGTTGACTTTGTTTTATTTCTCCTGAGCAAGATTATGTTCCCGTAATAGAGAGTGAAAAAATTGTAACTGTTATTAATCGACTGAAAGACGTCTACGTTGCTCTGTTACATTTTAGGGCAGGGACAATTTTTTTTCATACTGCGATGATTGCGTTTCTTTGGGAGGAGGGGCGGGAAGGGGGGGAGGGGGGAAAAACTACAAGTCATCTCTGTGTAATACTTGTGTGAATTTTCGGCGATAGAAAGCGACTTGCTCTATTCTTTTCGTGTGTGTGTGTGTGTGTGTGTGTGTGTGTGTGTGTGTGTGTGTGTGTGTATTTGTACACTAGAGTAAAGCGAGTGGCCCACGTGACAGACAGTTAAAATCCATCATAAATGCATTCTCCGATTATGAATCGTGGCAATTAAGTAATGGACCTGATTGTGTACCACAAGCATTACATCATTAATGCAATGTTGTCTGATAACGGATTATCGTTCATGATAAATTTCACCTTCGTGCAAAATCGAAACTATTCGCACGGGAAATGTATGCCATGTTTTTCAGTCGATCGACCGAGATAATGATCATTGACGCAATGCTTCGTTACATGTTTTACAGACATTGTAACTGTTTCGGCAGCAACAAAGCTTAGCGAAATCAGTCCTCGATTGGAACTCGCTATTCGACATGGCAGAAAACATGGAGTTAAATTCGCTGATCTAATTTCTATGTTTGTTCTGTCCAATACAAACGAATGACACTATATGTGTCGCAACCAAATATTTATGAAGAACTCTACTTGCCTTAATAGATGACTTCTTTATGTCCTTTACTTATATATTATAAGACACAGTCACATGAGCATTTTAATGCGCCGTAATTCATTCCGCCCTGCCAGTGGTCATTTTCAGACTGAAGGCACATGCTGAAAGCGCTGATGTAACGTTCACGGAACGCTGTCAGCAAGTTTCTTCCACCGCAAATTTTATGAATATGTACACAAAAAAACCTCGAACATTCGACCAAGTTCACGAATTAGTCTTCTCGTCTTACAGTTATGATTGTCGTTCAGGAAAGAGTCTCTATGTTTTCAGAAAATAAGGGAAAGTCAGTTTGCAGACAGTGACCTACAAATTATTTGAAAAACATTATTAATAATATCTTCTGTTGCTGTTGCTTTAAACGAGTAACGTACTCGTAGCATTTGTGTGATCGGCAAATCGTGCCAAATCTACAAAGTGCAAAGACGCAGAAACACGCATCATATAAGGGGCGTTCAAAAGGAAACGAGCCAGAGGCTGTAAAATAGAAACCACTGGAGGGATCGTAATGCCATTGCCTACGGAAGATGATGTAGATATTAAAAGAGGGCTGAGAGCACGGATTCGTCGCTAGAGGGACACGGGCGAACATTCACGAGTCGAAAGAGCGAACACGTGCAAACGTTGACCGTTCACTGTGCTCAGCAGTGCTGAGAACAGAGGAATGGGGGCTCCAACATAAAAGCAAGGGAGTGTAGGGTTTTCCTTTACTGTAGCAGGAGAGTGGGAAAAAGAGATTCACGGAAAATTGGCAGAAGTGTACAAAGAGCAGTGCATGTTTATTGGAATTCCGACACTCAACCCGACCTCTGGACCAATGCCTGCCACCGTAATTTACCGGTCTTTTATAATGAGGGCCTTCACCTGCTGGACAATGGTATTGGTTATCCGGTGTTGATCGAGCGAGGTGGCGCAGTGGTTAGCACACTGGACTCGCATTCGGGAGGTCGACGGTTCAAACCCACGTCTGGACATCCTGATTCAGGTTTTCCCCGATTTCCTTAAATTGTTCAGGCAAATGCCTGGATGATCCCCTTTAAAAGGCACGGCCGACTCCCTTCCCCATCGTTCCCCATCCGACGGGACCGATGACCTCGCAGTTTGATCCTCTCCCGCGAATCAACCACCCAACCAACCGACCAACCAATGTGGTGTGGCCCTCGAGGTCCTACGTCATCGGTCAGTGACATCCGTCCTTCCTTGAGTCACTTGCGTCACGCCTTGACCCATGCAACGGACATGCAGTGCTCTCCATACACTTACGCCATTCTCCAATGAATTTCCACTGTAAGGAAACGCACTTCACCTATTTTCTCTTCTTTTGAAGCATCCATTTCTTTGTTTTCAGCACGACTCAGTATAGTGGACGGTCGCCATGTGCAGCTGAGTGCACACCTGGCGGCGAATTTTAGCGCTCTTGCAGGGACAACACATTTTTCTGCAGGCAATGGCGTCACCATTCCTTCAGCTGTTTTCATTTTGCGGGCTCCGGTTCGTGTCTTTTTGAATGTCCTTGTACATCATAACAGGGCGAGAGGGAAGATATGGTTACTTACATGGCGATTAACACTGGTTCATTAATTCTGTTCTGTCTATGTGTATAATGGATACGTTTCGTTTTTTTTCATTTAAAATGTCGTGATAGATTTTTTTTTTTTTTAGTTTCTGCATCTAGTTTACAACATAGTTTATCTGGATGCGCATTTCATAAATATCTTGGCCACTTTCTTTCCTTATCGTAATCTTGCTACTTTGAATATGTACCGTCTTGGCGAGGAGTTCTCGGGCTTCCAGCCGGGTGGCGGTGTCTTCAAACTGCGACGTTTCGACGAGTGACATACTCATCATCTACTGGCGAAGTGCCGAGACTTTGCGGATGCCGGTCCCTTTATACCTGCGGTGTGCCCCCCACCACCTGGCCGCGGGAGGCTGGGTCCCGTGGAGCCGGCGGGCGGGGTGGACGGGGAAGCGGTTGCGCCGTTCGTGTCTCCGTCAGAGCATTCTGATCGCGTCTCGTGAGCTGGACGGTTCTTGTTGCGTTCCTGGCGTATTGCGGCTAATGCTGGATTCCAGGCCGAGCTCAGTTGATAGCCTTCGTCCCTGTTCACAAGATTCTCGTGGACCCGTATTTCTATTGATTCTTTAATGACGCTATCCCAATAGCTCCCGGCTCGGCACAGCACCCAGGTGTTTTCGAAGTCAAAGGTGTGGTTTTCTTTGATGCTATGTTCAGCTATAGCAGATTTCTCTATCTGTCCAAGTCGAACATGCCTGATGTGTTCCTCGCACCTTTTAGAGATGCAGCGCTGCGTTTGACCAATGTACTGCACACCACATTCGCAGGCAATGTTGTATATACCAGGTGTGTTTAGTTTGAGTGGGTCCTTAGCTGAGCCCAGCAGCTCTTTCGTCTTCGGCGGTGGTCGGAAGACGGTATTTATGTTAGATTTTCTTAATAGCCTCCCGATTTTGGCTGATGTGGGCCCCAAATATGGAAGAAAGGCGAGTCTCTTGTTAACTTCCTCTTCCTCTTCCGGAAATTTGTCGGCCTGTCTCCTCCTGAAGGCCCTGCCAATCTGTGTTTCCTAAATACCTCTCTTAGGTGGTGTAATTCGTCTGAGAGGCTTTCTTTGTCACAAATGACGTGCGCCCTATGTACCAAGGTGGTCAGTACTGACTGGCGTTGCGCCGGATGGTGGCAGCTGGTTGCATGGAGGTGCAGGTCTGTGTGCGTCTTTTCTCTATGTACTGAATGGCCCAGCGTGCCATCCGCTTTCGTCCTGATCAGTATGTCCAGGAATGGAATACAGCCATTCTCTTCTACTTCCATCGTGAAGGTGATATTCTTATGTATGCCGTTTATGTGGTCCATAAACTCCTCCAGTTCCTGCCTGCCATGCTGCCAAATCACGAAAGTTTCGTCCACATAGCGGAAGAAGTGCCTGGGTTTACGGTGAGCAGTTTGTAGTGCCACCTCCTCAAAGTGTTCCATATAAAGATTCGCGATCCCTGGAGCAAGGGGAGATCCCATGGCCACTTCATCCACTTGTTCATAATGCTCTCCATTGCACTTGAAGTAGGTGGTCGTAAGTGCATATTTAAAGAGCTTCACTGTTTCAGGCTCGAAGTGCTGATTAAGGAGCGCCAAGGCGTCTTGTAGCGGTAGTTTCGTGAACAAGGAGGTGACGTCGAAGCTCACGAGTAGGTCATCACTCTGTATTCGGATGTCCTTCAGTATTCTAACGAAATCCGCGGAGTTTTTCACGTGATGGCTGCAGTGTCCCACCAGTGGTTTCAATAGTGTCGCCAGGTATTTGGCCAGTCCATAAATATGCGAGTTGATAGTGTCCAGAATCGGCCGTAGAGGCACCCCATCTTTGTGTATCTTGGGCAATCCATACAGGTGCGGTGTCGTTAGCGCTCTGGGATACAGCCGTTTCTGCACTGCCTCTGGTAGATCTGAGTCCTTCAGTAGCGCCACGGTTTCCTGGTCATCGTCGATGTAGTGTCCTTGTTGAGTTTCCTGTAGGCTGGGTCTTGCAGCGGAGAGCAGATTTTCTGTTGGTAGTCGACTGTGCGAATCAGCACCATCGCATTTCCCTTGCCTGCTGGGAGGACCATGATGTCAGCATCATCCCTAAGTGCGCGGATAGCCTCTCGCTCCGGCGCAGTAATGTTAGCTTTAGGGAGTCGTGACTTGTCGATGATCCTGCAGGTCTCCCTTCGGATCTGCTCAGTTTCCTCCTTGGGTAGGCCCCAGATTGCTTCCTCTACGCTGCTGATGATGTCCCGTTTCGGTATGGTCCTTGGTACAGGTGCAAAGTTCAATCCTTTCATGAGGACAGAAGTTGTGGCTGCATCTAGCACATTATCTGTCAAATTTACAATAGCTCTGGTGCTATTTGTCATCTTCTGGGTCGACTGAGCTCCAGAGAGTCTGCCGAATTTGTTGATCTGTTTTGCGGCAACATGTCGTTTCTGCACCTCACTGTCGGCGTGAGAGCTGCAGTCAACCCACTCCCAAGTGTTTGCCGGTAATGCTTCTGCCATTTTCAGGCGACATGCGATCAGGACGCGGGCATTCTTGTCCAGTTCTTGCCGTGTGTAGTGAATGCGTTCCCTGACAATCGCCATCCCTGCTCGCCATAAAATACGTTCGGTTTTCTTCGTTTTCACAGGATGTCTTAATTCCGCAAATCGTGGCAAGATGTTCTTGTCTCGGCAACGTTGGAGGAAAGCCAATGAGCTGAGCAATTTGGATTTCCTGTTGCGTTCTTTCTGCAGCAGCTTGAAGCTACAGAGCATCTCCTCCCCGTAGAGGTGTCGTATGTTATGGACTGGCCAAATACCTGGCGACACTATTGAAACCACTGGTGGGACACTGCAGCCATCACGTGAAAAACTCCGCGGATTTCGTTAGAATTCTGAAGGACATCCGAATACAGAGTGATGACCTACTCGTGAGCTTCGACGTCACCTCCTTGTTCACGAAACTACCGCTACAAGACGCCTTGGCGCTCCTTAATCAGCACTTCGAGCCTGAAACAGTGAAGCTCTTTGAATATGCACTTACGACCACCTACTTCAAGTGCAATGGAGAGCATTATGAACAAGTGGATGGAGTGGCCAAGGGATCTCCCCTTGCTCCAGGGATCGCGAATCTTTATATGGAACACTTTGAGGAGGTGGCACTACAATTCTTCCGCTATGTGGACGACACTTTCGTGATTTGGCAGCATGGCAGGCAGCCACTGGAGGAGTTTATGTACCACCTAAACGGCATACATGAGAATATCACCTTCACGATGGAAGTAGAAGAGAATGGCTGTATTCCATTCCTGGACATACTGATCAGGATGAAAGCGGATGGCACGCTGGGCCATTCAGTACATAGAAAAAAGACGCACACAGACCTGCACCTCCATGCAACCAGCTGCCACCATCCGGCGCAACGCCAGTCAGTACTGACCACCTTGGTACATAGGGCGCACGTCATTTGTGACAAAGAAAGCCTCTCAGACGAATTACACCACCTAAGAGAGGTATTTAGGAAAAACGGGTACAGTGAAACACAGATTGGCAGGGCCTTCAAGAGGAGACAGGCCGACAAATTTCCGGAAGAGGAAGAGGAAGTTAACAAGAGACTCGCCTTTCTTCCATATTTGGGGCCCACATCAGCCAAAATCGGGAGGCTATTAAGAAAATCTAACATAAATACCGTCTTCCGACCACCGCCGAAGACGAAAGAGCTGCTGGGCTCAGCTAAAGATCCACTCAAACTAAACACACCTGGTATATACAACAATGCCTGCGAATGTGGTGTGCAGTACATTGGTCAAACGCAGCGCTGCATCTCTAAAAGGTGCGAGGAACACATCAGGCATGTTCGACTTGGACAGATAGAGAAATCTGCTATAGCTGAACATAGCATCAAAGAAAACCACACCTTTGACTTCGAAAACACCTGGGTGCTGTGCCGAGCCGGGAGCTATTGGGATAGCGTCATTAAAGAATCAATAGAAATACGGGTCCACGAGAATCTTGTGAACAGGGACGAAGGCTATCAACTGAGCTCGGCCTGGAATCCAGCATTAGCCGCAATACGCCAGGAACGCAACAAGAACCGTCCAGCTCACGAGACGCGATCAGAATGCTCTGACGGAGACACGAACGGCGCACCCGCTTCCCCCTCCACCCCGCCCGCCGGCTCCACGGGACCCAGCCTCCCGCGGCCAGGTGGTGGGGGGCACACCGCAGGTATAAAGGGACCGGCATCCGCAAAGTCTCGGCACTTCGCCAGTAGATGATGAGTATGTCACTCGTCGAAACGTCGCAGTTTGAAGACACCGCCACGCGGCTGGAAGCCCGAGAACTCTTCGCCAGCTGTATACGCCGGGAAAGCATACATTCACATGTACCGTTTTGTCAATTACGACTACATGCTGTGTACAGTCTGAAAAATACAAGGTGGTCGGAAATTCCCGTTACAGACTTCTAGGACTTGTAGAAGGGAGTGAGTACGTCGTATTTTGAACAGGAACCCATGTCCGGAAACTTCAACCAACAAGACTACAGAGCGTCAAAGTTATAGGCACCGGCGTCTGTAAATGTACGTATACACGGAGTTATTCCGCGATGATGTTACAGACTTTTTAGGATGATGGAGAACGATAAATGTATTAAAGTAAGGATCCGTGTACCGGAAACGAACGAGTCGACAGTTATAAACGAAAACCGTCCTGATACCTCTGACAGTTTGCAAGGGTATTGTCATATCACGGGCTTAGTTGTGAAGTATCTTTGCGGGCAGCTGCGTCTGTAGAGTCGAGCTGAGGACACGGGACTGTTATGTTGTGTAGTGTGTAGCTCTGCATGTGAGAGGCATTGTTAGTATGGAAGTTGAAGTGCTATTACAGTAAAGTGATGAAATATGGAAGTAAATGATTCAGAGAAAAGTCCGTCAAGAAGTAATTGAATAGTGTGCAGTGCTGCTGATAACGTATTTGTGTATCCTCTCATTGCTTATCGCACAGTATCAATCATCCGCGCCGTGTTCGGTCTCCAAGAATTAACTAATAAGAATCAGTAATACTATTTACCACAAAAGAGAGCATTTAAGTCCCAGTGTCTTGTAGCGAGCGTGAGGACGTGCGTTCGATCATCGCGTTTCCGCATTATCAACAGTCAACCGCGCCGCGACGGTTACGCGCACGCTCGTACAAGTGAGAAGTGAAAAATTAGCTTAACGAACATTACTAGTGTCAAGGAGGACTGGAACCAAATATCTGTGTATGCGTGACGAACGTAAGAACTTTCGTGCGATCATTCGACTTCCGCATCATCAACAATCACCCGCGTCGTGTCGGTTACGCGTACGCTCGTCCGAATGATGTTGTGGACTGTTAAATATCCATTAATTGGGATAATACTTCTGAATTAGAATGTAAACAGTGCAACCTGCGACTTTCTTTTCCCCCTAATTCGCTTGCGTATTTCGATAGATAATTTCAGGAAAGCCAGCAGCAGTGTGGAGCACAACTATACGACCGCCGCGGGATTATCAGGTACGTGGTGTGACAGGGCGCACGGTCTAGAAAAGCAGAAGCGACAACCAGTTCAAGGGTCCCCCACCCCCATTTGTACCCCCGGGCGTGTTACAAGTTGAATAGATGTACCGGTTCTTGTGTTGCGAAGAGTGTAGGGCTGGTAAGTTTCAGTGGTGGTAGTGTGGACATAAACGAGAAAAGATGTCCAATAAACGTGGGCCCTAAATTGCATACCTGAGGAGCTATGGCCATTCGTTCATCTTCGCTAATGTGAAACAATCCTCCTCTACCGAGCAACTGTTCTTCGCAACAAAAGAACCGATACATGTATTCAACTGTCCGAGGTGTCAGAAGGGTTTTCATTCATAACTTTCGACTCGTTCGTTTCCGGTACAGGGATCCATACTTCAAATTAATACATTTATAGATCATCATCCTAGAAAGTCTGTAACAACATCACGGAATCACCCCGTGTATACGTACGTTTACAGACGCCCGCGACTATAACTCTGACGCTGTGTAGTCTCATTGGATGACGTTTCCGGACATAGGTTCCTATTCAAAATACGATGTACTCACTATCCTCTACAAGTCCTAGAAGTTGGTAACGGGAATTTCCGACCACCCTGTGTATGCAGAAGTTCATTTGTATGTAGTTACTATTTCACTTCATTCATATGTTTGGAAAAATTAGCAAAGTGATTGTCGTCTATCACACGTTTCTTATTTCTCTTAGACACAATCACAGAACATTCGTGACCGCTTAGGCCATATGGTGGTCATCATCAGAAACCATTAGTCTCAGGGAGCATATGGCAAACAAAGCGACCACGCCAAGAGCTGTCATTAAACTTGTACAGTGTATAGCCCAAACTGGTCACGCGTGACAAAGCGTTTTGCAGTATTTCTAAAAAAAAATAACAAAGAGTATTCTCATCAGTTTTTGCAATAGTGCAGAAGCACCGTATCGTTCATCAATGGCCGCGCAGGCAATGTTCTCTCTTTTCTTCGTCTCTTACGTTACGAAAGTGTTCCGGCTAGACACATGTCGGATTTTGTCAGTCTGCTGGCTCACAGATGTGATAGGAAATCATGTTCCCTAGATAAGCCAGCGTCACTGTTGCGTGTTACATGCTCGTTCACTTGCTTTTGGTAGTGGATGGAGAATGAGCCGCACATTAGTTCAAATGGTTCAAATGGCTCTGAGCACTATGGGACATAACATCTATGGTCATCAGTCCCCTAGAACTTAGAACTACTTAAACCTAACTAACCTAAGGACAGCACACAACACCCAGTCATCACGAGGCAGAGAAAATCCCTGACCCCGCCGGGAATCGAACCCGGGAACCCGGGCGCGGGAAGCGAGAACGCTACCGCACGACCACGAGCTGCGGACCGCACATTAGTGCCGTGATTCTGTCTCACAAGCGAGTTGCTCTTGGATTTACCATGGATCTCGCTCACACTGATCCAATAATGCCTCGTTATCTGTTGTTCAGCAAATTTGGTTACAAACGTTCTCAGATGAGCCGAAACGTTATCACTACCTGGTTAATAGCGCGTAAGAGGTATTCTACCATTCCTGAGTGCGACTCACATTTTTGGCCATGCGATGCGATCGTTTTGGCATGTGATTTGGAATTCCCGGTTCATCAAATGCTGAGTAAGAGCATCATTTATTCCGCACAACACATAGTAGTTAATTGCGAAATCGTAAACTTCAAAGAACATCTATAGGAGGCGCTCAAAAATTTTATGTTCGAAGACGTAAAATACCCTTTCCTGCCGCGTGAAGAAATTCGTAACTGCCTGTTGCACATCCTCGACCAACAGGAACCGTCGACCCTTCCAGGCTTTCTTCAAGGGACGGAAGGCGTGGTAATTACATGGCGGGAGATCAGTACTCCAGGGTGAGTGCTAGAGAGCCTCCCACTTAAGTTGGCGTGTGGCGTAACTTCTACGGTATGAAATTTGCGGTATGCGGGCGTGCGTTATCATGAAGCACCAGCACCCATTGTCACATAAGCGCACAACGGTTGTTTTCGACAGGGATGCTGCCACATACACATTCTGCTTCTCCGATGGACATGTAGCGGTGTTTGTCCTTCACCAGCCAAGAAAAGCATATCGGCATGCTGGTCATGTTACGACGCATTTGGCAATAACGCCGCCACAGTTACCACACACACGTCGGAAAGATATAAATTTCACACTAATCCTTTGCCTTCATGTCGGTGCTTATATACCGACGTCAGACTGTCGCTGCTTGCATATACGTTGCAGCTCCGCCCTCAAATGGAAACTTTTCGATTGCCTCTTTTAGACATACGAGGGTTGTTCAAAAAGTGTCCGATTGGTCGTGAAATTGAAACCACTGTGAAAATCAAAAATGTTTTATTTGTAACAGTTAGCTACACCCTCTAGCTACTGCTCTACATAGTCGCCGCTGCGACCAATACATTTGTCGTAGCGCTGTACCAACTTTCTAATGCCCTTGTCATAGACGGCAGCCACCTGTCCTTTCCGGATATTCTCTGCGTTGGCCTAAAGCTCGTTGTCTGTGCCAAAATGTTGTCTTCATAGCCAGCGGTTCATATGAGCAGAGATGAAAGTCAGGGGGAGCCAACCAGGGGCTGTATTGTGGGTAATCAAATAATTTCCATTCAAATCGCTGCAGGTGCATCTTAATTGCCCCTGCAGTGTGCAGCTAGAACTGTCATGTTATGACAGTCCAGTTATGTGGATTGCGTAACAAATGGTTCAAATGGCTCTGAGCACTATGGGACTTAACTGCTGAGGTCATTAGTCCCCTAGAACTTAGAACTAGTTAAACCTAACTAACCTAAGGACATCACAAACATCCATGCCCGAGGCAGGATTCGAACCTGCGACCGTAGCGGTCTTGCGGTTCCAGACTGCAGCGCCTTTAACCGCACGGCCACTTCGGCCGGCGATTGCGTAACATCAGGCGAAATCTCTCACCAGGTCCTCATACTTCAGGGAAGACATCATTTTCTAGGCATCTTAAGGAGCTCACCGTGTGCTCAGAACTGAAAAGAGCGATGTGACGCGATCGACGGGCATCCTAGAGACACTGTCGAACACATCTGTGCAAAGTTTCATCGGATTTTCACTGTGGTTTCCATTCCGCGCTCTATCGGACGTTGCTTTCCGAACAGCCATCGTAATTCATTTATTGGCAACTATATCAGTCAATTTATTGATACAAACGTATCACTGTTACTACACTTTACGAAAGCAAAAACATATGGTATTTAAGGTTCCTGTATTTTTCCTTTTAATAATTAAATCGAAAGAGGGTAATTATTCTTTATTTGATTATAGTTCGCAACTTTTCTTAATCTTGTGAAGTGAACCTTGACTGGGATGTAGAGCTATTCTTTATACTCATGCGTGTCTGTGTTGTAATTCACAACAATGCAAGTGATGTAGTTACGACTACGCTATCCGATAAAATGAGTTTTCCAAACTTAACTGTGTAACTGCATCTCTAATTAGCTTTGCCAAAGTGATTAGAAAACAGACTATTGTGCAGTACAGTGAAGTGCTCCAATGAGTGACGTCACAATACCTTAGTTGCAGTTTCAATGCACAAAATTAACAGAATGAAAACGCTACATAAATTACCAGCGACACTTGGAAAGGATAGGAGGAATGAGGACCCATACTCCGAGGAGCGTAGGGGACGATGCGGGAGACCCGCACTGCCGACTGGGCAAGGTCCTTGCAAAGGTGGTTTGCCATTGCCTTCCACCGTAATGGGGTTAAACGGTAATGATGAAGACGACACAACAACACAGTCATCTCGAGGCAGAGAAATCCCTGACCCCGCCGGAAATAGAACCCGGGACCCCGTGCGCGGGAAGCGAGAACGCTATCGCAAGACCACGAGCTGCGGACTGGAAAGTGTAAGTGAAAAATGTTTCTATAAAAATATCCGGTGATTCTACATAAGCAATCTGATTAAACCAACTTTAAAACACTAAATGATACACCCGCAAATTTAACACTGCACTGTGAGAATAAAACTGTCAGAATAAGGAATGGAATCTGAACAGAACCTTACTTAACCTGAACCTGACAATAATTTTAAAAAGCAATTCTTAACATTGAATGACCTCACTGTGAACTGACGGTAATGTAACTGGCCCTAATAAATTTCATATAGCTTACCTCTGGCGACCGAAACTTAGTACTGCTCGAAGTGATGAACACACACTATACAGCGCAGCAGCAAGCAAGCTAAATAAAAGAAAAGGATAGTACAAATGCACTGCTAGGACGTGCAGTTGTTCTAAAGAGATCGTGCCTAAGTTTTGGCCACTGCCTTCCCCAGAGAACAATGAGGCAAGACACATGACCAGAAAAAATGCAATTCTTTCGTGAGAAGACGGTGGTGAAATAGGATCTTGCGAAAATGACTGAAGAAAAACTGGCCTTTAAAAAATTGTGCTGCGAAAAATTGAAAATCATTCTCTGACTATTACAATCAGCCCTGCAAAATTCACCTCTTCCAAAAAGTTTCAATCTAGCAAGTGACTAATTACCGAAATGATAAAGCAATGCTCCCCATGTGAATAGAAAACTTTACTTACTCTTCTCTCAACTATGAAACCAACTGACCCGAACCAATAAAGCAAAATTCCACTAAAACCTGAAACTATGCACACACACGATAATTACATGCGGGCACGTAATGCAACAACCTGGACATTTTCAGTTCCAAAATTACTCTTTATCAAATCATATTTTGGAATTCAGCCTTTCCTGTATCTTTATCTCTGTGCTCTGCAAGCTAGCTCAGTCGGCTCTGTAGTGTAGCAAACACCCGCCTCTCTCAGTAGCTCCTGTTAGAATGCTTACTGTAACGATAGTACTGTTGACGACCAAAGATCACAGAGCTTGTACTCTGAACTCCTGTGACGTAACATAGTGACTATCTAAAACTACTGTTTGAAAAATGTTTAGAATACAAATATGAAATATGACACATCCAGTGAAAATATAAAGCTCACGTCATTTTTATTGAACAAAAAAATTAAACAGCAATCATTGGCAGTACGAAGACCCTATGTTGCCAACCTTTCAAGAAAACTGCCTAACCGCATTTATAAGGAACTTTGCATCTTATTCAGAATAACACAGGTACTGCAGTACCATATTTAGAAGCATTTTAATTAAACCATTTTAGATATGTAATCGAACATCATGCTCTCCAGTATATGTCCATTACGGAGTTCATTTCTCATATTTGAACATGAAGTAGACTATATACTCTATGAGGAGGCTACATAAATATGATTCGGAAGAACCTTTTATATTATTTTTAGAATGAAATTTTCACTCTACAGCGGAGTGTGCGCTGATATGAAACTTCCTGGCAGATTAAAACTGTGTGCCGGACCGAGACTCGAACTCGGGACCTTTGTCTTTCGCGGACAAGTGCTCTACCAACTGAGCTACCCAAGTACGACTCACGCCCCGTCCTCACAGCTTTACTTCTGCCAGTACCTCGTCTCCTACCTCCCAAACTTTACAGAAGCTCTCCTGCGAAAGGCAAAGGTCCCGAGTTCGAGTCTCGGTCCGGCACACAGTTTTAATCTACCAGTAAGTTTTATATTATTGTTTATAGTTTTTACTCAGTTAACTGACACCTCAAATATGTTTTTTTTAAAAAATATGCTAATTAATAACTGAAAGCGAAACCTACCCGAAAGTGTAGTATACATTTATAATCAGAAAAACCCACCGAATTTAGACCCTCTCTTAGATGTTTAAACATTTTGGCAGTGTAGAATAAAGTTTTAACAATTTCTTCAATTTAGAACACAAACGAAAAACGTCATTAAGGTACGTATGACAGTAATATTACAGGTGTCGTTCTGCTATCAGTGATGCTCTGGGGCACTGAATTGTGGTCCTGTCTGAAATGCCTCTTCGACAGGACTTCGATTAAAGCGGCTGCTGGATTATCTGATAGCGGGAGGCCGTGTAGCACTTGCTGTAGACAAGGGGGAGCCGTAATCTCGTCCGAAGTCCGCAAGACGGAGACGCAACTTTTCTCCCCCTCCTCTCCTCTCCCCCCCCCCCCCCCCAGCCGGCGGGCGCTGCGGGAGTCGGCAGGCTTCAAATCTCCTTTCAGCAAGCCAGCAGCGCCACAGTTGTGATGCGGTAGACAATTACATTAGAGGCCGCACGCCCCGGGACACCCTCCGCGAAATAATGGAGGCGGCTGACGGGCGCGGGTCAACTTGGCCGGAGTTTGTAATCCGTCAACTCAAGTTGGCGGCGGCTCACTGCGGCGCGGGGGCGACGGGGGCGGCGGGGGCGGCGGGGGCGGCGGCTTACGAAGACCTTTCTTCGCCAGGCGGGATAATCCTGCAGCGCCGCTATGGGGGAGCGACTCGTCTTGAGCGCAGCGCGGAGCAGACCAGCCACCTGGCGGCCCGCGCACACACCAAGTGGCGGCTGCCTCCACTGCAGCTGGTCGCTCCCGTAGCTGCGGCACAGACCTTTCACAGCTCTCCCCTGTTCCACAAACATTTATTTATTTTATTGCACGGGTATGCGCTTATTCCAACCTTCAGTCGATTTCCTCCTTCCCCCTCTTTCTCTGTCCGTCGTCTCCACCACTCACACAAAGGTGGTGGATGACGAAGTTCTAGGGTGCGCAGACTTATGTGAGGCCTTACATAGTCATGGAGAAGCAGAAGGTCGTTTTCAATTTTGTGGTGACGATCACGCTGAAGTCGTTTCCTCAATTTCCTGATGATAGGACAGATTTATGCGGCCGGTCGGCGTTAGGGAGCTCAGACAGGTTTACACAATCTTGTAGAAATGATGACAGAAGCGTCGCCCAACGACTCACCGTGCTCTTGTTCACTGTCATGTCTCCATAGACTTTCTGCAAGCGCCTATGAATATCTGCGATGCTCTTGTTTTCGCCAAAAGAAACTCAATGACAGCTCACTGCTTGGGACGCACATCCGTTACAGACGTCATTTTGAACGCTACGTATAGCGCCGTCATCTATCGGAACTTAATGAAACTACAGGAGCTGAAGCAGAAGTAGGTGGTCCTTTGATAGTGACCGGGCCAAATATCTCACGAAATAAGCATCAAACGAAAAAACTACAAAGAACGAAACTCGTCTAGCTTGAAGGGGGATACCAGATGGCGCTATGGTTGGCCCGCTAGATGGCGCTGCCATAGGTTAAACGGAAATCAGCAGCGTTTTTTAAAATAGGAACCCCCGTTTTTTATTACATATTCGTGTAGTACGTAAAGAAATATGAATGTTTTAGTTGGACCACTTTTTTTGCTTTGTGATAGATGGCGCTGTAATAGTCACAAACGTATAAGTACGTGGTATCGCGTAACATTCCGCCAGTGCGGACGGTATTTGCTTCGTGATACATTACCCGTGTTAAAATGGACCGTTTACCAATTGCGGAAGAGGTCGATATCGTCTTGGTGTATGGCTATTGTGATCAAAATGCCCAACGGGAGTGTGCTATGTATGCTCCTCGGTATCCTGGACGACATCATCCAAGTGTCCGGACCGTTCGCCGGATAGATACGCTATGTAAGGAAACGGAAGTGTACAGCCACATGTGAAACGTCAACCACGACCTGCAACAAATGATGATGCCCAAGTAGGTGTTTTAGCTGCTGTCGCGGCTAATCCGCACATCAGTAGCAGACAAACTGCGCGAGAATCGGGAATCTCAAAAACGTCGGTGTTGAGAGGAATGTCGTTACACGTATTGCCAAATGCATTGAGGTTGACGCAAATCATTATGAGCATTTATTGCATTAATGTGGTATTTACAAGTAATCACGCTGTAATAGCACGCGTACTCAGAACTGATAAGTTCACACAACCGAGATAAAATGTTCAAACGTACGTACGTTCTGTATTTTAATTTAAGAAACCTACTTGTTACTAACTGATCGTCTAAAATTGTGATCCATATGTTTGTGACTATTACAGTGTCATCTATCACAAAGCGAAAAACGTGGTCCAACTAAAACATTCATATTTCTTTACGTACACACGAATATGTAATAAAAATGGGGGTTCCTATTTTTAAAAAAACGCAGTTTGACCTAAGGCAGCACCATCTAGCGGTCCAACCATGGCGCCATCTGGTTTCGCACTTCAAGCTAGACAAATTTCGTTCTTTGTAGTTTTTTCGTTTGACGCGTATTTCGTGAGATATTTGGCCCGATCACAATCAAAGGACCAACCTTATATATATATATATATATATATATATATATATATATATATATATATATATATATATATATAGCGTGTGTGTGTGTGTGTCATATGGGTTCGCAGGAAAGCCTCGGGCAAAAGGCTATAGTTTGAAGTAAAATGTTTGTACGCACGTAAGTCGCGACAGTACTCTTGAGCAAGTGCCACCAGCCGCTGTGAAGAGATTTACGTCGAAGACGAAGACTGGAAGACCGAGAGGCGGCAATATAACGGGGCGGCGACTCGACAGACGTCGGCCGATTTATGCAACCTGAAGCGGCAGTCGTCTTTTCTGGAGAAGCATTTCATCTTTCCGGCAAGTTTGCTTTATGTCTCAACTTGAGTCTGGCAGCGGTTCTGCTTTTCTTTTCTACGAACTTTTATACGTCGCATACATAATACAATACAGTGTTTTATTACTTGAGAGAACATTAAAACCCAAGTTCTGCGCCTTCGAGGGGTGCTCGTATTCGCCCCGCACCTCGAGGATGGCTGCAGATCCGCGCCGACGTATTGTCTGTGAGCGCTTCCAACCGCCTCTCCACTGTTGTCCCTCACATTCAATTTTGCGGAAATGCTGCTCCAACTTGCTAAGGCGGACCTCCAGAACCACGGAACGAAATTAAAGAAAAATGAAGCCTGTCGTATCTCTGCAAGACCATTCTCTCCTTCCTGCCAGCAATTTACTTCTCTATTCGTTGTACGGCGTTGTATGTCGGATTGTACGCTCTGCACCACTGTCACTTCTCCTTCTTTCTGTTTCATCCGCAGATGAAACGCATAAAGAAACTTTCTGTACCAAGAATTTCACTAGATCCACCTTCGTGACCAATTCGTGAGAAGTAATTTGTAGGCAGTTACCTTTCTCTTAATGTGCCTTCATAAGCGTTCCCGGGGGAATTACTAGCGATAGTCTTCTCGGGTTTGCAGCCGGAAGTTGACACAATATTTCGAGGGTCCAGCTGCCAGCCATCTTTTTTTGAGGCTCTGGTGTTTCTGCATCTCGTCGAAGTGATTTTACTCTAGAGTTGGGAGCCGTTATACGGGGTTTCAAAAAGTGCCGTATGCGTGTTAGCCACGCATGCCGTATGATTGTTTGCGTGCCTGGGTTTTTCAACGGAACACTAAAAGCACAACGATACTGCAGTGATACTCTGTAGCCATTCATAGGAGAACTTGTGTTAAGTGAAATACTGAATGGTTATTTTCAGCAAGATGGTGCAACCGCGCATACAACTCACGTTTCAATGTCACTGATTGCGGTTTTTTTGGTGATCGCATAATTTCATAGGTACTTCGGCCTCCACGATCGCCTGACCTAACACCACCTGACTTTTTCCTCTGGGGTGCAGTGAAAGCAAAAGTCTATAAAAACCGTCCAAAATCCATCGCTGAATTGAAAACTGCAATAATCATGTTCACTAATTCTGTTACAGAAGAAATGTTACAGCGTGTGTTTGGAAACATGATTAGACGAACTGAATTGTGTATTCAACAACAGGGGGAACACATTCAACATTTAATGTGAAAATTTGTAACTGAAAATGAATATTCAACAAATTAATAACTTGTATTTCACTGAGTTTCATTTCGGTACATTCACTGCAGCATATGGCACGCGCGGCTAACAATCATACGGCACTGCGGAGACACCCACATTTGCCGCGAATGATCTCCCCACTGCAAACAATAGTAGCAGCACTTCTGGTGGTGAGGTCAAACGAAAACGACGTACCATCAAAATCTCCTACGGTCTGAGAACGTCACGGCGCAGTTTAGGTTAGGGCTGGGTTCCACAGCTTGCTCCCAGGGTAGGCCTTGTCGCAATTAATAGTATTATTAGCGAACCTGCATTCGTACGATAGCAGTTAGGGTCGGTCGTAACAGACTATCGCGAACACCAACAGGCAAAATTTGTGACAAGAAAAAGCAGTTCTCAATAACAAATACGAAAACTGTGCACAGCTTTTTCCCCATCTCTTCTATTCGACTTACCTTGAGGATAAAGTTTTCTTTTGAAGAAATTTGTTGGAATCAAATTGCATAAACTTACCCGTGACACACAGATTTATACGTACGTTATATAATGGTGTAATCTTACTTTTCGTAAAATATTTGAATGAAGTTTCTATTGCTGACGACGATCACAGAACACAGATGAAACACTAGTTTTGTGAAAATTTTCGCGGTCAGAATGTTTCCAGTGACCACGACCAATATTGTGTCTTTTAAATTAGTGTTTGACGCTGCCATGAAAAGACACAGCTACAATTTTTTTTACTTGACACTTCAAGTCAGAAGAGACAAAATGTGTACAGAAATGTAGAGGTACTCGTCTTGTAAGTATAAATGTTGTACTAAATGTGGCACTTAAACATGGTACCGAGCGAGGTGGCGCAGTGGTTAGACACTGGACTCGCATTCGGGAGGACGACGGTTCAATCCCGCCTCCGGCCATCCTGATTTAGGTTTTCCGTGATTTCCCTAAATCGCTCCAGGCAAATGCTGGGATAGTTCCTTTGAAAGGGCACGGCCGACTTCATTCCCCATCCTTCCCTAATCCGATGAGACCGATGACCTCGCTGTTTGGTCTCTTCCCCCAAACAATCCAATCCAATCCACTTAGATATGTTATTTTTCTGTTGCTAACGGCTCTATGTTTCGAGGGCGTAACGCATATTCTAATTACTAACAAGATTGCTTCCAGCAGGACGTAGGCTGATAGTAATCGTTGAAATATTAACTGCGTATGAACGGCAGACAGTTTCATAGCAGATACATTGTATATAGATTCATTAGCTAAATAGAGATCAGTTATTGTTACCGAAAGTTCACTCGAAAACTGTACATGATCATAAGGTAATATTTTCAACAGTGCCGCAGTATTGCTACCTAAGGCACTAAAAACCTGTCCATAACCTAAGTTCAAGGTATATTATACCCAAAATTTATATCTAACGCAATCATATTTCCTTACCACTAACACTTATTCAACTGTGGCATCTGGATTTCAAAGGCTCTACGACAAATACTGAGGTATTTACCCCCAGATTATTAAGGTGACGGTTCTGTCATGTCACCTGTCCTATCTTCTGTTTATTTTTCCTTCTGAGTTATGAAACAATCCATTTATATTCCATTTTCACGATAATGTTATTTTGTCTACATTAAAAATAGCTCTGTAAAACCGTCGTGTGTGTCTGTCTTTGAACAAGTTAATCTCCAAAATTACGAGATGAATTTTCATGAAGTTTTCGCAAGTAGTAGAGTGTAGTTTGGGGCACCGTATAGGTATTAGTTCATCAAAATCAGATCAAGAAAAAAAAACTTTGCAGATAATTTCAAACCATTGCGAAACTTTTTCTCGCTGACACGCACCACAAAACGCTGAAAGGAAAAAAAAAAGGTTATCGCTTGCTACATTTGTGCTACCCATTTTCTCATCAGGCGTGAAGTCTTAATTTATCACTTCTTTAGTACTAACTGTATTCGCGACACCTTTTTGCAGATCGCGTTCACATATACCTCTGAATGTACCAGCAAAATTATATAGTTATACAACACACAGTTCAGGATATATGACGTCATAAACTGCCACATCGTACATGGCGTCTAAACTTATTATTATTAACCCAATGAACCGATTTCTGTGAGATTTGTAAGGAGATAGTTTGAACTGTGAGGAAGGCCTCAGGCTACTTTATGATATACATAGTACAAGATACTTACTGATTTGAAAAATATTAGGCGAATTAGGTTGAAATATTTACTCTTCGACTTCTAACTTAATATTTGTGAAAATGCTCTTATTGGTTGATATGTGTTATGTGACATGATTCAAAGTAATGAATACAGTGTTTATTCAACTTTCAGTGTGTTTAATTCACACTTCTATACCATTCAATAGCACGGCACGTAGTTCCACAATCCTGCCCATGCCCCTCGGTAATCTGGGATGGAGAGTGGGATGCACATCACAAGCTATGCTTACACAAATAGGCGGACACGTGAGGGCAGCTGACGTTACTGCGCGAACAGCAACTCCCATATTAAACATAACAATACCATCAGATGCTGTCACCTGTCTGCCTGGGTGTAAGCATAGCGCGTCATGTGATGTGATGCGCTAGTGCAGCTGAAGGCAACAGCTCGTTTTAAATAAGTCGTAAGCTGCTGCTGTTGTTGTGGTCTTCAGTCCTGAGACTCGTTTGATGCAACTCTCCGTGCTACTCTATCCTATGCAAGCTTCCTCATCTCCCAGTACCTACTGAAGCCTACATCCTTCTGAATCTGCTTAGTGTATTCATCTCTTGGTCTTCCTCTACGATTTTTACCCTCCACGCTGCCCTCCAATACTAAATTGGTGGTCCCTCGATGTCTCAGAACATGTCCTACCAACCGATCCCTTCTTCTAGTCAAGTTGTGCCACAAGCTCCTCTTCTCCCCAATTCTATTCAATACCTCCTCATTAGTTACGTGATTTACCCATCTAATCTCCAGCATTCTTCTGTAGCACCACATTTCGAAAGCTTCTATTCTCTTCTTGTCTAAACTATTTATCGTCCACGTTTCACTTCCATACATGGCTACACTCCATACAAATACTTTCAGAGACGACTTCCTGACATTTATATCTATACTCGAGGTTAACAAATTTTTCTTCTTCAGAAACGCTTTCCTTGCCATTGTCAGTCTGCATTTTATATCCTCTCTACTTCGGCCATAATAAGTTATTTTGCTACCCAAATAGCAAGACTCCTTTACTACTTTAAGCGTCTCATTTCCTAATCTAATTCCCTCAGCATCACCCGACTTAATTCGACTACATTCCATTGTCCTCGTTTTGCTTTTGTTGATGTTCATCTTATACCTTCCTTTCAAGACACTGTCCATTCCGTTCAACTGCTCTTCCAAGTCCGAACTGCGCGACTGCTACGGTCGCAGGTTCGAATCCTGCCTCGGGCATGGATGTGTGTGATGTCCTTAGGTTAGTTAGGTTTAAGTAGTTCTAAGTTCTTGGGGACTGATGACCACAGTAGTTAAGTCCCATAGTGCTCAGAGCCATCTGAACCATCCATCTTCCAAGTCCTTTGCTGTCTCTGATAGAATTACAATGTCATCGGCGAACCTCAAAGTTTTTATTTCTTCTCCATGGATTTTAATGCCTACTCCGAACTTTTCTTTTGTTTTCTTTATTGCTTGCTCAATATACATATTGAATAGCATCGGGGATAGGCTACAACCCTGTCTCACTCCCTTCCCAACTACTACTTCCCTTTCATGCCCCTCGACTCTTATAACTGCCATCTGGTCTCTGTACAAATTGTAAATAGCCTTTGCTCCCTGTATTTTACCCCTGCCACCTTTAGAATTTGAAAGAGAGTATTCCAATCAACAATGTGAAAAGTTTTCTCTAAGTTTACAAATGCTAGAAATGTAGGTTAGCCTTTCCTTAATCTTTCTTCTAAGGTAAGTCGTAGAGTCAGTATTGCCTCACGTGTTCCAACATTTCTACGGAATCCAAACTGATCTTCCCCGAGGTCGGCTTCTACCAGTTTTTCCATTCGTCTGTAAGGAATTCGCGTTAGTATTTTGCAGCTGTGACTTATCAAACTGATAGTTCGGTAATTTTCACATCTGTCAACGCCTCCTTTCTTTGGGATTGGAATTATTATATTCTTCTTGAATTCTGAGAGTATTTCGCCTGTCTCATACATCTTGCTCACCAGATGGTAGAGTTTTGTCAGGACTGGCTCTCCCAACGCTGTCAGTAGTTCTAATGGAATGTTGTCTACTCCGGAGGCCTTGTTTCGGATTAGGTAAGGTACTTCAACCAAAAGGAAGGAAAAGAGGAAGAGCAGGAAAATGGCCCACCCCTGTGTGTTGGATAGGTGTTACAGTGCGTGTGGGTGCAGGGTCTGGTGGAGTCCAGGTTTTGCTCCTCCAGGCTTGGGGGTCTGTACGAAGAGGTCAAAAACGACACACCATGACAAGTTAGGCGGTAGGTCTTATACCGAACACAGAGTAAAAAAAAAAAAAAAGTACTCCTAGAATGTGAAGGTACGAGATGTAGTTCTATTGTCCTGTTTTGATCGTCGCGGATGATAGGTGAAAAATACCTGCTCGTGTAGCGTAACGCGCAGCGCACTATCTTGCGAGATCGGGAGGTGGTCCAGAGCCGTACCGGATCCGCGTGGCGAACCGACGACAGGGACTGGTGCACTGGCTAGCCTCAGTGTGGTTTCCAGGCGGTTTTCTCACACAAGTTCAGACAAATACTGGGCTGTCCCCCGCTTTCCACAGACTGGAACCACGCGACCGCTACGGTCGCAGGTTCGAATCCTGCCTCGGGCAAGGATGTGCCTGGTGTCCTTAGGTTCGTTAGGTTTAAGTAGTTCTAAGTTCTAGGGGACGACCTCAGCAGTTAAGTCCCATAGTGCTCAAGGCCATTTGAACCATTTGAACCACTTTCCACTTCAGAAAAAAACAATAAATAAACAGTGAAGATACGACGACACAGAAAAAAAATTTAACACATGTCGTAGACACGTACCGCACACGACTTCACTCCCTTAGGTAACTGACGTCTATGAGGTCAGGAAAGGCATCCGGCCATAGGGCTGAATAAAATATAAAATAAAATTGACAAATCTTGACTACAGCACAGCCTGTATATGACGGGATTATCGCGAACGAAAGATAAAGTAGTAGTGTGATCGGTGAAGAGGGGTAACGTCAGATATTTTGCCCGAAACTGCTGCGCAAGACAACCTAATATTACATTCACGTTGCGTGGTGTTCCACACCATCATCCACCAGACTTCAGCTCGAATTTAATCCATCTGTCGCTAGCTAGCGGTACGAGCGTCGCATTTTACGAGCGGGTCTGTCGGCAGCTGCCCGGCGTTATACTCTGGTATGACTGCGTCTAAACTACACGAGGTTACGGCGCCTTTCTGGCTGAGCAACGGGCCACGTCCCGTCTCATACACAGTGGAGCACAGTTAAGATTTTAGTGTCCCGCTAACGTTGGCGTCATTAGCGACAGAGCGCCAACTCAGTTGGATTATGGGTGCAGGGAAGGAGTGGGGTGAGGAGGCGCTCTTGTAGGAAGCGATGCGGAATTTACGTGATATCGACGTTTGAAACCCTCGTAAAACTTACGAAAGAGTAGCACCCTGTTTTTTTTCTTTTTTTTTTCAAATTCCGCAATTTCTCCTCTTTCCTAACGTCGCCAACTACTCCACCAGCCGTTTCTTTACAGAATCGAACCTCCATGTGTAAAACAGTTTCAAACGTTTGGTGACAAATAAGTTAACGTGCTAAATATTTCAGGGACTGAATGTAAGTTCTTAATGGATAAACTCACAAAATCTGAATTATTAGTGTCGGTAATTTGTGTCCCATTTTAAGATAGGGTAATTTCTCATGCAGCTCAATGCTTAGGACGTCATATCTTCTGAACTGTGTGTCGTACTATGATACAATTTTGCAGATATATTCAGTGGTATAAGTGGATACCCTCTGATGCGTTACGAATTGTGTTAGTAATAAAGACATGATAAACCAAAAGTCATAATCATGCTGAAGTTTTACTGTATGAACAGCGCAAATGTAGCAAGTGACAATTTTTTTCTTTTCATTATTGTGTGCGTGTTTGTGCGTGATTTTGAAGAAGGGAGGGGGGGGGGGGGGCTTCAAACGACGGGAAGTGTTGGAAAGTTTTAAGTTCCGTGTAATACTTGTTGGTAATCGCCAAGGCCTCCAATTCTAAAATACGGCACGAATATAATCTGGGAAGTCTGCACGCCTTGAGTTACGCTGCCTGAAGACAGCTACACAGTTTCTAACTTCAATACAGATATTTAAGTTACATCTTTAACATAAGATTTCCGGCCACGGCCTTGCCGCAGTAGATACACCGGTTCCCGTGAGATCACCGAAATTAAGCGCTGTCTGGCGTTGTCGGCACTTGGATGGGTGACCATCCAGGCCCCCATGAGCTGTTGCCATTTTTCTGGGTGCACTCAGCCTCGTGATGCCAATTTAGGAGCTACTCGACAGAACAGTAGCGGCTTCGGTCAAGAATACCATCGTAACGACTGGGAGAGCGGTGTGCTGACCCCACGCCCCTCCTATCCGCATCCCCACTGAGGATGACACGGCAGTCGGATGGTCCCGGTAGGCCACTCGTGGCCTGAAGACGGAGTGCTTTTTAACATAAGATTATAGTTCTCAATGAGTAGATTATTACAACATTTTAAACTTGGTCAATAGTTGTACGAAATATTGGAAATTAAATCGTTTTCCTTGGAAGCCTTTAGGTCGGCAGCTGGCAAGTGGGATCGACCGACCGTTTTAGCCATTTTCACGTAATATAGATATTAAGTTACCAGTCATGAACTGGTATGCTGTCTTCTGGTTAGAGTTGGTGCCTCTGGCTCGTAGAGTCCCGAGTTCGAAGACTTTCTTTTATTGGCGACTGGGTTTTTGTGCTGTTGTCATCATTTCATCTCACCTTCGCCGACGAGCAATTCCCCAAAGCCGGCACCAAATAGAAAGACTTGCAACTGGCAGCTGAACAACATTGGGCGGAATCCCCCAGCCAGTAGTAACATACAATCATTTCATTTGATTTTCAGTGAATGAGTTCTGAACGGTGACCGTAAGAAAATTTAACGTCCCCATTTGGCGCTTGTAATATTCTCTCATACTGGGTGGATCTTCTCTTGGTGACAGGGAAAGGTACAAAAATGGCTCTGAGCACCATGGGACTCAACATCTGAGGTCATCAGTCGCCTAGAACTTAGAACTACTTAAACCTAATTAACCTAAGGACATCACACACATCCATGCACGAGGCAGGATTCGAGCCTGCGAATGTAGTGGTCGAACGGTTCCAGACTGTAGCACCTAGAACCGCTCAGCCACACCGGCCGGCAGGAAAGGTACAATTTACGTATTTCCCAATAATGTTGTTAAATTACTTGAGGCTAACTTTGAGTCTGCCGTTAAACCTAAGACGGCCATTCGGTTATTAAGGTCATATCGGTCGCGAAATGGGAACCACAGTGAAAATCAAAACTGTTTTATTTGCAACAGTGAACAACACTTTCCAGGTACTGCTCTACACAGTCGCCGATTCTGACTTAAGACATATGTCGTAGCGTGGTTCCAACCTTCCAGTATCCATGCATGAAACGCAACCGCTTACGCTTTCCAGCAATTCTCTACCCGGTCCTGCAGCTGGTTGTCTGGACCAAAACATTGTCTTCAAAACCAGTGTTGCAGGTGAGCAGAGATTAAGAACAGAGGGAACCAAGTCCGGGCTGTATGGTGACCAAACACTTCCCATCCAAATCGCTGCAGGGGCGTTCTCATTTCCCCTGCAGTGTGCGGCCGAGAACTGTCATGAAGAAGGATTTGCATGAAAGTTACGTTATATGGGCTTGAATGAAATCAGGCTAAATATCTCGGCAGACACTCATATTTTGCCGTAGACACTATTTTATAGGCATCTTTAAGTTCTCACTGTTCTCTCACCACTGAAAAGAGCGACTCGACGCGATCGATCGACGTACGAGAGACACTGCCCAACACATTTGTGCAAAGCGCAATCGGATTTTCGCTGTGGTTTCCATTTCGCGACTGTGGTTTCCGTTTCGGACGTTAATAAACGAACAGCCCTCGTATTTTGTGGTTTCCAGTAAGGCAGTTGTCTTTGTTTAGGTCTGATTGGATCACGTGACTGGTATTGGGCTTCCATTGCTGGTGGTCTTCCTTCATAACGCTCTTCTTCGTGCGTTTATCCTTCTCCAGAAAATTTCGACTTTGTTATGGGGCATATTTGATACATTCAACAAATCATCTCGATGTGCAGACGATTTTATACCCAAAATAAGAACAAGATCTCAGACTGTCGATTATTCTTTTTGTTGCCGACCGGTGTGGCCGAGTGGTTCTAGGCGCTTCAGTCTGGAACCGCGCGACTGTTACGGTCGCAGTTTCGAATCTTGCCTCGGGCATGGATGTGTGTTAGTTAGGTTTAAGTAGTTCTAAGTTCTAGGGAACTGATGACCTCAGATGTTATGTCCCATAGTGCTCAGAGCCATTTGAACCATTCTTTTTGTCAGGACTAGAGTTAGTAAAGTTTTCGAACAGTAAGTGTATAAATAAGAATAACGTCTATGGTATAGGGCGAAAATATTCAATTTAACTGAATATAACTACCTGTCCATATCACAGGAATTCCGTACCTATCCGTTCACAGTTTTTTTTCTTTGTATTTACATTTCAAAGAACCCCAGCTGAGGTTTTTACATGCACATACACCGATACAATCCTTCCCTACAGCCATTAAAATAAATTAAAGAAAGCAGGCTCTGGAATACCGTCCATTGGGTTTTCTGTGCCAAGCAGGGCGGGTACGTGAGCGCCTGGTGGTGCTACATGAAGATCAAAGACACTGCATATTCTTGGAAATGACCACCCAGAAGACCGGAACATTGCTGTAGGTGGGTTTCTGGGAACAGCAGACACACCTAACATTCCCAGAGGATGGCTCCCGAACACTGAGCACCCAGTACTCTCTCAGAAAATCGTAGAATAGAGACAATTAGGGTAATGTCCACCACTGTAGCTTAGTGGACAGCACGCTGGGTTGTCATACCGGGGGGCCTGGGTTCGATTCCCGTTTGTGTTCGAGATTTTCTCCGTTCAGAGGCTGTGTGTTCGTGTAGTCTTCATCATCATCATCATTTTATCCTCATCGACGCGCAAGCCGCCGAAGTGGCGTCACCTCAAAAGACTTGCACCAGGCGACCGGGTCTACCGACCGGGAGGCCCTCGCCACACGACATTTCATTTCATTTCAAGTAGGGTAATAAACAATTGAGGAACTTGAGTTTCTCGATGCGTGTAAAATGTTCATACAGCTTACCGGAACGAGCTGGGTGACGTCTTCGACAGCTGCCAATATTTCGACAGGTGCGTCTGTGCTTTCAAGATGGCGGGGTATATACCTGCCGAAATAGCGGAATTTGTCGAAGACATCACCCAGCTGCTAGACTCAATACTTAAACCACGCTTTACCTTAGAAGGTAGACTAAAAAAAGGGCAAGCATACCATCAGCATTTTTACACTTTTGAAAATGTTGCCTGGAGTACACCTTACAAACTAAGAAAGCAGGAGAAGTAAAATTTAGAAGTTGTAAGACTTGTTATAACTTTTTCAGAAATCAGACAGCTGTTACATGAGTCAACTGACAGGAGAGAGAAGCCATAGTCAATAATTTAATTTGTGGTAATTTCCTGCAGGATCAAACTGCTGAGGTCATCGGTCACTAGGCTTACTCACAACTTAATCTAACTTAAAGTAACTTACGCCGAGGACAACACACACACACCCATGTCCGAGGGAGGACTCGAATCTCCGACGGGGTGGAGGGGGAGGGGGGAGCCGCGCGAATCGTGGCAAGGCACCTAAGACAGCGTGGCTACCCCGCGCGGCAAAGCCGTAGTTCACAAGACAGTGAGACAAGAATATAGCCGATCCCCGATGATACTCCTGTGCGTTGAACAAGTAATAAAAGAATCCGCGGAGAAATGTGGAAAATTAAATTTCATTCAAAAGAAGTAAGAGCTTTAAGGTTCTGCATTGGCACTGCAATTGCATTAGACGCTGCAAAGGGCTTGGAAGGAACGGATAGTGCCTTTTAAAGATCTTAGACCATAAATATCAGGTAAAAAAATGTAATGATGATGCCTTGTAGTTAAATTAAATCAGGCAGTTTTGAGCGAATTAGAATAGAATATGAGACACTGAAAGTAGTAGACCCAGTAAGCAGGAGCCTCTCAACTGGAAAACAGTGACAGGACAACATTCTACTCCCTGCCTACTGATATCATCGCAACTACTCCTCTCCTTTTCGATTATCGGTTCAGTAAGTACAATATATTGTAATGGCACTATCTGTTTATTATAACCCTTAACGAACTTTGTTACTGAATTATAGTTGCAAAATTATCCAACAATATTCGAATGAAACTTCAATCTTCATTACTGCATCAGTGTTGGGCAACATTTCCAGCTTGTGAATTACTGCTCAGTATTACTATGACAGTAGCTCTACGCCCGTGCGTCCCAACGGAAGTTAAAGGCGTTTGCATACTGTCGCTTTTAAGGATTCTATACCTCAATCGATAAAAACGAGATGTTACAGAAGCACTTTATCAATAAGTCAACTATAAATGAAACCTATCGAAAGAAGCAAAGCAGTTTCGTAAAGTTTTTAATACACAGAGCGGAATCAGTAGAGCCGTGCATCTTTGCCAAGTAAATTAGATGTTAGTTTGGGCCAGTAAAGATAAATACTTTGAGGTTTAATTCTTCCGAAACTACTTCTGCCGCGGAGGTGAAACAAAATAAAACACTGTTAGTGCCATCTATTAGACCTTTGGTGTACTAAATTACACATCCGAACAACTAAGCTGGCCAGACACATTAAATTATGGTATCTTGTTTTTTCTGTGATCCAATTTTGATGAAATAAAGCCTGTACGTTGCCCCATGCTACGCTCAAGTTCTCTTTGCAAACCCCACGAATATTCGTCTAGTAGTTTTGTAAATGAAAATCAGTCATGGATCATGGACATTCATACAGACAGAAACTACCGCTTTAGATAAATTTTAAATTACTATGTTTTTCGGTGATCCGATTTCGATTAAATAATGCCTCTACTTTGGTCAAAGCTACGCTCGCGTTAATGTGAAAACCCTATGTAAATTCGTGTAATAGTTTTGGAGTTTTCCGTGTTCAAATAGACTCGATAGTTCTATAGTTTCATTATTAGTACCGATTTAGCTTGGCACGAGACTGTAAAATTCAGTACACAACTGTTACTTTTCGACTGCTTCCATCTAACGACTTTTCGCGGGCGCTCGCACCTGTAGGTTCCTCTGTAACGACTAGTACGCTGGCAGTACTCGAATTCGTTCTCTCTTCGATCGACACTCAACAACGCTTGTCCCAGAACATGGAGCGCACAAGTTGCAGACCCGGCAGTGCTGCCTGCGTCTCCTCGTGGATACTGTGCGACGGACGCAGAGCTCCCTTGGATCGGACGTCTACAGGATCGCCAGGACGGATCCCGTAATACGGCTGATGTCAGCTACCAGCAGGTGACGTCACGCGCCGGCGCCGCCCCTGGCTATTTCTGAGACCTGCGAAATGGTCCCAGCCACAGCAGCAGCGGCCGGTATCTGCTGTTGGTTCAGCCGCCGCCTCCACCGCCGCCTCCCATCTTTCCTTCCTCCGCCCCCACCGCCGACTGCCCGGATAGTGCGTGCAGCGGCCGCGTGCCGGCGCAGCGCGTCTATCTGGGAGAGCACCCCTAAACGCTGTCCTGTCAATCGCGTGTCGCCCAGAAGCAGGCCTCGTTCCCAATATCATCTCCCATCCCCTACTTAAACTCACTTCCTAACCCGCATTTCTAATTCTGCTACATTCCCGTTATACACGTTTCGACAAACGCAGGGGGCTGACAATGTCTTATTTATCTTGATCAAAAAATGTTTACCATTTAACTTCCAGTTTTTAATGCGAATATTAATCACCACGTTACAGATGCGTCGTGCAATGAACAGAGCTTCACAATTTTTGTATCAGGACATATATACTCTCACGAGTTAGAATGTGGTGAAAATATCAATTAATATTTTGCATTACTGGGGCAACGGTCTTGCCGCAGTGGATACACCGGTTCCCGTCATATCACCGAAGTTAACCGCTGTCGAGTGAGGCCTGCACTTGGATAGGTGACCATCCGGGCCGCCATGCGCTGTTGCCGTTTTTCGGGGAGCACGCAGCCTCGAAATGCCAATTGAGGAGCTACTCGACCGAATATTAGCGGCTCCGGCCACATAAAACCATCGTAACGACCGGAAAAGCGGTGTGCCGACCACACGCCCCTCCTATCCGCATTCTCAGTGAGGATGACATGGCGTTCGGATGATCCCGATGGGCCACTTGTGGTGTCACCGCCAGACACCACACTTGCTAGGTGGTAGCTTAAATCGGCCGCGGTCCATTTAGTACATGTCGGACCCGCGTGTCGCCACTGTGTGATCGCAGACCGAGCGCCACCACAAGGCAGGTCTCGAGATACGGGATAGCACTCGCCCCAGTTGTACGACGACTTTGCTAGCGACTACACTGACGAAGCCTTTCTCTCATTTGCCGAGAGACAGTTAGAATAGCCTTCAGCTAAGTCCATGGCTACGACCTAGCAAGGCGCCATTAGCCTTACATGGTTTGATAGTTATCGTATGAAATGTCTCAACAAGAAGAACGATGTATACAACAAGAAATAAAAGATAAGTATTCGAGGAGCTGCATACTTTTCTTATTAGCTTTCACTACTTATCCTGTTCCAGAATTCACGCCCGTCTGCGTTAGATAGCGTGCATTTAGGCCGCCTCTATCTACAAGGTGTTGGCACATTTACCAACACATCACCACTTGTGGCCTGAAGACGGAGTGCTTTACACTACTATTTTTCTAAATATCTGTGGCCTTACTCCAGCGTTGTGTAAGAACCTGTATTGCCCGGCTGGCCGTTGTGGCCGTGCGGATAAAGGCGCTTCAGTCTGGAACCGCGTGACCGCTACGGTCGCAGGTTCGAATCCTACCTCGGGCATGGATGTGTGTGATGTCCTTAGGTTAGTTAGGTTTAATTAGTTCTAAGTTCTAGGCGACTGATGACCTCAGAAGTTGAGTCGCATAGTGCTCAGAGCCATTTGAACCATTTGTATTGCCCGTTAGCAAAACCTCCTTTGCAAGTAGACATGTTTTCACGGCTTGAATTACGCCGTCATCATCCCCAAAGTGTATCCCACTTAGAGAATTCTTAAGCTGCCCGAACACTCGGAAGACAGAGAGGGCCAGAATGTTGGACGCGAGAGATGGGGACGTTCCGAATGCGGCCAATCTTGGGGCTCAGTTTTTCACTTGCTGCTGCTTTAATCCTCTTTACTCATCGTAGTATGCCTATAAACTAAATTATTACCATAATCTGTAGGTAAATATTAATGGCTGTTCGCCAAGGTTCCATTTTCCCCAAACAAGAATTCAGTTTCTCCACGTTGCTTGGCAACTAGTGTCTTGTGCAGACACAATTTGGATGGGTTACTACGGCTTTGTTACGAGTCGGAACTGTTCGAAACCTCGAATACGTGCAAAATAAACATTAATTTAGAAGCTAAATGGTTCAAATGGCTCTGAGCACTATGGGACTTAACATCTGAGGTCATCAGACCCCTAGAACTTAGAACTACTTAAACCTAACTAACCTAAGGACATCACACACATCCATGCCCGAGGCAGGATTCGAACCTGCGACCGTAGCGGTCACGCGGTTGCAGACTGTAGCGCCTTTAACCGCTTAGCCACACCTGCCGGCCGATCCCGGGTTCGACTCCCGGTCGGGGCACACATTTTCACCTGTCATCGTTGATATATATCAACGCCCGTTAGCAGCTGAAGGTATTAATGTAATTCTAATTTCGTTCTAGACGGCTGCAGGTCATCAGTGGTGTCTGCTCATATAATTCTGCTCCAGTCCGTGGGGTTCCAGACCCTTACAGCCTAGCGGAACGTTGGTACGCCTCGTTTAGTTTCCCTTCATGGCAAACCATCAGCGAGATAATGCCGTACGTGATGCATTTTCCCCTCCTTAGAGTCTGTTATCAAGACATTGTAAACTGCAATACCTCCTGAACCCCATCGGCAAAATTTCATTGGGTGATTCGTGCTAATTTTCTGATATGATATAAAGGACCAGAGGTCTCACATTACTTGTTAAAGAGTAACAGTGTAATTAAGCTTTACTTGGTTTGTTATACAAATTACCTTTGTTTTTGCGAAAATACCTTCATAACAGCGGAAACGTCTGTAATGTGCAATCACAGAAACGTACAACACAAAGCGCAAAGTAAGGCTCTTCTATTGCATTGAACGAAACCAAACAGAAAGTGAGTACCACCCATCTCTTCGTCAGTAAACATATTCATGATATTTTGTGTTAATGTCAGTGTACAACTAACACTGAGCAGAAACAAACCCGAGACAAAATCCAACAGTACTGGATGCCAGTTTAAGGGCGGCCATAAAATTGTGCATCACTGACGTCAACAGGAAGTACTGTGAGTGAATGGGACAAGTTTATAGATAGTACGAGGAGAGATCTGTGATCGGATGACATGTGGCCAGGATGTCGCCAGCCCCTCCACCCGTTACTGGCAGTAGATGAAACATAATGATGGCTCTGCTTCTTTATTCAAGCAACTCCTCGATTAGCCTACTAAGCTGAGGAGGTCTCTTCCAGATCACCGTATCGCTGAAAAATTCTGAGGAGGTACCAGAAACCGAACCGGGTCTTTCTGCAAAAGAGGAAAAAATGCTGACCATGCGACTATAGAGACAGGTCACTAACAGCTCCCACTTAAATTTATGTGTTTACGTAGTATTGAGCGTATCGTGCTAGAGTAACAAAAGTTTCGAGCAAAGTTTATAGACCAAAAAAAAACACAACACTAAAAATTCCCACTTAAATTTATGTGTTTACGTAGTATTGAGCGTATCGTGCTAGAGTAACAAAAGTTTCGAGCAAAGTTTATAGACCAAAAAAAAACACAACACTAAAAATTCTGTAGTACACTTGGAGAGGTTCGGTCTCTTCCCGGGAACTTCCAGTTCTTCCAAATAAGTGAGTAAGTTAGCGATTACTTCACTTAACTCTTTCAAGCACTCACTGGTAGGATAATCCATTATACAGGGCTATTACAAATGATTGAAGCGATTCCATAAATTCACTGTAGTTCCATTCATTGACATATGGTCACGACACACTACAGATACGTAGAAAAACTCATAAAGTTTTGTTCGGCTGAAGCCGCACTTCAGGTTTCTGCCGCCAGAGCGCTCGAGAGCGCAGTGAGACAAAATGGCGACAGGAGCCGAGAAAGCGTATGTCGTGCTTGAAATGCACTTACATCAGTCAGTCATAACAGTGCAACGACACTTCAGGACGGAGTTCAACAAAGATCCACCGACTGCTAACTCCATTCGGCGATGGTATGCGCAGTTTAAAGCTTCTGGATGCCTCTGTAAGGGAAAATCAACGGGACGGCCTGCAGTGAGCGAAGAAACGGTTGAACGCGTGCGGGCAAGTTTCATGCGTAGCTCGCGGAAGTCGACGAATAAAGCAAGCAGGGAGCTAAACGTACCACAGCCGACGGTTTGGAAAATCTTACGGAAAAGGCTAAAGCAGAAGCATTTCTTAAACAGGAGATTGGAAAACCGATGGATCGGTCGTGGTGGAGATCATGATCAACAATTCATTTCATGGCCTCCACGCTCTCCCGACTTAACCCCATGCGATTTCTTTCTGTGGGGTTATGTGAAAGATTCAGTGTTTAAACCTCCTCTACCAAGAAACGTGCCAGAACTGCGAGCTCGCATCAACGATGCTTTCGAACTCATTGATGGGGACATGCTGCGCCGAGAGTGGGAGGAACTTGTTTATCGGCTTGATGTCTGCCGAATTACTAAAGGGGCACATATCGAACATTTCTGAATGCCTAAGAAAACTTTTTGAGTTTTTGTATGTGTGTGCAAAGCATTGTGAAAATATCTCAAATAATAAAGTTATTGTAGAGCTGTGAAATCGCTTCAATCATTTGTAATAACCCTGTACATTGAATAACTTCAAGATTATTATTTCGCAGTACAAGAACCAACTATTTACAAAGGAGCAACCCGTATAGGATCATAACAGATACTAAAGAATAAATGATACGTATTTTGAATGAAATAACTACAGTTAAGTTCAAACAAACACAAATAATGTATTAGGGATTAAGTTCCATGTTGTTCCTCATCATAAAGTAACAAAGACAGTTTTGAAAATATTGCGATTTCTCACTGAAGTATGTCGCTTTACAAGGTTGTTCCACCTGTTAGCTGCTAATGTAGAACAATATGGCGACATTGTATGTGGTGTCACCGCTAGACACCACACTTGCTAGGTGGTAGCCTTTAAATCGACCGCGGTCCGGTAGTATACGTCGGACCCGCGTGTCGCCACTATCAGTGATTGCAGACCGAGCGCCGCCACACGGCAGGTCTAGAGAGACTTCCTAGCACTCGTCCCAGTTGCACAACCGACTTTGCTAGCGATGGTACACTGACAAAATACGTTCTCATTTGCCGAATCGATAGTTAGCATAGCCTTCAGCTACATTTGCTACGACCTAGCAAGGCGGCGTATTCAATTGATAATTAATATTATGAAGCATGTACCGTAACGAGAGATGTTCTACAATTGTGGATTAAAGTTAGGTATTCTACCAGTTACCTCCTGTTTTGCTAGTCTTATTTCTCTGACCTGTTCCAGACCTAACGCCAGTCAGCGTGTAATTAAACGCGTGCATTTCGGCCTCCTCTAGAAAAACAGTGTTGGCTCTTCTGCCAATACTACAAAGGCATTCCACGTCATTTGCTACGACCTAGCAAGGCGCCATTATCAGTTGCTATTGATATTGTAAAGAATGTACAGACAAGAGCTACGTTCAACATTAATGGATTAAAGTTAAGTATTCCACCAGCTACATATTTTTTTTTTTCTAGTCTAAATTCCTTGTCCTGTTCCAGACCTCACGCCAACCTGCGTGAGCTTAAACGCGTGCCTTTCGGCTTCCTCGATAAGAGTTGGCTCTCCTGCCAATCCACAACATTGTATGTTCTGATTCATGTTGCCCACAGTAAACTGACGCAGGCACCTCAGAGTACTTTTTAGCGTAGCCCCCCAGGTCAGTAGGTGATGCGTCTTTATCCCATGATACGAAAGCTAATAGGTACAGTACACAAGGGATGATTTCTGTGGCACCACATAATACGTGGTTATATTTTCTACACTTTCGTCATGCGAAATTGAAGACAAGTGCAAAACCGATTGTGATATAATTGAAAAATAAATAGTCTATCAGCCAAGATGCATCTGCCTTGTTGCTCTGTATTGAATCTTCCAATAAATATCTATAAATGTCTCACATAATACCTTGCACGTGAAATAAAAATTTAATGTTCTCGCGTAGCTCGGAAACATCACTAAACTCCATCACACTCGAAAATGCCGACTCACGTTAGAGTGACATATCTTTTCTTCTCTTCCATCCCCAAAACTCTACGTCCGAGACATATAATTGGGACACTCCGTCATATTTCGCTTCCAACCTCGTTCACGTTAGGGTCTCTGACGTTACGAGTCACGGAGTTCTGCGGTTCTTTGCCTTGCTGGCGTTAACTCAGTTACCAAAGAACAAATAAGCTGAGTGTGCATCAGACGAACAAATTCGATAGAGATTTGTTGGCGTTCTCGTCTAACATGCCTGACCCGAACGCGAGAGAAAGAGAGGAAAAAAAAAGAAAAAACGGTTATCCGCTATTTCCTAACGGAGAGAAACTCATTGCCTTACAACGAACACTTGCTTTTATATAAGTTCGTCGTATGTTATCGACGCTCTGATTCTTGAAGAATTTTATTTTTGAGGGATACGGTGTTATATGTACGTACCTTCATCAGCAGTTTGACTGATTGGACGAGCTTCAATTTTTTCCCACTTTTCGTTAATTCTTTTGTTCCAACATACCTGCTATGCCCAGAATCACCAGCGCAGCCCCTGTATCAGTTTCTCTATTTTTCCGTGTGGTTTCTCTCTTTCTCTACCGCTTTTGTCAGGGTAAAGATACTTGGCGTTCTAGTGAGTTTTTCCCCTCCCTTAAGAATGAAAGTTCTCTCTTTCTATCTCTCCTTCATTCTGTGCCTTATCCTACAATAAAATCACAAAAACAGAAAAAAAACATGCAGGTGTACAAGAAACAGTGTTATTTTCCATTCAGACAGTAACTTATTTGGTATAGTGTTTTAGTTTCTCTCTTACCACCACATTTTTTTCCAGATAAAATGCACTCAGTTTCATACCCTTTCTTGTAAGTCAAATCTAGTAAATAAATTATATATTGATTTTGATCGCTGCCCTCGGTGCCTAACGGTCCCGGTTCGATTCCCGTTACCTTCTCAGATTTTTTTCTGAGTTATGGTGGTACACTTAACCTCTCGTGAGGCGAAATAAGGAACTCCTTGAATAAAGAAGCAGGTGCATTATCAGGAGTCACCTGTTGGCAATAACGGCTGGACAGATTGGCGGCCTACCGATGGCGTGTCCCACGGCGGTAGATAACTCCTCGTATACCCTTGTAGGCAGCAAACGACCAGTCGGCCTAAGGCCTAATCCGTGAGTGGTGAGAAAAATTTTGATGATAAACATACTCTTTCTCAAACTCTTCACTAATATGATTATCAAATGAACAATACTCGACTCTCAGTTAGAAAAAAGTTTAGACCGTGTAATAATAACTTGAGTAAAAAAACTGGGTGCAGCTCATATTGAACGAAAAGTTATTACAAATACAGGGTGTACACAAAGTCCGGGAACGCATTCAATTATTTATTCCACAAGAACTAAACAATGTACAGATGTCATAGATATTGCATTTTGAAAAGAAACTCTGAAAGATTTTTTTACGATTATTAGATATGTGAACCATGAGTGACCCGACAGACGTCATCACGGTAATCGAATTCTTGCCATATCCGTCCCAGCATGGCATCGTCGACTGTGGCGGTCGCTTCCCGTATTCTCTCCTGGAGCTCTGCTACACCACGTGGTAGAGGCGGTACATACACCAGATCTTTAATGTGTCTCCACAGAAAAAAGTGACACGGAGTGAGATCTGCTGATCGGGGAGGCCATTTCATGAAACAGCTGACCCCTTCTGGAGCTCGGCACCTGCACTCGCCATGTTTGCGACTAGCGCTGACAATCAGCAAATTACCAAACTACGCTGTGGCGGTATACATGAAGAAAGCTTTCAGGGTTTCTCTTCAAAATGACTTACGTATGATATCTGTAAAACGTTTGGTTCTTTTGTGCAATAAATAGTTGAAAGTGTTCCCAGACTTTATGTATACCCTGTATACTGAAATCGAACCTCTAGGATTTACAGTTTGCGAACATGAAAATATTAAACTGTATTATGACAGAGCCGTTGTTCGTGGTTCCATTGTCATGATTGATACAGTTAAGTCGAGGTGTTGATTCTGTTAAAGGATGCACAAAAATTAACAACCGGTCACGGTAGTTGATTGCTACTTTTTTTTGCCCATTGAGTGCGCGCCTGGCAGACCTTAAGCGAACACACGTACTTACTGTAATAGCATGCAGCAAGTAGGCAGGGCGCCATCCTTGCTTTCTATATTGTCCAAAATTGTTTTAAACACGATCTACTACGGCAGTATACATAGTTCTGTACACAATCTACTGCTACGATTATTATGCAAATTTAAGAACTAGGACATTATACGCTATTTTTAGGTTATCTTTTCTTCTATGGTCACATTTACATATATGTGAATTATTTGAAAATACTCTTCACCAAGAAGAAATAAATAATACGTTTACTATTCTGTTCCTTGGCATAAGTGCAACTATTGTGAGCACCGCGGGGTAGGCGCGCTGCCTAGGCCGTCTTGTCACGATCAACACCGCTCTCCCCGTGGGAGGTTCGAGTCCTCCCTCGGGCACTGGTTTGAGTGTCGTCCTTGGCGAAAGTTAGTTTCAGTTAGATTAAGTAGTGTGTAAGCTTAGGGACCGGTGACCTCAGCAGTTTGGTACCATAACACCTTACCACAAATTTCCAATTTTCCAACTATTGTGAAGGAAAAATCACACTATTGCACAGGAACGGATCGGAGACTGCAGAAAACAACGTGTGAAGCTTTAGATGCTCTTACGTACAACTGAATTACGGTAAACCAATAGTCCCTGCGTTTCCACTTCCCCCAGGAGTTCCTCCTTCCACACCTCTGCAGAAAGACCACTGAAACACTGAAGTATATAAACTTCAACATCTACATCCATAGTCCGCAGCTCGTGGTCGTGAGTTAGCGTTCGCGCTTCCCGCGCCCGAGTTCCCGGAATCGATTCCCGGCGGGGTCGGGGATTTTCTCTGTCTCGTGATGACTGGGTGTTGTGTGCTGTCCTTAGGTTAGTTAGGTTTAAGTAGTTCTAAGATCTAGGGGACTGATGACCATAGATGTTAAGTCCCATAGTGCTCAGAGCCATTTGAACCAACCATCTACATCCATAGCCTTGAAACCAGTGTGTAGAGGTACTTTCCAATGTATCGCGTATCATGGTTCCTTCCTATTTCAATTACGAATGGAGAGTGATATGAATTATTGCATAAGTGCTTCAGTAACTTCTGTCTCGAATGTTTATCTTCGTGGTGCTCGCGGGTGTGATACGTAGTGCACTGTAGTGTACTCCTAGATTTCTCTCCAAATTCTACAAGGTTCTTGAAATTTTGTAAGGAGGCTTTCGAGGAACACTACGCTACCTGTTGGCGGACGCGTTGAAACCATTATCAATACATACGCCGTCATCGGATGAAAATCAGCTTAGTCTTTCCAGATGTATTAAATATTTTTTTCTTTTTTTTCCGGCAGTGTATTTCTGAACAATCTCAGAATTTTGCTGGCTGACGTTTGGGGTCACCAATGTTTTCCCCGGGGTTGTCAGATTATTACTGTCCCTATTACGACAGTTATACCGTAATTTTCAGGTTCGAGTAGTGTCGCATGTCTGCGCTGCAGTGCCTGCCACAGAGCGTGTGCGTCGCAATTCCGCGTTTCAGATAAACGAAACCAGTCCTCCCGCGGCGGAATGTTGCGTTCTCGATTCCTGCGTCGCACCAGTCCAACCGGCCCTTCCCCTTTTATCGGAAGATGGCCAATTTTTCAACAATTGGAATTCGATCAAGTGCGTAATAACGTCTCGGGGCGCCCCCTCGCGAGCGGATTTCCTCCGGGCTGGGCCGCCGGCCGGCGGGGACAATGGCTGCCGCGTCCTTACGCACTCCTGGGTGCTCGGCGCGGCCTTTCGCCGCCCACGCCCACGCTCGCGCGCACGTCGCAGCCGTGTTTAGTGGGCGCGGGATTTCTCAAATGGCGCGTCGCCCACCTTCCGTGAAAGGGGGCCGGCGGCAGTTTCCGCGTGGCAGAAATAAAGGCGGAAGAATAATTTTGAAACATGAATAGCGGCCCGTCGTGATAAAATTCGATTATCTTGCCGCTGATGGCGGGAATGATTTATCGTTTAATCGCTTAATCTTTTCATCGCCGTATCCTTTTGAAAAAGGCGGCGAACGTGGCTCGGAGATTTATTGCTTCCATTGGAGGAGCGTCTGGCGACCACGTGTCGTTCGCAGGCGTTCGGCGGAATAGCGAAAGGGTGGGGGTGCAGATGGGGAGGGCGTAAGGTGAAGGAAGGGGGGAGGGGGGGGAGGAACTGCCACAGCGTCCAAAATTACCGCCCACCGTCGATAAGCGCCCCCAGGCAGCGGCTGTAAAACTCACCGTTAATCAGAATCGATTGTGGGGAAGAATGACCACATATTTGCGTATCTCTGTTTCCTTTTTATCCCTCGAAAGACATAAATCCCTGGGGCTGCGTTGGCAAAAAGCATTATATGTCATCTGCTCAACCGTCGGTATGTACAGCGAACAGTAACGAGCGACGAACCTTGGACGGGAAACAGATTACACGAGAACTCATATATATATATATATATATATATCGCAGTTGCGTTAAAGCCGGCCGCAGTGGTCGAGCGGTTCTAGGCGCTACAGTCCGGAACCGCGCGACTGCTACGGTCCCAGGTTCGAATCCTGCCTGGGGCATGGATGTGTATGATGTCCTTAGGTTAGTTAGGTTTAAGTAGTTCTAAGTTCTAGGGGACTGATGACCTTAGAAGTTAAGTCCCATAGTGCTCAGAGCCATTTGAACCATTTGAAGCAAGTTCTGTGCTGAGGCGTGGATGTTCAACACCTAGTAACTTACACGTGGCTTCACCGTCATTCAGTCATTTTCCATACACGCTCACGACAGCAGCACGCTGTAACACCCCGCCTGTCACTTATCTGGTTTTGGTGTGTGTTCACAGATCAACAGAGAGTGCAAAACTGCCGCAATGTCAGATAACGCAAAGAAAGTAACAAGGCTCTGTGACTCCTGATTGAACTGCAGTGGCAGTGTTGACATTAATTGATTCAGAATTGATCCCTTTTAATTAAAAGGGATGCACATTGATGTTATATTCAGCTATTGAACACCAGATGCAAATGCTGAACATAAAATTAATTAAGAAAGTGACTTGGGATTTCAACTACTTGATTGAAAACAGATGCAGTCGATTAGCACTTTTAACTCACGACCTTCAATCATCACATTACATGACTCCCCTAACAGGCAGTGGTAATAAATTGCGTTTGCGTGGAGCAAAGCGCGATAACTCAAAGGTAATTCCTATCGACTGACCCAGGCGTAATGCGAAGTGCGAGAAGAATTCTACTCTACACGGCCCATGAAACCCTCGTGGAAACTTTGCCGACGTGATCCAACAAATTAATCAGTGGCCGGAGCGGGCGCAATATCACCGAATACAGCGTGGCGGAGCGGCGTTGTTGTGTGGACGTCGGCCGACATCGTGCTGCTGCAAGGCTGTGCTCGTCTATTCACTCCTAGCTATCTTATTCAGTACATAGCTGAACCAAAACTTCCTATCTCCAAGCTCAATCGTTCCATTTGCTAGGTCCTAAACTGCAGAGGTGCTCACTCTTTCCCAGACAAGCTGAGTAAAGAACGCCACGTCCGCACTCTAGGCAAGCTAGGAACTGAAGACCACTATGGAGACTTCTCACAGTCCGCTCTTCGCCTCGGTTTCCCCTCCAGCAAAATCACTTACGCCAATTGCAGCCCAAGTCGCGTTAATTATGCGTCGCTTCTCAGTGCCGACCAGTGCCTGCTCTGGGAAGTGAACAAATTCCCACAAAATTTCCCTTCTTCTCAACTTATGCTATTTTTAGGTCCTCCCAGGCCACCCATCATGGTTAGCGTCTGCACAAACAGCAATTTTTCCGGAATTCTGACTCCCAGGAGAGTACTTCAAATTCCTCGGTCCTACGTTCTCATCAGAGGCCGGCGTATTTCATTCTGTCGCTCTTCACCTGACTTACCTCAGGCTCTGCGGACTGTGAATTCACCGTGAAGTTCCTATAGTCACGAACACGCATATTTTGACCTCTGTTTACCGCTCCACCATAGCTTTGCGCAGCTTTCTCGCATGTTTCACTGAAAACGGGACAACGGACATTTATCAACAGGCGTACAAGTTCTCCGTCTGCTTCCCGGTAGACCAGCATGGGATCAACCACCGACTCACTGTCACTCATCTTAAGGCAGCTGGAGGCCGCGACCCGTTACCGCTTTCTCAGAGCTTGAGCCACCCTGAGCTGCCTATTGTTGCTTCCCTTAGCCGCTCCCCCGGCGGCCACGGTCAATTCTGGGTACTTCCCTGGGATAAACTAGCCTCCAGTAAATCGACGTGTTTCCACAAAGTTTTCATGTCGTGTGATTTACTGTAAAACCATCACCCGACACTAATTATTTCAATACGTCCATACTATACCCTCTACAAGATGCATTGTGCCTTGTCAGTCATTTTTGTTCAGCCCTACTGTTCGCTCAACGTGAGTTAGGTGATCTTTAATGACTTCATGTAAGGGGCATAGTTCTTGCCATCTTACAACACAAACAGCCGACCAGCTTCGTCCTTTCTGCGATACTCGTTCCCAGCACCTGGTAAACACAATCTGTACTTGTGTCAGTGGATTTCCATTTACGAGCTGCATCTTCGCTATAATGATTCTCCTTTCGTCTCTGCTCTCATTATTTATCTTGCTTAATGCTTCAAGAGCCCTTTAACGCCACCGGTCGGCATTGGTCACATTGTTTTAGCTCATAAGTGTAGATGTGGAAAATTGGAGGAGACAAGGAATAATAGATAACGCAGTGCTTATATGGACGAGTTTTTGTGTACTTTGGCCAAGTGAAACTTACAATGGTATGTCGTATGAACTTCCATCATACGCTGGACGACATTAGCAGAGGAGAGGGGGACGGTCTTAAAGAACGTCACGAGCGTCTTGCGGACAACAGGCTGACGTGAATGCAAGCTTATTACAATGCACAGCTTGGAGCACTGTTATATTGACTGTTAACCAGCATTAGTTTTCATTTCACAATTGGGCTATGGTATGCCTTGCACAAGTACGGGACACAGTCGTACGTAGAAGGCCGACCAGCTGCCTAGTACTCACGGACAACTGTGTTACGGTAGCCGCTAATAGAGGGCGCACAAGGCAAGACAAATTTTATGCTTCTGTCGTATATAAACAGTTCAAATGTTCTCATGTGTGTGAAATCTTATGGGACTTAACTGCTAAGGTCATGAGTCCCTAAGCTTACACACTACTTAACGTAAATTATCCTAAGGACAAACACACACACCCGTGCCCGAGGGAGGACTCGAACCTCCGCAGAGACCAGCCGCACAGTCCATGACCGCAGCGCCTTAGACCGCTCGGCTCATCCCGCGCGGCTATAAATAGTTCCCAAATGGACATCCATCTGCCAGACGAGAGTATAAGCTTGACCCAGATAGTACAACGACAGTATCGTGTCCACAATCACCGCCAATATGCCCCCAAATGGACAGTCTACAAGTGATCGTACTTACAATTCACTGGGTTCAGGACTGGGTCAAAGATAGATCACTACAGGTGAACAATAAACTATGGCACGCACCGTGTTCACACTGCAGTTAAGTGTTAGAACGTTTCTGTTAATAAATCGCTGTAAATAATTGCTAATCTGTGTTGTCATCATTTTATCATAGGTGTTGTCTAATCGTCTTTGGTACTACAACGAGACTGTATTGTTGGTGCGTGCATGTAAGCCATTTCATAACAGCAAGTCTCTGTAAGTCCATCTTTGTACCGGATGACTGAGCGGCTTTGGCTGTCCAGTATAAAATGAAAAACCAAAAACACCTTCAGCCGTCTATATTTCGACTGCAATTTATTTTTGTGGCCAGTTTCGGAGCTCCGCTACGCCGTCTTCAGGCCCACTGAGAGGCATGTAGGAAGAATCCAACCTCATGTACAAACCAGGTATCCAGTAGTAGATAGCCGTAGACTACTTCTTGAACAACGCGATCCCTCCGTGCATCAGTTTGAGTCTACTGGGCCGTATTTCGATTGAACGTGAGGCTGGATTCTTCCAACACATCGCTCAGGGACCCTGAACATGGTGTAGTGAAACGCCGGAAGTGGTCACGTAAATACATTCGAAACATAGATGGCTGAAAGTGAAGATGTTTTTCATGTTACATGACATAACAGGAACTATTTTCGATAATAAGAGGTTCTCTATCATCAACATATCCGCTCTTGGTAGCTGAGTGGTCAGCGCGACGGAATGTCATACCTAATGGCTCGGGTTCGATTCCCGGCTGGGTCGGAGATTTTCTCCGCTCAGGGACTGGGTGCTGTTTTGTCATCTTCGTCATTTCATCCCCATCGACACACAAGTCACCGAATGCTCTTTCGAAAAGGGATCCTTTATTTGAGTATTGTTGTGTTATTATTTCATAGTGAAGTTCAAATGGTTCAAATGGCTTTGAGCACTATAGGACTTAACTTCTGAGGTCATCAGTCCTCTAGAACTACGTAAACCTAACTAACCTAAGGACATCACACACATCCATGCAGGAGGCAAGATTCGAGCCTGCGACCGTAGCAGTCGCGCGGTTCCGGACTGAAACGCCTAGAGCCACTCGGCCACAGCGGCCTACCACAGTGAAGTTCTTCTTTTAGATTCGTGAGGTTTGTTACTCCATTCTCTGATTACCTTAAAGCTAAGACTATTCACGGGCACAGATATGCTGGTGCTGTTAAGCTGGTTGTGAACAGTTTATTTTGTCGATACTTACGGCTGCCAGGTGGAATATGTAGCACACTACAGTGGTTCTGCACTCATCACACCAGTTATGAACATTGGCAAGAAACTAGACAGTTGCCTTTATGGGTCTGGTGTCACGTATCGATAACACCCTACCGGTATCATAAAGTCGTCAACATAAGGGCAAGTTTTCGTCACACGGCGATAAAGGTCGCGCGGGATCTGGCGTACCCAAAGGTGCACGCGTGCTGAGCGCCCTCTAAGCACTAAACTAAACCCCATCGGTACTGACCGACCACCGTGTCATCCTCAGTCTATTGGAGTCACTGAATGAGGATATTGAGGGTCATGTGGTCAGCACACCGCTCTCCCGGTCTTTGTCAGTTTTAGTGACCGGAGCTGCCACTTCTCAATCAAGTACGTCCTCAATTTGTCTCGCATGGGCAGAGTGCACCCTACTCGGCAACAGCGCTCGGTTGACTGGACGGTCATCCATCTAAATGCTAGCCCAGCCCAAAAGCAATTAGCCACCGGCATGACCACCACAATATAGGATGACCGGCGGGAGACACACAGCCACTCGCCCTAGGAATCTCTTCACTGCATGACGCTATGCATACGCCGCCTGGTCCTGACTCTGACACTATCTTTCGTGCTTTAGTAGAGAGGGCCCCCATCCTTCTAGCTACGGTATGAGTGGGACAGTACTTCTTGCTGCATTATTTGTAATGAATCTGCGTACGAATTGGAGATAGCTACCATTTAAGTAAAGATTTTGTTTACTGCATTTGCTCGTTCGCTCGTCATTTCTGCTCCTGTCCAGATCTCCTACGGCGAAAGCGGCTGCACACATTACCGGTGTGTATGAAATAGTGCACAACACTGGTCATTACCCCCCCTGCTTATACACTACTGGCCATTAAAATTGCTACACCACGAAGATAATGTGCTACAGACGTGAAATTTAACCGACAGGAAGAAGGTGCTCTGATATGCAAATGATTAGCTTTTCAGAGCATTCACACAAGATTGGCGCCGGTGGCGACACCTACAACGTGCTGACATGAGGAAAGTTTCCAACCGATTTCTCATACACAAATAGCAGTTGACCGGCATTGCCTAGTGAAACGTTGTTGTGATGCCTCGTGTAAGGAGGAGAAATGCGCACCATCACGTTTCCGACTTTGATGAAGGTCGGATTGTAGCCTATCGCGATTGTGGTTTATCGTATCGCAGCATTGGTGCTCGCGTTGGTCGAGATCCAATGAATGTTAGCAGAATATGGAATCGGTCGGTTCGAGAGGGTAATACGGAACGCCGTGCTGGATCCCAACGGCCTCGTATCACTAGCAGTCGAAATGACCACCATCTTATCCGCATGGCTGCGGTTATCCTTGACGCTGCATCACAGACAGGTCGCATCCGTGTTTGGCGACATCGAGGTGAACGCACATTGGAAGCGTGTTTTCGTCATCACCATACTGGCGTATCACCCGGCGTGATGGTAGGGGGTGCCACTGGTTACACGTCTCGGTTACCTCTTGTTCGCATTGACGGCACTTTTGAACAGTGGACGTTACATTTCAGATGTTTTACGACACGTGGCTCTATCCTTCATTCGATCCCTGCGAAACCCTAGATTTCAGCAGGATAATGCACAGCCGCATGTTGCAAGTCCTGTACGGGCCTTTCTGGATACAGAAAATATTTGACTGCAGCCCTGGTCAGCACATTCTCCAGATCCCTCACCAATTGAAAACTTCTGGTCAATTGTGGCCGAGCAACTGGCTCGTCACAATACGCCAGTCACTACTCTTGATGAACTGTGGTATCGTGTTGAAGCTGCGTGGGCTGCTGTACCTGTACACGCCATCCAAGCTCTGTTTGACTCGATGCCCAGGCGTATCAAGGCCGTTGTTACGGCCAGAGGAGGTTGTTCTGGGTACTGATTTCTCAGGATCTATGCATCCAAACTGCGTGAAAATGTAAACACATTTCAGTTCTAGTATAATATATTTGTCCAATGAATACCCGTTTATCATCTGCATTTCTTCTTGGTGTAGCAATTTTAATGGCGAGTAGTGTAGGGTGAGCGGCGGCAGACACACAGCCACTCGCGCTAGGAATCTTTTCACTGCATAGCGCTATTCATACGCCGCCTGCTCCTGTCACTGACACTATCGTTCGTGCTTTAGTTTAGGCCGGCCGGGGTGGCCGAGCGGTTCTAGGCGCTATAGTCTGGAACCGCGCGATGGCTACGGTCGCAGGTTCGAATCCTGCCTCGGGCATGGATGTGTGTGATGTCCTTAGGTTAGTTAGATTTTTTGTAGTTCTAGGGGACTGATGACTTCAGAAGTTAAGTCCCATAGTGCTCAGAGCCATTTGAACCAAGCCTTTAGTTCAGAGGGCGTCATCCTTGTTGCTACGGTATGAGTGGGACTGTACTTCTTGCTGCATTATTTGTGAGTCTGCGTATGCATGGAGATAGCTACCAGTTAAGTAAAGCTTTTGTTTACTGCATTTGCTCGTTCGCTCATAATTTCTGCTCCTGTCCGGATTTCCTACGGCGAAAGCGGCTGCGTGACTCTTCAGTGCACCACCTTACCGTTGAGTACGAAGTAGTACGTAACAGTGGGCACTGCGATGATTCTATAGCCCTGCTCGCCCCGCCTGCTGAGGGACGGAAGAGAGGCGGCTCCTCGGCGGCGTACCGCGCAGCAGACGAGGCGGAGTGCAAACACGTGGCGGCGTGTCGGCGGCGGCCGTGTGGCGGCTGCAAGATTGATGCGTGCGGACGCCGCTTCCTGCGACTACTGGCCGCTGGCCGCTGGCCGCTGGCTGCCGGCTACTGGCGTTGCATTATTGACGGCGGGCACTGTCGGGCCGCCTGCTATTGGCAGCGATGCACCGCCCAAGGCATCCGTCTGCCCGCCGGCTCACCGCCCGCGACATGTCAGGCAAGCCGGGCGGCCGCTCAGCCTGCGGTTACAACAGGGGGTCACAGGGGCGAGCTAAGAGTGTAGAGTGCGCCAGGCGATGCCCTGACAGTGTCGTATGCCGGTAGCCATGTGCTTGCACTCTCCTGAATACGCAAAAGATGTTACCTGTCTCGGAGTTCCGTCTAGTGGCGGACGTTGATATGCCTCACTGTTAACATCAGGGGCTTGGAACGTAGAGGGTTCGTACCTGTCAGATGTCTTGCGATGGTGAGAGGTAATGGTCCCGTGTAATCACGACAGTGATATTGGTAGAAGGTCCGAAGGTAGAAGGAAGAGCTCTTGCTCGGAATTATGGAACCAGTTTAGCGGATACAGGCCAATGGAAAAACTAGTAGAAGCCGACATGGGGGAAGATCAGTATGGATTCCGTAGAAATGTTGGAACACTTGAGGCAATACTGACTCTACGACTCATCTCAGAAGCTATATTAAGAAAAGGCAAATCTACGTTTCTAGCATTTGTAGACTTAGAGAAAGCTTTTGACTGGAATACTCTCTTTCAAATTCTGAAGGTGGTAGGTGTAAAATACAGGGAGCGAAAGGCTATTTACAAATTGTACAGAAACCAGATGGCAGTTGTAAGAGTCGAGGGGCATGAAAGGGAAGCAGTGGTTGGGAAGGGAGTGAGACAGGGTTGTAGCCTACCCCCGATGTTATTCAAACTGTATATTGAGCAAGCAGTAAAGGAAACAAAAGAAAAATTCGGAGTAGCTATTAAAATCCATGGAGAAGAAATAAAAACTTTGAGGTTCGCCGATGACATTGTAATTCTGTCAGAGACAGCAAAGGACTTGGAAGAGCAGCTGAACGGAATGTACAGTGTCTTAAAAGGAAGATATAAGATGAACATCAACAACAGCAAAACGAGGATAATGGGATGTAGTCGAATTAAATCGGATGGTGCTGCGGGAATGCGATTAGAAAATGAGACGCTTAAAGTAGTAAACGAGTTTTGCTATTTGGGGAGCAAAATTACTGACGATGGTCGAAGTAGAGAGGATATAAAATGTAGACTGGCAATGGCAACGAAAGCGTTGCGGAAGAAGAGAAATTTGCTAACATCGAGTATAGATTTAAATGTCAGGAAGTCGTTTCTCAAAGTATTTGTATGGAGTGTAGCCATTTATGGAAGTGAAACGTGGATGAAAAATAGTCTAAACAAGAAGAGAATAAGAGCTTTCGAAATGTGGAGCTACAGAAGAATGCTGAAGATTAGATGGGTAGATCAAATAAGTAATGAGGAGATATTGAATAGAATTGGAGAAGAGAAATTTGTGGCACAACTTGACTAGAAGAAGGGATCGCGTGGTAGGGCATATTCTGAGGCATCAAAGGATCACCAATGTAGTATTGGAGGGGAGCGTGGAGGGTAAAAATCGTAGAGGATGACAAAGTGGTGAATACACTAAACAGATTCAGAAGGATGTAGGTTGCGGTAGGTACTGGGAGATGAAGACGCTTGCACAGGATAGAGTAGCATGGAGAGCTGCATCAAACCAGTCTCTGGACTGTAGACCACAACAACAATTACACGGGGGATTCAGATGTAACTGTACACAATTCGTGGGTGTCACGTACGCACCAAAATAACAGTAACGCTTTCCTAAAATTGCTTTACACCCAAGCTATGATGTATAATGTCATTTGTCTGGGCCAATGCAAGCTTCTGGCGTATCGCGCTCGCCTGCATATCGACTAATGTCGCTTCGTACACCCCTCTACACTGTCATGAAATGTCTTTGTCTAACTGACTTGGGTGTGGCCCGTTGTACTCTATGGCGCTTTTGTAGTTTGTCGGCATCAGACGTATTACGTATCTCCATTCTGTCGCTAGTTCATAGACTACACTCTTTGTGTACAGTACGATGGGGTACTCAAACGGTTAATGCGTGGACATGCATCTTCTTTATCGTGTGACAAGGCAATGCACGAGGAGCAGGACGACGGTATATGGAAATGTTTCCAGGCAGAACAGTACCAAACCATCAGGCTTTTAAGGAAATACGGCTTTCTTGGAGCGCCACGGTTCGGTCGGCCTCAAATGGATGGAGTGGGTGCTGGGAACGTCCTGGAAATGTTAGATGAAGATTCGGCCACACGTAGCAGCCGTATAAGTGTCATAGGAATTCCTCAATTAACTGTACGGCGTCTGGTTCAAAAAGAGCAGTTCCACCCGTTTAAGCAGCAGAAGATACAGGACCTGACATCTGTAGACTATCCTAGACGTCAGAATTTCTGTCAGTGGTTACTCGAGCGTCATGCCGCTGATCCACTGTTCGGTCGCCGGATACAGTTTACAGATGAGAGGGTCTTTACCCTATGCGGGTATCGCGAATGCTCATAACATCCACGTGTGGGAGTGTGGCCGTTGTGGCCGAGCGGTTCTAGGCGCTTCAGTCTGGAACCACGTGACCGCTACGGTCACAGGTTCGAGTCCTGACTCGGGCATGGATGTGTGTGACGTCCTTAAGATAGTTAGGTTTAAGTAGTTCTAAGTTCTAGGGGACTGATGACCTCAGATATGAAGTCCCATAGTGCTCAGAGTCATTTGAATCATTTCTTTGTGGGCGTATGAAAATCCTCGCGTAACTACCGTACAAGAATATCCTCATCTGTTTACAATGAACATTTGCTGTGGTATTGTGGACAGTCAGTTACTCGGACCGAACGTTATTCCGCAGCGCCGACTGGCAGAGTCTGTCGCCAGTTTTTGGAACATGAATTGGACGGTCTGTTTCATGATGTCTTACTCACTACATGAACGAAGGTTTGGTTTATATACGACGATGCCCCTCCATATTTCAGTCGGGAGGCAAGAGAGTATCTCAATTTTGCTTATCCCTGTAAGTGGATACGTCGTGCAGGACCAGCTGATTGGCCCGCCATATCTCGGGATGTTAACCCCCTCGCCACCCCCCTCCCCCCCCCCCCCTGTCTCACCGCCCTGCTGGAATTCTATATCTGGGACCACCTCAAGAAGCTCGTGTACTATGTTGAAATTATAATTGAGAATGTAGCACTACTACAGCAGCGAACTGAAAATGGCAGTGCATCTCCGCAAACTGAGATGGAAAGGAGCGTGCAACATTCTGAGAGCGGTAAGACGTTGAGCACGTCACTGTTTTCGACTACATGGACATCATTTTTAACATGTTCTGGGGTAAACGAATAGTACGTAGTTGCGTTGAATTCCTGGTTTCTTCGTATCGTTGCTTTCTGAAGAGAGTTATTTTGTGCTGTTTGTGGCACGCTCGTGATTACTACTCTACTACATATCTCGGAAATAAA